>NC_045773.1:10931911-11233970 GCF_008692025.1 Phocoena sinus
TATATCTTGTTGGAGATCAAATAAAAGAAAAACAAATATCATCCTACAGAACTGTTCCCTCCTCTGGTAAAAGGTGCCCCATCACTAGGGTGTCCAAATAGAACCTGGTCAACTGCCAGGCCAGATGATGCAGGCAAGGAGCGAGATGGATTCAAGCATTGATGTTAGTTGGATGAGATGCCCTTCTGGGTACCAAGGCATCAGGAAACTCTCAAGACTCTACATGATCTTCAGGCATGGCTGGCATCACCGAATTCAAGGAAACGAGCCCATCATCAGTACTCAATAAAGTCACTGAATCTAAAATCTAATTAGAATGTCTACATTTTGAAAGTCTGCTAATATATAATAAAGCCGCATTTAACCAAGATTTAAATGAAGTTAAATTTGTATTAATACTCTAAAGGTCAGAATCATTACTTTCAACACAGGCAGGTAGCATCTACTACAAATATTTTTCCTCGCATAGGCTACTCCTTGGTTCTGTTGAAATTGGCTTGCCCACTGCCTCCCACTGTCTGGCTTCAGCCCTGGGAGCCGCAATCTCCTCCTCCCTGCTCCACTCCAGGGCGGCACAGCCTTTGTGATGTGATCAGGTAGCTTTCTCAGGCAATTTCCTTCAAGCTCCTCATTGTTGGAAAAGAAATGTTTTCTGTGGCCTGAAACCCCCTGGTGGGTGTACTTTGAAGCCCTGTGTCTGGCCACCAGGAGGGTGAATGAAGGCAGGGACATTAATCAAATTTGGAAACAATGAAGAAACTGTGGGTTCTGAGTGTATAATTAGCAGCCCACAGTGTCAGATTTTAGAATGCGAAAACTGGAGAGCCCTGTGGCTGAGCTGCATCCTTGTGAGATTCAACTGCCAATTGGCAGCATCCCCCTCCCCAGCCCTGGGCTTCCGCAGCAAATATTACCTCCCAATGCATAATGTCAATGTCATTAATTTACTGCTTGTTTCTATTTCCTATCTCACTGTCATGAACCGCAAGTTTTCAGAAAACTATAAATGGATCAATTTGGTATTGTTCCCAACATGGCACCAAAGGCATGGGGGGTTTCATGAGTTCTTCTAGCCAGAGTGAAGTGTTTCTTGAGCAACTACTATAGACAAAGGACATTCAGAGATGCATAGTTGATGTTTCATCAAAATAAGTAAATGTTCTATGTGGTGTTTCCCCACCTCTGGGCTTCTCATACTTTTCACCCTAACAGAAATGTTCTCCTATCTTTCAAGATTCTACCCCTCCTTCAAGGCACAGCTAAATCCTGCCTCTTTAAACACCATGCCTGATTCCCTGATACCTTTCTCTTTTGAGACCCCATAGTGCTTTGTATGCTCTGAGAGTACATTTCATGAATGTCATGATATAATAGTTCCCTGCATATATTCCTTATTCTCCCTCCCAGAGGGAAGGATCCTATTTGTTTAATCAGTATCTCTCCCCATTCAGTGCCCAGCACAGAGCCTTAGAAACAGCAAGCTCTCAAAATGTTTCAAATGAAGAATAGAAATTACCATGGAATATTGTAGTGGACTGAATAGTGGCCCCCAATATATATGCCCACCCAGAACCCGTGAATGTGTTTACTTGCCAAAAGGGTCTTTGGAAATGTGATTGAATTAAGGATCTCGAGGCAAGATCATCCTGGATCTACCACGTGGGCCCTAATCCAATGACAGATATTCTTCTAAGAGACAGAAATGAAGACAGAAACGTAGAAAAGGAGGAGCCCTGTGCTGGCCAACGTGAAGACATAGGCAGGGACTGGAGCGATACCGCGACAAACCAGAGATGCATGGAGCCATCAAAAGCCGGACGAGGCCAGCAAGAATCCCCTCCTAGAACTTTTTGGAGAGAACATGGCCCTGCCAACACCTTGATTTCAGACTTCTGTCCTACAAAACTGTGAGAGAACAAATTTCTGTTGTTTTAAGACTCCAAGTTTGTGGTGATTTGCTACAACAGCAAGAGGAAACGAATACAGATGTGGTTTTGGGCTTTAAAGAAATTAGTTGGAGGGACAACACAGGCGGATTTTGTGGAAGGATATTCACACATAAAAAGACAACAGTAAAGTCCAGTGTTATGAGGTGCTACATGAGTTGCCCAGTTTTCAGATACCAGTCATTCATTCATTCTGTAAATATCAACTGATCACCTCTTATGCTCCAGGCTCTGATAACACAGCAGTGAACAAGGAGGGCCTGTTTCCAGCCTCACAGAGCTTAGAGACTGGGAAGAAGCTGCAAAACTCGAAAGTCCCACAGGGCCCAGGCAGGTGATGGAAAACAATAAAGTAGTGTGGGTGGATCTCTCATTCACTCTCCCCTTTTGATAAACCAGAGATACAGAAAAACAATTCTCCACTTGAAAAAACAGCAGCACAACCACGATCGTAAATTGCAACAAGATTCAGGCTTCATTTGGAGAGAAACAGTAGGGAGGGGTGGGGACTGCAGCAAACTAGGGACACACACCCTAAGCCGCTAAGGGGCGGCTTCCTCCCTAGCCCCGGTTACTGCCATATGGAAATGAGAGCACAGTGTTAGGGTGCCTATTTTTAAGAAAAATCAGAATTCTAGGTTTTTGACTGCCGTCTCCTTTGAATGAAGGCTCAAACGCTTTTAAAAATGACAAACCGGAAAATAGACCACTGCACCTAATCCTGCCCTTGTGCCTCCAGTGCCTTTGGCTCAGATATTAAATGAGTTCAAAAGAAAAATATCTCCCTATGAACTGTGCCAATCCAAGAATGTACAAAACCTGTGAGACCTGAGACAGACCTTTAAAAGTGGGGGTGCTCTTGGCAAGGAGAGGGAGGATATTCCAGGCTAGGAGAGTCTCTCATCGAATGGGAAGCTACATCAAACGTCTTCAAGGCCTTTCCAACCCCCAACTGAGGCATAAAGATGGGACTGCATGGGAACCACGCCAGATAAAGAAGAGACAAATGTGTAAAAGGTAAGAAAGTCTGGTAAACAGAGATAAGAGAGCCTTCCTCTTTAAACTCTGTGCTTATGTAGATCAAGTGGAAAAGCAGAGCTTCCTAATTCCTTTCGTTGCTCACGCTTATACTCAGAGAGGAAAAAACCATTCCTAATGAGCATTTTTATGGGACTTCTAAAATTCAGAGACATCTTGGAGAGAAAAGGAAGAAGAGGAGTTGAGAAAGCTGAAGATCATTTATGCATTCATTTATTTATGCGTGTAGAGCATCTGCTAAGTGCCAGGAGTTATTTTAGGAGTTGAGGACGCCGCCCTGAATAAAGCCGGCAAAGCCCCCATCTTCAGGGAGCCTCTATTCCCATGAGAGGAGAGAGGTAACAAACAAATAGACAGTAAATACATAATATGTCAGTTGTTCCAACCATGGGACTCTCCGGAGAGGAGTTCCAGACAGAGGGAACAGCACGTGGAAATGTGCTGAGGTGAGACTGATGGCGGCATGTTTGAGGAATAATTTAGGAGGCAGAATTCCCCTCCCTCCCCTGCATGACTCCCATGACTCTGTATGTTAAAGGAATTCTGCCAGTGTAATTAAGATTACTAACCTGTTGACCTTTACTGAGGAAGATTATCCAGGTGGACCTAACCTAATCACCTGAGTATTTTAAAAGCAGAGCATTTTCTCTGGCTGGATGCAGGAAGGGAAGTCAGAGAGATTCAAAGCATGACGAGGATCTGAGGCACACTTGCTGGCTTGGAGATGGAGAAAACTGCACGGCAAGGAATTTGGGTGGCCTCCAGGAGCTAAGAGTAGTTCTCAGCTGACAGCCAGCAAGGAAGCGGGGAACCTCAGTCCTCCAACCGCAAGGAAATGAACTCTGCCCATAAGCTGAATGAATTTTGGAGTAAACTTTTCCCCAGAGCCCCCATACAAAGAGCCCAGCAGACAAGCTGATTTTAGCCTAAGCAGAAAAAGTGGCTCAGCCCACCCGTAGTTCTGACCTACAAAACTGTAAGATAATAACACATGGGGTATGGGGGTGTGGGATGTTTTGAGCGGCTACAATTATAGTAATTTATTATGCAGCAACAGAAATCCAATAGAAACAGCAAGGAGATCAACAGGGCAGGAGTGGAGTTAGTCCAGTGAGACTGTTGAGAAGATGTTATCTGAGAGAGAGACAGAGGCCAGAAAATGCAAGTCTTTGTATGCCTTGGTCAGACCACTGGATTTCCAACGAATGAGATGGGACACCCCTTGGAGGGTCTGAGCAGAGGAAACATGGCCTTGACTTGGTCTTGAGAGCTCAGCACTGCTTGATGAACTGATATCCAGAGAAAGAACCCCACTGATAGAGTTCCCGATGAGCTCCAGAGGCACTGGTAAATACTTGATTATAAAATATTCAGAAGAAGCCGGCAAAACAAATGAAGAACAGCCAGAGAGGTTGGGAGATGGACCATATCAAATACAGCATTAAAGATATGCCGGCAGCTGAGAAGAGCAAATCCATCAAGAGAGATCACGTGAGGCAGCCTGAAATGCAACCATGCTTCCCACTTTCTTCAGCTCCCACACGCACTGGGGAAAACGCTTGTGGTAGATGCGTTTCTATAGAGCACAAACATATCTGTGCTGTACAGACTCAGCCTCAACCTGACAATTAGCTATGGCCAGGAATTTGATTACTAGTAGTTAGGGACTCAGGGGGCAACCTTTATTAGCAGTGGAATGCCTCGCCAGAGACTGCATCCCAGAGGGAATTGGGGGATTGGAAAGATGACTAAGGAGCCCCGTGGTGGGGAAAATTAACCTGTAGACCACAAGATAATAAAAGGAATAGAGAGACAGGCAGAGCTTCCCACACACACACCATGTCAGAAACACATCAGGTATAATTAAACCCTACTCCAGAATTTGGCACCTTTTTGTAGTAACCATCTTTCCTTGCAGTCCTCAGCATTCTGTGGCCTTGGCAAAAACCACACCTCTTGACATTTGAGAGGTTTCGGTTCCATTTTCAAAGAACAGCCCTGGTGAAGATGCTTTTGAAAATATGTTTTGTATCTGTGGATGCCTTTACTGCTGAATGCTACCCCATCCCATCCCACCCCAGCCCGGGCAGAATCTGTTTTCATTCCCTCTACCTGCCTTCTCCGTTTTCCCATCCCCATTTCACCACAACCCTTGGGTTGGACATGCCATGGGGACCTAATTGCAGGAGGCTGCCCCAGCAGGAAATGACCGAGATCTCCATGTCACATGGAGCTTGGGGAGGATGCCCTTGTGTGTCCAGCGTCAGGACTGGCGACTTGTCCTTGATCCTGATTCCTGGGCACTGTGGGCTCCTGAAGCAGGTTGAGCTTCCTGGATTTGGGATAGACAACATGCTTTCTTGACTCATGTCTGATCAGTTTTAGCCCCATTGCCAATTATCCTGCATTTCCATTCTTGCCCATAGTTGCTTTCTCCTGGCTCCCTGCTCTCTCTCTCTGTTCAAGATCCATGGTCAGAGCCCAGCGCTATTGGAACCAACTGTAACTAGGAATTCTGTAAACTAGGAAAACTCGTGAGTCGATCACAAAGGGTGGTTGTGATGATTTGGAAGATGACACATATAAAGCATCGTGCAGGTGGCTGGCACGTGATACGTGCTGAACAAACATGAACCATTTTTAGCAGGAAAGCTGGTGGATGGGTGAGAAACAGATCAGGATGGAACTCAGAGACAGAGAATAGAATGGGGATAGAATTTCAGATTCCTACTTCCATGCAGAAGGCCCTGTGCAGTGACCATGGATTCAGCCCTGCAGTCACAGAAACACAGACTCTGGCGCTTGGGAGTTTACTTAGAGCCGTATGAGGGTGAGCGTTCTGTGTTTGAAAATTCTAGCGATGGAAAACTCACTTGAGCCCTGCTTTAGCCTTCTCTGTCACAGTGATAACAATTACGATGTCTTCATTCAATGACTATATAGTGAGTATGCCCTATGTACTAAGCGCTAGGGACACTGCAGAAAGCGGTAGGGGAGACAGTAAATAGGTACCCACCATAGAGATAGTAAATAAATAGGTACCCACCATAAAGAAGTCATTACAGTCCAGCAGATGGCATGAGTAACAGCCAGGTATGTCTTTCAGATACGGTGATCCAGGAAGGCTTTCTTGAGAAAGCAACATGCGAACTGAGACTTGAGGCAAATGAGAATTTATAAAGCAAGCCAACAGAAGGGAGTGAGGCAGAAGGAGCATCTGAGATGGGGAAAATGGTAGTCATCATTTACCGCGTCACAAGCTGCTATATGCCAGCCCCGGACACGCGGTCTCATTTGACCCCAGAACACTGTGAGGAAGGTACATTTTTTTCCAGGAAATAACTGAAGCTCAGAGACATCACCCAAGGCAAGTGGCAGCACTAATACTGAGTCTCGTCAGCATCTAGCTGTGATGCACAGCCTGGTTTTGGAAACCCAAGGTCAGAGCAAGGCAATGGACCAGACCAGTAAGAACAGAAAGACGAGGCTTCTGGGCCAGGGGGAAGGGCCAGCAACCACCATGAGTGATTTCAAACAATTTTCTTAAAGAGAAGTAATAATAGCCATTATGCTCTGAATGATGGGCTTGTGTCAGGCACTGTGCTAACTCCTGCTCAAGCACCATTCACGGCCTCCTCCCGACACCCCATAAGATAGGAAACACTACACTCCCTGCTTTGTGGTTGAGTAAAGGGATGTAACTTCCCCTCCCCTGCCCCCCGCTTCTCCCCCACCATCACGTCCCACACGGACCCCAGCAGAAGCCAAGATTTCAACCTGGAATGGTGACTGCAGAAGTGAGAGATGAGGGAGACTGTGAGACTTTAAACCATGTCTTATGAGCATTGGTTAAAACCAAGTTAACCTGGAGAAAAGAAGAATGCAACAGAGAGCGGGGATAAGACACTGCGTTGGTGCTTGGAAGGTTATCTCTTACGGAAGCTGGACTAGATTTGTTGACTTCAGAACACGTTCAGAACTCAAGTCACTGGGTGCAGTGGAGGCTGCCAATGCCCCATCCAGCTCCCTCGTGCCAGACCCATCCTCTCAAACCCAGGTTGCTAGGAGTGTTGGCTGCCAGGTTCTCACAGTGGCACCCTTTTGGGGAGAATTTGCACCACGGATGGTCCCACAGAGCAGCTGAATGCCTGCACTGTCCCAGCCACTCTATTGGACCTGAATTTTGACATGCACAATGACTGTCGAAAATCCGGTCCCCTCCTTGCAGAGCTCACTTTAATCAGAACTAAAGTACAAAAAGACTGCAATTTAGAGACAAAATAAGCGCCATGCTACCCTGATTCTCTCCAGCAACTAGACACAAAAACTGAAAAAGGACAAACCAAATATAGCACCTGGGAAATACAGATCTGGAGCTTCTCCCTGCTGATATGTTTTAATCCTTGGGGTTTTCCCTCGCTTGGATAATTTACAGGTCAATGATTTCCTTTCTCTTCACACACCTAACGTTTACCTCCTCGTCTTCATCAAGGAAAGATGGAGGCAAAAAGCAAAGATGCCTGGCTATAGCAAAAAGCAGTTGTGAAAAACATCAAAGGATAATAAATCACTTGGAAAAAGGGAGGAAAAGCAATCAATGTGAACAGTATAATTTGCCTTTCATCGGGTGCTGTTGAGATCTTGATTTTTTTCTGTTGTTCATCTAACAATGATCATTTAGGACTTCCCTTTTTCTCGCTTAAAGATACGTTTCATTTCCCTCCCCCAAGGCCCTCAGATGTGCAGTGTTCTTAGACGAGGTTTGTGAAGAAGACATCGAATTCCATATTTTGTACCCTGTGAAAGGGAGCACATGTAGTTCTCTGTAGCCCGTGTCTCTTTTTCAGTGGCTTCCGCTGTTGTTACATGATTAAGAAATTGATTGACCTCTGAGGGACCAGGGCATTTCAAAGAGCAGCCATGTTCAACTTACAGATTTCAGTAAATGAGACTTATGAAAAAATAACAGCAGCCCACTAGTCAGTATTTCTCATCCCTAGCTACCCTTCCCCCCTCCACTACGCCCAAGTAGGCAGTAGGTAATAAATTAAATGGAGAAACAAAAGAAAAATGATAATGAATAATTTGACATCTCTTTGCCATTAATGTTTTCTAAAACTCTACTCTCTTAGTATTTTCAAGAGTACCATCCATCTCATAGCATTTTAAAAAATTTTATCATTTACATCAATTTTTTTTTTTTTTGCGTTACGCGGGCCTCTCACTGTTGTGGCCTCTCCCGTTGCGGAGCACAGGTCCAGACGTGCAGGCTCAGTGGCCATGGCTCATGGGCCCAGCCGCTCCGCGGCATGTGGGGTCTTCCCAGACCGGGGCACGAATCCGTGTCCCCTGCATCGGCAGGCGGACTTCCAACCACTGCGCCACCAGGGAAGCCCTAATCCTTCAACAAGGTCATACTTAGAAGATAAACTGCCGGAAGATTTATCATCAGACTGCTAATTTCCAGTGAAAATGACCTGATTCTTACAGAGAGCTTAGTGCTTACGGAATTTGGTTCTCCTGATTTTTAAAAATTTATTTATAAAAGCTTTATCAGTATTTAATTCACGTACCACACAATTCATCCATTTAAAGTATATGATTCAATGGTTTTTACTGTATTCACAGAGTTGATTTTTTTTTTTTTTTGAGTAACCTCTTTTGAGTAATCCTGTTGTTTTTGAATTGGTTTTTTTTGGAGAGAACACTAAAGAAAAATCTAAAAGAATTTTTAACCTCATGAACTTTGAACTCAAAGAATCAAATGCTACTTTTCTCCCACCTCATGGCTTCTTTCTTTGTAAATTTTTAATGTTACTTTTAGAAGAATTCATTCCATCAGTGGAAGCCCTCTATGTCTAAAGTCAGTACAGAGGTACTTTTATTGGATTGAAGCTACATCTTTGCTCTGAAAAGCCTAGTTGGGCTTTACTACTGGAAAATAAACTCTTTGTTTCCCTCAGTTTTCCTTACAGACATTTTTGAGTCCAGCTCACGGCAGGCTGACCTTTATGACTTCACATTTGCTCAAGGCAAGTGATTCACTAGCGGTAGCACCAACATGGACTCAGAAAAATCTTTATGAAATATCAATGAACCAAGGTTCACTTTTCACACTGTGTTGCCTGTGTGTGTGTGTGATTTGCACACACACACACACATTCATTCATAGAATAGCTCATAGGTCTGATTCTGTTATTTTTTTCCTTTTATAAGAGGAGATAATTAAACATGAACACTTATTGTTCCTTCAATTCCTATACGTCATTCCCTCTCACTCAAGGCTTCCTGCACCTCTTGGAGGGGTGGAGTCCACAAACCTGTGTTTTAAACAAACTTTCCAGGTGACTCTGATGGCCCAACATTGGGAAACAAAGGCTCCTCTACCACATACTAAAGACGAGATATTCAAAGCAAGCAGTGGATGGCTTCACGGCTGATATTCAGGGAGAGCGATGCACCAGAATTAAATCCCAGACTGCTGTCGTCTGAATGTCTGTAACCTACCAAAATTCGTATGTTGAAATCCTAACCCCCAAGGTGATGGTATTAGATGGGGGGGGGTCTTTGGGCGTTGGTTAGGACATGAGGGTTGAGCCCTCATGACTGAGATTAGTGCCCTTATAAAAGAGACCACAGAGAGCTCCCTCACCTCTTCCACCATGTGAGGACACAGTGAGAAGTCACCACCTATGAACCAGTAAGAGGGCTCCCACCGGAACCCAACCATGCTGACACCTTGATCTTGGACTTCCTCCAGAACTGTGAGAAATAAGTTTCCATTGTTTATATGCCACCCAGCTGTGACAGCAGCCCCAAAAGATACTAACTGTTCTAAAGTCTGAGAGCACCCAGATCTACGTGTATGCTACTATATGTGTACCCTATGCCACATGCAGGGACTATAGACAAACAAGACTCAGCTCTTGACTCTCTCTGTCCGGTGGGGATCTGGACATGTAAACCAGTAAGTTACAACAAAGTATTAAAAGTACAAAAACAAAAATCTGTACGTTACAAGGCTGATTTGGGGACTTTACAAAACCACCTTCAGGTTTCCTATATCTCCTCTCTCTTCTGACCAACCCTCCCAATCCCACCCAAATGCATACCCCACACATATAATACACACACGCACCGTGTACATACACACACCCATATACCATGTACACACACCCCAGGTACACACACACACACCATGTACACACACATACCATGTACACACACACAGCATATACTCCCCACTCGCACATCACAGAAATAGGGTTGTTAGATTTAACAAATAAAATACAAGATGCCAGTTAAATTAAAATTTTAGATTAACATATTTGAGATATATGAAAAAGAAATTCATTATTCATCTGAAATTCTAATTTAACTGAGGGTCCTATATTTTACTTGGCAATTCTTCACATCTCTCTGTCTCTCTCTCTCTCAATCTCTCTCTCACACACATACCTACACATACCCTCTACCCTACTTCCACAGAGGTCTACTATATTGCTGGAAATCCCCACAAGTAAAGAGAGTTCTGAGTTACTATTTTTTTACCTTTCTATACTGTTTCCTTGAATTTTTAGAAGACAAATCTATTACATTTGAAGTTAAAAATCTAAAAATTGTTCAGAAGTATGTAAAACACGTATTTCATTCCATTAAGCCATCAGCATTCCTGCAAAGTTGCCCTCTCCTCACCAAGTGGGTGAACTGCTACAGAGAGAGCCATGTCTCAGGGAAAGGGGAGCGCTTTGGGAAGGGGAGGAACGTGGGTCCAGTGAAAAGGGCAGCTAGGAATGGACATTGCAGAAGGCAACCGGGAGGCATGGAGACTGCTAAAAGCTTTGACTGCTTTTTTAATGGTAAAACCAATTACATCAGTAGTAGTTACCAGGACTGTTACATGTGGTGGTGCAGTATGTACACTGCAAAAGGGGCTCTGCTTGCCCCTCCAAATATCCAGAGGGCACCTTTTTCTAAAGTATATAAAGGCTACACATAAAGGCTAACAACTGCCTCCCATGAGTCGGCACTTAGGAAAAACTGTTACGTGCTAGCTAGTGCGCTAATTGGCTTAAGATTCATGACTCCCTGTGGAGATCTCCCTGTTACAGAAGGAAGAGAACTCCAGGAAATTCCGAGCACCAGTGGGTAACATGGGCACTTCTCCAGTTCATACATTGGAAGCTGTCACCCCTTCTTTAGCCTGGCCCCTTCCCGCCGGACTCCTAAGAGAGGTGAAGAATTGCATTTGCCAAAGATGGCCTGCACTGTGACTCTCCAACCTGGAAACCAGGCAGGATTGCAGGTGCTTCAACCAATAGAGTAGAACAGAGTTGCTGCTGACGGATTTGGAGGCTGGGTCATAGCAGGTGAGGCAGCTTCAGCCTCAGGTCTAACAACCCCGAAGTTACTACGCTGTCAGGAAGCCACGCCAGGTCCAGAACCTGAATCATCTTCATCCAGATACCACAGATGTGCAGGAATGAGCCTTTGGGAGAGACCAGCCCCCTGCAGTTGCATGACCACCAAACTCTGAGTCTTCCCAACTGAGACCCTGACATCCTAGAACACCGATGTGCCACCTAGGAGGAACTATACCTTGTCTGCTTTCCTGACCCACAGAATCCATGGGCATAAATCACTATGTGTTACAGCAACTCGTACACAGTCGTAGCGCCTAGAACAAGAGAACAGAAAGCCAGGTGACCTATGAACCTGGTGAGAGCCAACAAACTCTATCAAAGTCTGGAGAACAGAGTGGTGTGAGCCAGGCCAAGAGCACTGTCCTGACATTGCCAGACCTGGGCTGCTTCCCTCTGGTCTAAACAGTACTTCAAGCCCATCTGACCACACCAAGACAGAAATTGTGGGACATCAAGAATCACCAAGGGGCAAAATGGCTTTCCTCTCTCATCGTTGCCACCAGAAGCCCTGCTAAGCTACATCCAGATTTTCCCTGCTCCTCTGGGAAAGTTTGGTTTCCTTGATAGTCTGAATATCACTGGTCCCCAGGGCATGCAGAGCCCACGCAGCAATGAGGCAGGACAGAAAATCTTTCAGGTACAATAGGCCTCCAGGGAGAAGGGTAATCTGATGGCTTGTAGTGTTTTTCCCTGGGAAGAAACTGTGAGGCTGTGGTGCTATCCAATCTCTACTCTCTTGGGCCTTTTTTGGGATATAAAGCACAAGCTTCTCCCTAATATGTATGGGAACACGCCAAAGAGGAGGCACAACAAGCAAGTGTGATTTTTAAACCGAGGCGTGCTCAGTAGAGGGCTTGCAAACGTTAAGAATTCTCTTATTTTGTGCAGATAGATATGCAGCCTATCTCTGGGAAAAGACACAGAAAGCTCAGGAGACCCCAACAAAAGATTGTTAGAAAGTAGCTACGGTTCATCAATTCCATCGATCACGTATGAAATGAAGACATCATTACATAGTTCAGGGGTCTCAAGGCCTAGGTAAGGGATTTTTCTGAGGGGCTCCCATGACGTTTACGTACAGTTTAATTAAGCACCTGCCATGATATAATGAGGCCCAAGAGAATGTCCCAAATCGCCTCTGTACCTTCATGGGACTCACAATTGAAGCCACTCATTGTTGCCAACAAGTAGAATAGCCAGACTCCACAAAAAGGCTTTGGATCAATTGATGAGACTGTGCAGTGCTATTTAGGAACAAAAATAATGGCACTCAATTTTCATAATTACACGAACAAGGTTAACAAAGACCCCGCCCCGCCACTTGGAGCCTCTACTGGTGACAAACCATGAACCTGATGGTCCTGGTAGCATGTTTCAGAGACTGCTTCAGCCAACTTTCCTTATATTATGTACTAATAGTCTGCCTGGAAGGGGCAGCATTAACCCAGGGTCTCTTGTAGAAGGATGAGATACAAGGTACTTCCAACTCTCCAAGAAGTGACATGATGTAGTGGCCCAAGCACTGACCTCATACAAGTTTGAATCCCAGCCTAACCACCATCCTACAAAACCTTGAGAAAGTCATGCTAACCTCTTTGGGACTCATTTCTCACAATCTGTACAATGAGGAGTTTGGACCAGGGTGGTACTTCCCAGAATGTGTTTCTTGGAATACTAGTCTTACAAGATGTTTCATATATTTAGAAAAAAAAATAGGAAGGATCCTGTGATCAGACATGTTTAGAACATGCTGCGTGTTGCGTCACCCTGTTGGTGAATCACAAGATACATTGATACATAAGAGCTCTGAGAAGTCCTACATTAAAGAAGCTTACTTCACGTTGGTTAACCTAGCACGTCCAAAACACGGTTGACCATGAAACTGTTCTAACCTATAACTCCTATTAACACTTGGAGAACGGTTCCCTGGAACTCATTTTGGGGAACACTGGGCTATGTTCATTTATTTACTCACTCATGAGTCTCCCAAGTTCCAGAAATCTTTCATTCTACCTTAGTCAGTTTGATTGTTTGAGTGGGATGCCCGGCAGGTGGTTTGCAAGAAAGCCAATGGACTCAGAACAAGATCTGACACACCACATGCTTTCTGCCAAATTTGGGTGAGGAACAGCCCTAGGTCTCATCAGTAGGGCTCTGGCTGTAAAATATTAAATGAGTTTTCCAGGACAAAAAAAAAAAAGCCTATGGAATTGCTGAGAAATACGTTCCCCAACATGTTGAGGGTTCCCATTATTCTCCGTGATGCTACTACAACAATTTAGCCACTGCCGGGTTGACTGGGATAAACCATTCCTCTTTAATGACCCCCAAAATAGCAAGAATGTTCCCCTCTTTCACAGCAGTAAACAGCTCTGAACAATTTTCTACCACCATTCTGAGAAATGAATATTTATCTTCCTCCATTTCAGATAAAATACCCGTCCCTAACCCAAGGATAGCAACTAGGTTTGTGACCCATTCTCTCCCCTCCTAGGACTGTTGAGGAGAGAAAGACTCTAAGGCCATGTCTGAAATCATAGGGAAAGAGTTCTGTGATAGATTAATGATGTCTGCAAGGGATGGGGGAGAAAAGACATATGCCATGGATTTGCTATCTTGGCTCTAAACTAAAGTGAGATGGAAGCCACTATTCCAAAACAACAGGATTGTTACAAAAATCGCCACAGAAATCAGTCTTAAATTAGCAGGGGAAATGTAAACAAATGCTTGTTTTTTGTTTGTTTTTAATATTGTTCTTTTTACACCACCAGCACTCGAGGAAAAAAAAAGTGTGAAAAATGAGTCCATTTTATTACACTCCCAGATCCTGCTACTGATTCTAGGGGGATTTGAGTTAATAAACCTCTGAGATGGAAGATTGAGTTGTAGTTTCTACAATTCCATTTTATTTCATTATAGATAATATGTACTCGCCAAAAGTAACTTTATTATTCTTCTGACATCTTTTATCTAATTCAGGAATGGGCAGTTCCAGCCGTGAGATGTGTGTGCTGCATGCCAATATATTCAGAAGCTGGGCAAACCCCTGAGTGCTGGTTGTGCATGAAGAAGGGTCCGTGCTCGTTCCCTCTGGGTCTCCATGCAGCCCCGGTGGCTCTGTGATGAGATTCACATAAGCATCTTTGGCACAGCTGCTAAGACTCCTCAGTCACTACCCTGTAGTGAACAGGGCAGGAATAACAAAGCTGCTCTGGACCCTGCTCCGTTTTAGCAGCACCTGCGGGTCAAGCACATCCTAGAGTTGCTGACCTCAGACCCTGAGCACTGAGTCTCCATATTGAGCAGGGAAGCCGTCCATGCTTTAGGCAAGGAACTTCAAGAGACCTGGATGCTAGGGGAGCACTATCCAGCAACCCTTTCTGTGACGATGGAAATGATCTATAATCTGCCTGTCTAATAAAGTACCCCGTGTGTCTCAGGAGCTCTCATCTTGTGGCTAATGCCACTGAGAAACATATTTTAATATATTAAAATGTATTAATATAAGTTTAAATAGCCACTATGTGAGTTTGGTCAAGTGACTTAATTTCTCCAGCCCTCAGTTTTACAGACCTCCCAAATCCATCCACTTTCTTCTTGCCATCTCTCTGCTAGCCCTCTCATCCCCTAATGCAAGCTATTCTGGCTGTTTCTACCCAGGATAAACACTCTGGCCTCCTAATTAATTCTCCTTGCTGATTGCAGACGGTGAGCACTAATGAAAATAAAAGTTGAACTAAAAACATCTGTCAGTGGCTTCTCAGTGCTCTCCAGATGAAGGACACAGTCACAAAATTGGTCAGCTGATAAGGCCCTGTGTGGTTTGCTCCCTCCTACTTTCCCAGCCTAAACTCTCATTGTGAGGCCCTTGCCCTCTGGGCTCTGGCCAATCTGACCTGTCCTTGTCCCTTGAAGCTCTACGCTTCCTCCTGCCCCAGGGCCTTTGCGTGTTCTTCCTTTCCTATTCCTTGCCCTCCTTCATCCTGCTCTCTCTCTCTACCATATTCGCTCTTGTACATCCTTTAGAACTCAGCTCAAGCGTTACTTCTCCAAGGAAACCTCCAGTTTGGGTCCCAATCCCTTGCTGTTAAGGTGTTTTAGGATTGTAGTCCACACCTCCAGAGCCCCATCATCATCTTTTTTTTTTTTGCGGTACGCAGGCCTCTCACTGTTGTGGCCTCTCCCGTTGCGGAGCACAGGCTCTGGAAGCGCAGGCTCAGCGGCCATGGCTCACAGGCCCAGCCGCTCCGCGGCATGTGGGATCCTCCCGCACCGGGGCACGAACCTGTGTCCCCTGCATCGGCAGGCGGACTCTCAATCACTGTGCCACCAGGGAAGCCCCATCATCATCTTTTCAACTTCAAGTTCATTGCTCTCACAACAAGGGAGAGCACAGCCTTGTCAAAACTGTGGTAACATCTCAGAGTGGGGAGACACAGCTGGAATATTTAGGAAACTTGGGGGAACTGGTTTAAGGCAGCCCTTTTGTGTGTGCGTGTGTGAGCACTTTTTTTTTAATTGGAGTAAAATTGTTTTACAATGTTGTGTTAGTTTCCGCTGTACAATCAAGTGAATCAGCTATATGTACAACAACATCCCCTCCCTCTTGGACCTTCCACATCCCACCCATCTAGGTCATCACAGAGCAACGAGCTGAGCTCCCAGTGCTATACCACAGGTTGCCACTAGCTAATGCAAGGTCTGATGGGTCACGGGCAAAGTTCATAACAATCATTTAGGATTGGCAGACACAGCCAGGCAAGGGTTTTGACACAGTCTTGAAATGTCATTAGACGAGTCTAGTTAAGAAACTTATTGCCCTGAGAAAGAGACATTTACCCTAGTGGGAGCTACCTGGGAGGTCTCAGTTTGGATAAACAGATTTTCTCAAACAGCACAGCTATTTGTAGCTGCAACTTTCTGAACTGGTTAAGTCCCATTAATGCAGGCAGTCAGAAGTAAAGTTGTGTCAATGAAGACCTTGAGCTGGGCACTGTGCATGGCTCTGCTTCTCAGCTCCTTTGGGAATTTCTAAGTACGCATTTGGGTGCTTATTTGATTAATGTTTCTCTGTCCCTCTCAACTGCAACCCCATGAGAACAGGGACTATATCTGCTTCTCAAATCACCATTGGTTCCTAACACTTAATGTTGCCAATGTCTAGCAGTAAATATTTGTTTAACAGATAAATAAACAAATGGAAGGAATGGACCAGTGAGATGTTGCATGGGGTGAGGATATTAAGAGAAAAAGGCCAAGAGGAGGAAGAGGTGGTTATCTGGAGGGAATGAGACCAGCACAAAATGGAGATCACGCCGCTTGATTAACAAACATGTTTCTGGCTCCAGAGATCCCCTCAAGACCCAGCGTGGTTCTGGCTGTCTTCAGTACCTATAACTGACTATCTCTGTCCTTTGTTCTTGCTTCCCAGGAACCTATGGCACCCTCTTCCCATCAAACCCTTCCTCTATCAAAAACTCAGATCAATTGCACACCATCAATCTCTGCAAATTAAACTCATAGAGCCTTTCTTCCAGAAGCTTCCAGAAGCTTCTTCATCATCAGTTTTGTTTCTTTTTTTTTTTTTTTTTTTGCGGTACACGGGCCTCTCACAGCTGTGGCCTCTCCCGTTGCGGAGCACAGGCTCCGGACGCGCAGGCTCAAAGGCCATGGCTCACGGGCCCAGCTGCTCCGCGGCATGTGGGATCTTCCCGGACCGGGGCACGAACCCGCGTCCCCTGCATCGGCAGGCGGACTCTCAACAACTGCACCACCAGGGAAGCCCATCAGTTTTGTTTCTTGTGGAATCAAAAACTTGTCCCCTCCTAAAGGGAACTCAGGCCACCTCTTCCTCAGCCTCAGGTAAGCAGAGGGTCATCCCACAAAACTTTGCTGAACCTACTCTGTGTGCAGGCACTCCTTGGGCAAACCTGAGACAGAAAAGTGGGCTGACAATACTTCTGACCATCGGCAGAGATCTCTGCTGACAGGGTCCACCCTGTGAGAATCCCTGCAGGCAGCGTCCTGGTTCCTTCCTGTGCCCACGCCCTTAGGAGCCGCGCTAGCAGACCGTACTTAGGATTCCTCTGTGACGAGGACTCCCTCCTTGATCAACCTTTACTCAGGGTCCTCTGAGCCCTCTTATCAACTAGGCCTTGACCTTGACCTTCCACATCCTTGGCCAGCTGACCCCAGTTTTAGCAAAGAATACTATGTCCGTTTAGCAAGAATCTCCCCACCCTTGCTATTAATTAATTTTCTCTTAGTTATTTTCCATCCACTGGCCCCCCTCACTCTGCTCATTGGCTCTGAATTCCTAGCTCCTTTCTATACTGGAGTCTCTCTCCCCCAGTTGCAGTAACTCAAATAAACTCTGCCTTGCCATTCTTAACAAACATCCAGTGCAAAAGTTTTCTTTTACATGTGAGTTTACAGAGAGACGCCCGCGAGCAGGGGGTTGGTGCTTACGTCCACACATTAGCATCCTCCCACATTCCAGCTTATAGGAGTCCTGGACCGGGACTCTCTTCTAATTGTAAAAGAGAGAAATCAAACTCAAACAAGCTTAAGCAAAGGAGGAGTGTACTGGTTCCCATTTCTAGGAAGTCCATGGCAGGACTAGATATGGGGCTCAAAGTTTGTCCTGAAGAGAATGTTTTCCTCCAGCTCCCTGGCTCTGCTTTCCCTTTGCTGACTTCATTCTCAGGCAAGCTCAGGGCTCACTTGATCCTCTGTAGCCTCAAGAGAAGGGACATTTCCTCTCTCATCTAGTATCCATCTGAATCCCTCCAAAAACACTCTGAATAGCCCCGTCCAGGTCACACATCAAGCCATGGACCACTCCCTGGTTCTCAGACCAACCTGAGACCCATTTCCACCCTGGTGCAGAGATGATCAAGCACTCTTGGTTGGCAGCCCCACCTAAATCACAGAGAGTGGGGAGGAGGTGGTACCCAAAGAGGGTTAGGAGGAACAGACCAAACAGTAGGGCACATCCACTACTCTAGTTCTATTACAAGTGTGGTCCAGGGACCAGGCATCACCCAGGAGCTCATCAGAGGCTCCCAGGCCCCAACCCAGATGTGCTCATTCAGAATCTCTAGGGAGTGGGGCCCAGCAATCTGTGTTTTAACAAGCCTTCCAGGTGATTCTGATGCATGCATTCTGACCCACTGCACTTTTCTACCCACTTGGTCAGAAGTCACAAACTGGGACTTCCCTGGTGACACAGTGGTTAAGAATCCGCCTGCCAATGCAGGGGACACGGGTTCAAGCCCTGGTCCACGAAGATCCCACATGTCGTGGAGCAACTAAGCCCGTGTGCCACAACTACTGAGCCTGTGCTCTACAGCCCTCGAGCCACAACTACTGAGCCCGCATGCCACAACTACTGAAGCCTGCACGCCTAGAGCCCGTGCTCCACAACAAGAGAAGCTACCGCGATGAGAAGTCCATGCATCACAACAAAGAGTAGCCCCCTCTCGCCGCAACTAGAGAAACCCCATGCACAGCAATGAGGACCCAACACAGCCAAAAATACATAAATTAACTAATAAAAAAAAAAAGAAGTCACAAACTGAAGAGCAGTAGATGTCCAATGAGCTGACAGTCCTGCAAACAAAGAATCTTGAAACAAGGATTATCCGGTCCTCACAAAGGCTTTCCCATCACCTATTAATCTCTAAATGGGCCTTACTACATGTCAGGTGCCAAGCTAGAGTGTGCATATCCAGAAACAAATACAAAGTCTTCTTAGTCAAACAGAAAGAAAAATTTTCAGTCTGGAATAAGCTTTATAGATGTATGATCATACTCTATTGGTGTGATTATAAAATGATACAAGCCTTCCAGAGGCCAATCAAGCAATATATACCCAAAATCATAAACATGTTTGTTTCCTAATAATTCCACTTCTAGAAAAAAAATCCTAGGAAGTGAACAGTGATGTGGATCAAAGGTTATATAATTATATATATATATAATTATGATGCATTTATGAAAAACCACGTTCATGACTAGTTTTTAATGGCTGGGGAAAATGATTACCATAGAATACTACGTTTCACGGAAGCACAACACAGGCTCTGCCTCACTTTCCACCTCCCAGGACCTTTGTATTAGTTAGATACTGCTGTGTAACAACTTACCCACAAACTTAGCACTTTAAAACACTTTAAAACTTTTTATTATATTACAGTTTGTGTGTGTCAGGAATTTGGGAGAGGCTTAATGGGGTTCTCTGGCCCTGGTTCCCTCACAAGGCTGTAGTCAACTTGAGACTCAGCTAGAGAAGAACCAGCTTCCAAGCTCACCCTGGTCGTTGTTGGCAGGATGCAGCTCTCCTGAGCTGTTAGTCAGTGGCCTTCTTCAGTTTCTCATCACACAGGGCAGTGCCCACCAGAGCAAGCAAGTGAGAAGGCAAGAAAGACTGCCACCAAGACAGAAGTCACAGTCATTGATAACCTAAACTTGGAAGGGACAGCCACCATTTCTGCCATATTCCATTCAGTCAAAGCACCTGCTGACAGGTGCCCACCCTGCAAAAGGCCTTGCAGGCAATGTCACAGTTCCTCGCTGTGCTTGGTGATTCGCCCACTGGGCTCAGGAGCTGCACTAGCAGATCGCAAGGAGCCCTGTGAGCTTACAGAGAGACGCCTACGTCCAGCCCAGGCACACGGGGCGGGAACTACACAGGGTCGTGAATACCAGCAGACAGGGACCGCTAGGGGCCGCTAGGGAAGTGGCCGGCTTCGCATCTGACCGCTAGAGGGCTGCCGCCAGAAGCTCACTCCCCCTTTCCCTTCACCCTCAGCAATGCCAAGGGAACAGAGCAGATCTTGAGGACCTGATGGTTTCCACTGAGCCAGACACCAGTGAGAACACGAAGAAGCAGATGCAGACAGTGAAGAGAGAATTAAACATTGAGAAAGATCACTTGTGGAAACACCAAGACTGAAGATGACAAATATTAGGGAAGTACCGATTCAGTAGCCAGAGGAGACTCGGGTCTCTCTACCTGGAGGTTATCCCCAGAACCAGGCCTCAGCCAAGACCAGGAGGGACATTTTTAAACTTCTGAAAATAAACCAAACAGGTACTCAGCAAGGTGATAGCAGGAGACTCTGTGGCAGCCCCACCCAGCTCTCCCTTCCGGGGAGGGGCACCCATTCCTACCCTCCTCCGCACCCGCAAAGCACCAATGAGAGCATTGGCCCCTAGAGATGCACAGCTGTCCCTTCTTCAGAGAATTGCCCTCAGGTGGCAGCAGAATTAAATTAGCTAATATAGGGAGGCACTCAGAACCGAGCCTAGATCATGAATACTTAATGTGAACAAAATCGCCAAGAGAGCGGAATGGTTCTTGGAGGCAAACAAAATCGTATTATTTTTATACATAAAGCACAGGTACACAGACAGCACATAAACAGCTATCCAGCCTACCAGCGGTACTAAAGTTTCATTGTGGGCGGCTGGAGAGGATCAGAAAGAAAAAGTCTGAGAGGCTCTTTAGCGGGGGGTGGGGGGGGCAATAACGCAAAAACAAAGTTGAGAAACGCTGCCCTAGATGGATGCTAACTATGGTAATGGTGTTGGCAGAGCCCCAAGGGCTCCAAAAGGCCTCTTTCTGTTACTCGGGAGGGTTCCCAGTCTAAGGACTGGTCGGTCCAGACTGCTTTTTCCAGCACCCCAACCCCCAGCGGCTCCCCTCCCAGACTGTTCTCAGCTCGAGGAAATGCGTCCCATCTCCTCCAGTTGCCAGCACATTTACCCTGGGCCAAGCCTGGCGATTCTTCTCCCTCACCCCTGCTTTGCATGTTACTAAAATCAAACCACCTCACTGTGTGGGCTGAGAGAATTTTATTTTGCTCATTGAAATTGATTTTGAAATTGATGGATGTGTGAAGAGTACATGCAATGTAGATTAGCCTCAGAATGACTGATTTCTCATACTTCTGAGAAAAAAGAAATTATTGCCCCTAGAAGGTGTCACCTATCTGCATAGTTTGCGTTAGAAAGAGAATATCCTTATCAGTACTTTAATATATAGCTCTCAACCCAGCACCAGGAAACAGTGTAATTTGAGACAATGAATATCATCAATGCCATGAATTCCATGTAATTGTATTTCATTGAGAAAAAGAAAAACGTCTCTCCTTGGCAAACCTGTGCGTCTTTGGGGGGGTGCGAAGAGGGAAGGATTGCACTGCACCATCTGGACTGTCAGAATAGAGATGAAAATTAGCACAGCCGCTCACCCCGCCATCGGGAATTCAGTCACGTGTTTCCGAAATGCAAAATATGAACACAAGCTAAGGTAAAAAGAAATTAGCGTGACAGCTACTTATTCTCTGCTATGCAGCCAACCCTTACTGAACTCCTACTATGGGCCAAGGGCTGTGGCAGCTGCCCGGCCAATTCTCTGCCCTTGTTGAATTCTCTCTCCACCAGCCCTTGTAACAGAAGAGGTCAAGACTCAATCAGCCTGAAAGTGGCAGAACTGGGAGTTGAACCATGTTTCCCGAGTTTGGTGTCATGACTCAAGGGACTGAAAGAGATTCTAGCCGAAAAAGTAAAGTACTGGCTCATCCAACTGAAAATCCCAGGAGTAAAGGCTTCAAGCACGGCTAGATCTAGTAGCTCAAACAACATGATCAGGACTCTCGCCTCACCTCAGCTCCACTTTCTCTGTGTGGGCTTTGTTTCTCAGGAAAGCTCGTCCTGCATGGCAGCCTCTGAAAACCCCGAGCCTAAAATCCTCACAGCTCAATGACTTCAGCAGTTACTAAAAGGGGGTTTTAAACTTCTTTCTCTCTGCACTAGTTTCTCGGAAAAGCCTCAGGGCTCAGTCTCGTTAGGGTAGCTTGGAGCCCACTGCTGAAACATCCACTGTTGGGGGCAGGGAGATGAACGCTCTGACTGGCCAGACTTTGGTCACGTGCCTCTCCCCACTCGCAAACCATGGGTGAGGAGAGAGGAATCTTTTTAGATGAGCAGGGATGAAGATCAGGGTGCCCTTCCCAGAACATGGGTGAGGAGAGAGGAATCTTTTTAGATGAGCAGGGATGAAGACCAGGGTGCCCTTCCCAGAACAAGGATTAAAAGGGCAGCAAAATACAGTCCTGTATATCCTCCAAGAAAAGAACAGCTTCTCCTCCCCTCTCCCACTTCATCCCCCACCCAAAATTCTATCCTCTTACCCTACTTTGCCCTCAAAGCTCCTACCACGCTTTGACATCATAGCGTAAATTTACCTATTTCTGCAAAGGCACAATCTCATCAGTATATCCCTGGTACCCCGAAGAGTGCCTGGCACATTATAGCTGTTGAATATTTTATCTGTTCAATAAAAGAAAGAATGAATCAGAAACAGCAAACCTGCCTCTCAACCAGAAGTAATAAAGGGTTTAGGTGATGGGGCATGTTGGAGGGGAGAATAAATGACCAGTACATCCGGTAGGTGCTTAACAAATGCTCAGCACCTGTGCACTCAGGAGAGCGGAGAACAAGCCCCAGCACCCAGGCCTCCAGCAGGAACTGGAGAGATGCGGGGACCTGTCCCAGCAGGTTGGGAGGAAGCCTCACTGGCCCTCCCGGGATGGCGACCTGCCACTTACTGCATAACCCCTAAGTCCCCTTAACGCACAGACGGCAGGCCCCACCCCCAGGGGGTCCCCGTCCCTAAATCCTGGGGACGGGGGCTGAATTTGCATTCTGACTAAGTTTCCAGGGCCTGCTGGGGCTGCTTCTGGAACCACAGCTTGAGAACCAAGCTGTATCTAATGGTATTTCCAGTGTTGCCGGCAGCTACCGCGTGCCCCGGGGTCTACGGGACGGTACAGCGGGGAGCTGCCTGGAAGAGCCAGATTCGCGAATTTTAATCAATCAGTCCCTGAAGGGAAGCCTTGAGATACCAGGACGGGGTGCGGCTCCCCGCCAGCAAACTCCCAGAGTTGTGGCTCTCAAACCGTGATCCTCTGGCCACCAACCTCATAACCCCCTGGAGAGACTGTTGAAAAGCAGCTTCTGACTCAGGAATTGTTTAGCAATCATACCAAGGGATTTTTTTTTTAAGGTACATAGAAAGAGATTTGTGAGGAATTGGCATCACCTGGTTATGGAGGCCGAGACGTCCCAAGATCTGCCGACCGCAAGCTGGAGGCCCAGGAAGCCGGTGGGGTAGTTCCAGTCCAAGTCTGAAGGCCTGAGAACCAGGAGAGCCAGTGGTTTAAGTCCCTGAAGATGACTTATAAAGACCTGAGAGCCAGCAGTCCAAGGGCAGGGGAAAGATGGACGCCTTTACTCAGCAGACAGTGACTTTGTCCTTCCATTCTCATCAGGCCTGCCATGCATTGGATGACACCCATATTGGTGAGGGCGATCTGGATTACCCAGCCAGGTACCGGGGCTGGAGGTGGCAGGAGGGCCAACGGCCAGCCATGCTCTCCTGACGGAGATCCCCACAAAGACCCGCCTGGCCGAGCATCTCCAAATTGAACAGGAGATTCTTATTTAAATGTGAGACCCACTGCCCCAAGGACTGCTGGGTTGTACTTGAACATAATTAGGTGAGTAACAAGTATTCTCTGAGTTCTCTTAGACTCAAGGCCCATAACCACAGAAGCAGCTGATCAAGGGCAAGAGAGGAAGAAACGGAAGAAGGATTTGCGAAGCAGATGCATCCACTGCGTGTCAGGCCCTTTACACACACAATTGCTTGAATCCCTGCCAAACCCTATGAGATGAGTATAATTAGCCCCATTTCACAGAAGAGAAAACTGAGACTCAGAGAGGTTTACTACCAGCTCGCCCAGCAATAAGGAGCCAGAATCAAACCCACAGTTTTGACTGCAAATATTGCCCTCTGTCTGCCAAATGGGATAACGGAAACAAGGCAGGGCAGTGAGGAGCAGAAGGCTCTAGGAGGTAAGGTTCCACAGGACCCAGAAGCTTCTAATATCCAGAGTTGAGGCTGCTTGTGAGAGGCTGTGAGGAAGGACAGTCCGAGGAAGCAGTCACCTGGGAAATTCCCAAGGCACTGAGAGACCTCCTTCCCAAGCTTTCTCTAGAATGATGTACGTGCCCAATTCCATATCAAGCTGAAAGCAAATTGAGATGAAAATCAAATCACCCACCTGAACACTGAGGAAGGCCTGGTGTGCTTCCAAAAGAACAGTCTGGAAGTTTCCCCTGTTCTTACTTCCCATTGTTCTGAAGTATCATCACCTGACCATGCAACTCATGGTGTTTCCCCAGCTGCGCTCTCTGGAAAACAGGAACCCCAAGACACACGGCACTGTGAGTCTTAACTGAATAATATATATGAAAGAGCTTGATCCTGGGAGGAAGTCTCTACAGAGAGGCCCAGTGTCCTCATTGTCATTTTCACCATCACTCATATTTCAACGAGCAGCCTGCCAAGAATTCAGTACAAGATTCCAAAGGACCATGAAATGACATTTTTCCACGCTGTGTTTAAAACATGCCAACACTGTATTTTTCTATATCACTGGTGGCTAAAACTATACTTTTTTAAAAGCACCATTAGGAAAAGTGAAGCAATAGTGGTTTCTTGTGGAAGTAAACAGAACATACAACAATTTATAAATTGTAGAATGTGAATCACACAGGATCTTTTGAAGCCCACTGGTAGAAAAATGCCCTTTTTTCAGGGTGGATGGTTTTTGAAGGCTCAGGCCTAAAACCTGAGGCTATACTTGGGAGCCTTTCCTCAGGGCCATGAAAATTTGATTCCTCCTGTCAGCCACCAGCCTTCCCGCTCTGCACCCCTCCATCAGCCAGGTGGGTCTGAAGCAGGTGTTTGGGAGATACGCTCTGAGATTCAGCGTTGCATTGAGTTTCAGTGGCTTTGTGCTGGGCATACAAGTGCATTTTCTTCAAATATCACTGTCAAAACGGGGCCACGCTACTTAAAGGCTTTCCCTCCTGGACGCCCATTCAAAACTGGGCTGCACAACGTGAATGGACCTAGAGATTGTCATACTGAGTGAAGTAAAGCAGACAGAGAAAGTGAAATATCGTATAATATCACTTATATGCGGAATGTAAAAAAAATGATACAAATGAACTTATTTGCAAAACAGAAACAGACTCACAGACTTAGAGAAGGAACTTATGGTTACCGGGGGAATGGTGGAGGGGGAGGAATAGTTAGGGAGTTTGGGATTGACATGTACACACTGTTATATTTAAAATGGATAACCAACAAGGACCTACTGTATAGCACAGGGAACTCTGCTCAGTATTATGTAACAACCTAAACGGGAAAAAAAGATTGAAAAAGAACGGATACATGTATATGTATAACTGAATCACTTTGCTGTACACCTGAAACTAACTCAACATTGTTAATCAACTATACTCCAATATAAAATAAAAAGTTAAAAAGAAAAAAAAAAACTGGGCTGCAACCCATTGACCACAAACCACTGTCTTTGTTTGTGACCATGAAAGGCAAGGAAAGACTAATGCTGGCATAGGTGTAGCAGAACTCAAAGGCCTGGAGGACGACCAAAATACTTGGTAGATTTCTCCACCAAATGATGCACCTTCTTTTATTTTCCCCTATTTTGATGAACATTTTGCCATTTTTTTATGCTGTACCAGAACTGAATTATGACTTGCATTTCAAGATTTGGGAAACCAATTTCACATACAACAAATTTATTATGAAATTTGACATAAACACTGAGAACACCTAAAATATGTGGACCGCATAAAGAATAAAAATAAGGTGAGCATTCATGCAACTAAGAATGAGCATTGCCAGGACCCCGGTGTGCCTCTCCAAGCACATCCTCTCCGGGGATGACCCCTAGGCTAACTTTTATGATAACCATTGCCTTGTTTTTCTTTACAGCTTCCCACAAGTGTTTGTATTTCTAAGCATACCTTTAGTTCGAGTTGCTTTTGAACTGCACATAAATGGAACTTCTCTGCTCTATCTCTGCTCTATAATAATCCATTGTATTGATACAAATCAACTCTCTTTTTTTTTTTTTTTTTTGTGGTACGCGGGCCCCTCACTGTTGTGGCCTCTCCCGTTGCGGAGCACAGGCTCCGGATGCGCAGGCTCAGCGGCCATGGCTCATGGGCCCAGCCACACCACGGCATGTGGGATCTTCCCGGACTGGGGCACGAACCCGTGTCCCCTGCATCGGCAGGCGGACCCCCAACCACTGCGCCACCAGGGAAGCCCCAAATCAACTCCTTTTGATGAACGTTTGGGTCTTTTCCGGTTTTTCACATTGGCAAACAATGCTGCTATGAACAGTCTCATATGTCACCTGATTCCCACATGCAAGGGAATCCTCCAGACTGGAAGTGGGAGCACGTTTTCTGTAAACGGACATACAGTAAATATTTGGGACTTTACAAGCCAGTCAGTCTCTGTCTCTTGCAGCTATCCAACTCTGCCATTGTATCAGGAAAGCAACCAGGACCCGATGTCAACAGAACACAACAGATAACACAACCGTGCTGCAACGAAATTTTAACAAAAGAAAACCAAAGCAGATGGCAGGCCAGATTCGGGCTATGGTCCCATAGTCTGCAGACTCCTGCTAAAGATGGCCTGCTGAGGAGTGCAACTGCCGGGTCCACCCCACTGCACAATTCCGTGGCAACCCGAGCGTGCACTGCACAGCCTGCTACAGCCGGAAGCTGCAGCCCAGCCTGCTGAGCCAGGGCCACATCCCACTCTGCTGGGTGAGGCCAAACGCTTCCCCAGAGTGGTTCTGCAAGTTTGCATTCCCCCAGCGGTGTGAAGATGCCCCCTTCAAGGGGCATCCCTACCAAGGATGTCTTTACCATCCTTGGTGAAGACATCCTTGGTAAAGACATCCTTACATTTTGCAGAACTCAAGGGTGTGCAGTAGTTTGGCTTTGCATTTCGCTAGTAAGTAGCTGAGTCCTGACTTCATGCATTTCTGACAGCAGCCCTACTCTTGTGTAAACTGAAGATAAGTCGTTTTCCCTTGGGCACCTGAGTGGCAGAAATCTGTGCTTCTGTATCTCCCTCCTGCCCCAGAACCAGGCTTACACATTGTGGAGGCGATGATGTTGATAATCCAAATCATGTCTTAGAACTCTGAAGCCCTCCTACTGAGGAGAGACAGGCAACCGAGACTGGTGGTTGAGGCTGAGGCCATTTGGGGGTCGGGGGGTCGGGATACAGACCACACAACATATTAAGACCCTGAAAAATAAAACCACCTTACTAGCGAAGAAGGCGGAGCAAGCAGCTGTCTCAGTGGTTTCCAGGGGACCCTGGATCTTGTAAAACTGGCCTGGCTGGGGAAGCAGGGAAGTTACGGTGTACGTGCCAAGCGGGGAGAGTCCCTGTTACCACCCCTACTTCACCAGAGCTACGAGTTCTGGGTTGTTTGTCTGTATGTGGGGTCATCTGTTTTATAAATTCAATCACTATATAATTTTTATCTGAGGATTTTTATCAGCTCATTAAAAAAAACTATAGACCACCATTCAATATTAGTCAACTTACAGGAAGCCAATCCAAGAAACGGCCCCCGTGAATATACAGTCATCCCTCGGTATCTGTGGGGGATTGGTTACAGGACCCCCAAGGATGCCAAAACCTGATGACGCTCCAGTCCCTTATATAAAACATCACAGTGAGGGCTTCCCTGGTGGCGCAGCGGTTGAGAGTCCGCCTCCTGATGCAGGGGACGCGGGTTCGTGCCCCGGTCTGGGAAGATCCCACATGCCGCAGAGCGGCTGGGCCCGTGAGCCATGGCCGTTGAGCCTGCGCATCCGGAGCCTGTGCTCCGCAACGGGAGAGGCCACAACAGTGAGAGGCCTGCGTACCGCAAAAAAACAAAAACATCACAGTGAAGTTGTCCCTCTGTATCTACGGATCCAGAAAGCCAACTGGAATGATACAGTTAGGGTTTAAGAGCTGGATGCGGAAGCCACCTACTGGCTGGGTGACCTTGGGCCGAGATCCTCCACTTCTCTGAATCTGTTTCCTCGTGTGCAGAATGGGAGTAATGATGGACCCTTTCCCATTGGCTTAGTCTAAGTGTTCACTGAGATAATGAATGGGAAAAGCTTGCTATGTTTGAGGCAGAAAATGCAAGCAGTAAATACTGGCTGCTGCTATCTTAGTAGTTTTTATAAAATGCAATCAGGAGTATAGTGGAATATCCCCTATGTAAATCCACATAAACTCGTCTGCCTCAGAACCACACGTCTCCTGTTGAAGAAGTAGGCTCAGCTTGGTTAGATAACAAGAGGCCAAGAACCCAACTACTTTCCCTCTTTGCTCTGGCTGCCAGGAAGCTGAGGTTCCGTAACCAGAGGGTTGAGGGTGTGTGTTAGGAGAGGGGTGTACAAATGTGAGCCACAAAATTACATACATTAATTAATTTATATATTAATGTGAATGTAAGTACAGAGAGTAAGCAAAGGGTAGGTAACCAAAAAATGTAGGAACAGAAGAGCTGAATCAGGTAATTTTAATTAAAACATTGTAATTTTTATGGATTTTTATGTTATTATTTGTTAGCGTTTTAACAGTTGTGATTTGCTAGACTTCTCTTCCTACATACATATTCACTTTTACATTCACTTTCAAAACTTTATATTCTTTTTCTTAAAGGGATCCCTCTAAAACTTGGATCAACCCCTGCAAGACATAGAAAAGTCGACAGTGTCCTTCCTACTGCAAGATTTTCCAAGGGGCATGGCTGCAGGGAAAGCTCTAAGCAGGGCTCTCAAACTGTGGTCCCCAGATT
Source organism: Phocoena sinus (assembly GCF_008692025.1). Classification (NCBI taxonomy): domain Eukaryota; kingdom Metazoa; phylum Chordata; class Mammalia; order Artiodactyla; family Phocoenidae; genus Phocoena; species Phocoena sinus. The sequence continues at coordinate 10,961,093 of NC_045773.1, forward strand.
GGCAGCATCAGCCTCACCTGGAAACTTGTTAGCAATGCAGATTCTCAGGTCTCACCCCAGACCTACTGAGTCATAAACTGTGGGGTATGGCCCAGCAATCTGTGTTTTCACAGACACTCCAGATGTATTGGAGGCACTCTGAACTCTGCACACCATTAGCTCTCAGGGAATCCATTTCCAGATCCTCAGGGTAAAAATATGCATTTGTATTGATCCTTTCACCTAAAATCGATCAGCTTGAGACCTGATCTACGATCTACCAGTTCTCAGCACCCACAATCCCCTCTTCTACTTTATCAGAGGGCACGCCTCTCACAAACCCAGAATCTCACCCCTCTGGTTGCACAGCCATGGCGAGTTTTTATTCTGGGGCACCAAAGGGTCCGTGTGAAATATTTTTCATGTAATAACCTGCCTTTTCCCTTCCCTCCTTGTTGGCAAACAGTGCCTTGCTCCAGAGGTTGTCTCCATACGTTCCATTCCTGCAGCAAACTACAGCGCGACTTCCTGCCAGCATCTCTCCATCCTAGAACTCGGAAGGGAGATGGCTATTACTGGACATGCATTACCACAACTATTAGGACTGAAAAATGAAATCAGACATTTCCGGTGAGCAAATAAGCCTGATAGGGCCAATTAACTTGAAAACAAGCGTCCGCTTAGCCAATTATGTTAAATGATGGCTACATTTTTCTAAACTGAGTAAGTCTACAGCTTCAAGGTTTTGATGCAAACATATTTAAGGGAGGTCATAAGATAAAGGCACTTATTTTTTTAATGAATTATCAGAGATAATATTGCATTTAATAATATTTTAAAATTTCCTAGCACTTTTGAGTATTTCAGGTTACACAAGGTGCCTCTAAATTGAAAAATAACAGGTACAAAAAAATAATCATTTGACAAATCTTGGAAGGCCTTTCTGGAATATATAACAGAAAGTACGAAAGTGAATGACTCTAATGACTGAATAACAAATCTTTTTGCAAGTCACTGGTTTCCAATTCTTTGCTTGTAACAGAATTGAAAGAGAGCCCAATTTATTTGTCAGCAAATGGATTCTAAAAATTAAGTTCTGATCATAAACTACTGGGTAATTTTTGGCATATCGCTAAGTTCAAAGAATTAAGATATCTATAGCTATAGATATTTATATATAATAGCTATAAAAACTCTTTGTACTTCTATCCACTTATTTACGTGAATGAGGTTACATCTATAAAAATGAAAAATAGGATAATTGATTCTAAAACCCATCTCATTCTGGCAATAAGTAGTGTTCATCCAGAGACATACAATTCAATTAGAGAGAGAGAGAAAAAAACAAGTTATTTAATAAAAGGAAACTTTTCCAAAAGAATTTTACCTTTTTAATAATTAGCAAAATACATATTTACGCTATTTGTAAATACAGCGTAATTGTAATGTTAGTTCAATCCTGAAGACATTTTTTAATACTTGGAGTTTTATGATCACAGAAAATTTGTTAGACCTTCTATTTGTCAAACTACGTATGTTTTTGTGGCACAGTTTGAGTGGGTGGGCAGCAAAACTTTAAAGGACTGAAATATATTAAATCAGTAGAAAATTCTGTGGTGAAAAAGGAATAAAGAAGAACTTGTTTGAAAGTACTTTTAAATAGATGATGGTAGGTAACAAATTGCAATGGTCTTTAGATTTAAACAAATATATTTAAGAGAGTAACTTTCAGTTTCATTTTAAAATGTCCTTATTTACCCACAAAATCAGTTTAGGGTGGCCCAGATGGGCTTTCCAGCAATGGAAGCCGGCTCTTGGCTCCCTTTTGGTTTTCTTGCTAAGCAGGTGTCAAGCTTTTCAAATAACAGGGCAGTTTTCTCCAAGAATTTGATCAACCTGCCACTGAAGATGCCCTTCACCCTGCTCCCTTCAGAGTAGAGCTTCCTCAATGTACCCCATGATGCCAGAAATCCCCGCCTTGGAAAGGTGGATATTTGAGGAGGACCAAGCTCTTCAAAGAGGGCATTTCTGTTGTGTGGAGGCCATGTGGACCCCCAACTGGCCTCCCTGACTCCTTCCCACATCCCCACACAGGCACGGAGATTATTCTGAGCTGTGGGGAAAGCCTCTGGCCCGGGCCTCTCCGAGCCAGTCCCAGTTCTTATCCCTCCCTGGGGTCCCTGTTTAAAGACTGTAGGGCTGGACTTCCCTGGTGGCGCAGTGATTAAGAATCCGCCTGCCAATGCAGGGGACACAGGTTCAATCCCCTGTCTGGGAAGATCCCACATGCCACGGAGCAACTAAGCCCCTGTGCCACAACTATTAAGCCTGTGCTCTAGAGCCCATGAGCCACAGCCACTGAAGCCCACGTGCCACAACTACTGAAGCCTGCAAGCCACAACTACTGAGCCTGTGCTCTAGAGCCTGCGAGCCACAACTACTGAGCCTGCATGCCCTAGAGCCCACACACTACAACTACTGAGCCCACACGCCGCAACTACTGAAGCCCGCGTGCTCTAGGGCCTGCATGCCGCAGCTACTGAACCCACATGCTGCAACTACTGAAGCCCACGCACCTAGAGCCTGTGCTCTGCAACAAGAGAAGCCACCGCAACGAGAAGCCCGTGCACCAAAACGAAGGGTAGTCCCTGCCCGCCGCAACTAGAGAAAGCCTGCGCGCAGTAACAAAGACCCTACACAGTCAAAAAATAATTTAAAAAGAAGACCGTAGGGCTTGTCCTGGGTATCAAATCCAATTTGGCCATGATTAAAGGAAACACACACACAGAGCCTGCCGTGTGCCAGGTGCCATGTTAAGCACTTTACACATAATGATCCACTCAGTCCACTCTGTGCATATGGACTGTTATCACCATCCCATGTAATGGATGGGAAAACTGAAAATGGATGGTGTAACTGTGTAACTTGGCACAAAGCTCGTCAGTGGCAGAGCTAGGACTTACCCCAAAGAGCGTGGATCCGGAGTCCCTACCCTCACCCCGACACCCTCCAGCGCTGTCCACACAGGATGCTCCAGTCCGCTTGCTCCACAGCTGACTGAGGGCTCCAGCTACCAGGGCTCTGCATCTTGGAGAGGGAAGGCGGGGCTGAGGCGTGATCTATGGCCCTTCAGCTGTCCACTGGCATACTGGGCCTGCTTGGACTTGAAGTCAAGAGGATTACAAACCCATGGGACTTCATACACACACTCACCCTGCCTTGTTCTGAGATCACCCTGCATGTGTTCTGAGATCAGCAGGTGCTTCCAAACTCGGGACTGCCCTTCACCCTGTCGCAATTCAGGATTTTTATAAAGCCCCATCAAAATTGCGATGACACAGAGCTGGGACACCAGGATGTCACAGGGGCAGAATCAGCAATCCCCTTCAAGACCCCATCAAGATTCAGGCAGCAGTAGGCACAGAGGCCATCCCTCTGAAACCCTCCTAGGTCGTGCTTCCCCTGGACCATTAATCCCATCTTAACCTGTAAGAAGATAGGAGAAAGGAATTGCCTTGCTTAAGGTAACACCAAGAATTCCTTCCAGGCTCTAGAGAGACTCAGGTAAATGGCAGCAAGAATTGAGAGTGAGTCAGGCCTGGGAGAAAGGAGGCTAAGGTGAAGAGGGTAGGGATAGGACAAAGGTCATTAAAAGTGGCTCTGACCCATACGTGAAGGACGGTTAAATGAAGGTATGACAGACAAGCCTGAAGTGGTATTACTCAGGGCTTAGCTGTAAGGAAACAAAATAAAGTTTTTATTCATCCTGTTTCATAGACTCTGCTCCCCTCTTTATCCTCTATATAATGTGTATGTGTGAGTATATAAAGGAGAAACAAAATGACAACTCAGAAAAAAAAGAATCTTTTAATAAAAATTACTCATAAAAATCCTAATAAATTTCAAAGAGCAAGATATTTCTTAGTACATTTATAAAGAACATTTGGTCCTTTTACAAAAAGCTCCCTTTTAATTTAAATACATTTCTTATTTACAGATTAAACATAAAATATCATCTATAGTTGCAAAGCATATTGCACGTTACAGAGAGAAGCATTTGTATATTCCAATAGGTTTTTCCCAGAGTTTCCAACTCTAGATTTTTTTGTGTGTGTAAAAACATATTTACCTTTCTTGTGCATAATAAATAGAAATGCAGCCTGTGTTTTGCTATTTAAAACTAAAACAAAACACCTTTAAAAATAGTATTTCTCTGCCTCTCAGTAAGAGGGAAGGGGGGTAACAAATCAAGAAGGTCCACAGGTACTTAACATTCTCGCCAGATTCACATGTAAATTCAAGGGGGAACTAACCCCGAGCCCTGCAAAACCTGGGGACACACAGCCCAGCCGACTCACCTTCTCACTTTCACAAGAGTCCCTGCCCTGCAGGAACAGGCACTAGAGAAGGAGCTGGATGTCTGGGAATGGAAAAGGAAAGAAAGATCAAGACTTTTTTTTCGAAAGTCCCTGCTCAGCCACTCTAGGGCTGGGGCAATCATCCGGCCCGACCTGGTCACCAGCATTAAATTTGCGGTCAAAAAAAAAAAAAAAAAAAAAAATTTGCCGTCAGCAAAAAGAAAGACAGACCTCTAGAAAAAAAGAATTTCTGATATTTTGTCTACTAAAGTCCCTGCTCAGCCACTCTAGGGCTGGGGCAATCATCCGGCCCGACCTGGTCACCAGCATTAAATTTGCGGTCGGCAAAAAGAAAGACAGACCTCTAGAAAAAAAGAATTTCTGATATTTTGTCTACAAGACCCAAAGTGAAGGATTACAGTTTGAATTCATTCAGTAACTGAGCTAAGAAAATAGCTGAGAGGGATGTTTTTCTTTGGTGGAGGACACAGCAGGGAGGCGAGAGGAATCAGGCTGAGACCCTCAGATTGCACGTATCCAGCCAGGGAGCTAATTTCCATCTGCACAGACACCATCCTGGTGCATAAACACACAGAAGACTACTGGACTGATGTGCGCACGCCCCACGATCCAGGACAGCCTCAGGACCCGGGGATTCAGTCGCACAGAGCAAGCTCTGACGGAAGATTTCCAAGTTCTGAAGGGAAGATCTGAACGTGGAAGCTGGATTTCCACAAAGGCCAGGACAATTGGAGAGCTAGCGAACACTTCCTTCGTCACCTCCTCCTCCAGGAAATGGAGTTCCTCAGTCACAGCGTCTCAGCCAGCGAAGCCTGCCCTGGAACAATGTAGACCTCTGTGGTGGGAGATTTAGACTCCACCCACAAAGGTAGCTATAAGGTAGCTTCCCACAAAGGTTTGGCAAAACCACTTTCATCGTGTGAACCAAAGCAGAGTCTAGACGTTAGCTACACACAGGATTGCAAGGATGGTGCAAGCTGTCAGCTGTTCCAAAGCATGGAATGTTTGCAATCAGGGTGCTCCTAGGGCAAATCACAAGGGAATTTCTCTGACACTCCCCTCCTTAGCCCTCGCCTTCCTGATCTCCCACGACACAGAACAGAAGAAACAGCAAAGACCCCGAAGGACATATCACAGTTGTTGACACTCAGACCTTTAAAGAGAAAGCAAGTTTTGAACGTGGCTCAAAGGACCTTCTCTGTAACTAGCCATGAGGCGGGCACTCTGGCATCTAGTCACTGACGACATGGCATCCAACGTTAGACTGGGCAGTCTGGAAGCTCAGCAACCAGGTTGAGAATGGGTCGCTCACCCTCGGACTCACGACTGGTACAAGTCCAGTGCCTGGAAGCCAAGAAGGTCTGAGACTTAATACAAAACATGTCTCATGCCAGCCTGTAGCCGTGAGGTGCCTCTGTGGCAGTCAGGCCCAGGTCCCTGTTCCAGAGCGGGAGGGAGATGGGATACCTGAGCCCAGAGGAGGGGGAACATTGGGGTGCGATAACCTAACAGTGTGATCACAAAGGGCCCACTTTCTTCCCTGAGGTGCCCCATTCTCCCAAACAGCCCATTTATAGTCCCACCTTGGTTTACCTGGAGAACAGGTGCAGAGATGCTCATGCAGGTGTGTGTCTTTAAAAGGGGCTATTTTGGGTTTACTGAGGCAATGAAAATATTTTAAATATATAGAGTATTCTCAAAGAAACTTTTCTGTTCAGTAGATGAGACAATGTTGATAAACAGAATGCTTCTGAAATGAAGAAAAAATGTAAAACAGAAGCATTTGATTTTTTTTCCTTTAAAACATTTGCAGAGTAAATGTTTAAAAGACAGAGGTGACGTTTATTACTGAAAATCCCTCTTCTAAAAACCTCAAAGAACTGAATTAGATATCTATTTTAAAACCAGCAACACTTAAATTTTCAAGAATAAAATTCCTCCCTTTTGACTGAAAATGCAATGGCTTACACAGCATTCCTTTCTAGCTTTAAAAAGACTAAAATAAAATCATTTGAAGTACCCTAGCGGTGACGGGTGAGCCACACGACAGGTGAAACTGGAGGTTTTTAAGAGACTTCCTACCCTTTCTATTGAGGTTCATTTCAGCCTCTGACGTTACAGGGAAGCCAAAGCTCAGGGTTCAAACCCACCTCTGCTTTCTCTGAGCCCTCGGCACAAGTTCAAAGAGACACAGTTCCGTGCTCACTAAAGAAATAATACCAACAAAGAAAAGAGGCGTTTTAGCACAACTTCCTCTTTATGTATGCTTGCTTAAAATATCAGGTTGAAAGGCAAGGACTGACCAAGAAGTTTCCAGAACCTGCCTGATATCCATCCCATGCCCCTTTCGCTGTGGTCACACCATGTAGCAATACAAAACAAGGCGGTTAAAATCATAGCAGCAGCTGTGACATCCAGTGGCCCAAACCAGAAGAGTATAAGGCACCCATCAAAAGCCGGCATTGCACAGAGAAATGGCTCAAGGGTGCCAGAAAGTCATCTGATCATTTCTTTCTCCCTGACCTAGCTGATTGGCACTAGACACAGGAAACAAAAATGAAACAATTCCAACCCGAACGTGGTCGGAACTGATAATCCTTGGTTAGTAAATATAAGACAGATGAAAGCTCAGACGATCATAGGTATTTTTCTCTCCCTTGAAAGGCACCTGGTTCTGAAACTATGGGAGATCCTCAGGTGAGTTCATAATAAATGTAGAACACCATCCAAAAGACCTACCTGTTAAGCTCTTAAACTGTGAGGCGACAACTTAAGAGACTGCCTGTTAGAATTCGGATAAATTCGTGAGCAAATAATCTGTCAACACCGTGACGAACTGCATGGGGCGCAAATGCATAACTGGATGATTTTCCCCCATGTGACCGACAATCGTGGGTGGAGACCTGGGAGACAGCCCAATTATCCAATCAGAGAGAGAGGATGACAAAATGCAGTAAACAGGGATGTCAGGGGAACCGCAGGCCCTGCTGCACAGAAATTCATTCACTTTCCTCTGGCAGAGAGGCGGCCAGGCAGCGGGCGACAAGCGCCGGCAGAGAAGACTCGACAATTCCACGGTAGGAAGGTCTGGAGATCCAGCCAAAGAGGCCCATCCACGGTGTACAGTAACATCAGCACGTCGTAAGAAGCCAACTCCTACGTACCTTCTCACTTCAAAGTATATCCTTAAGACAAACAGGGCATTTTATTGAACAGAAGAGAAACGCTAAAGTATCCAAGAATCTACCAGGTGCGGCTGGGGAGCTGGACAGAGATTCCTACACCATCGTGGACAGCCAGACGCCTAGCCTCCTCCAATTCGGACTGGGTCTCAGCCTGGCCTGGGTTCAGCTGTTTTAGGTCCAGTTTCAGATGAGGCCACACAGGGGAGAGCAGATCAAATCAAGCCAACCATCTGGTCAATCTGTCGCATGTAGACGCTCTTTAAGGGCAGGGAATATCGCCTCTCGTCAGGAACACGATTGCACTAGAAAGAAAGTGAATGAGGGACAATTCGAATTTTGAGTTAAGACGCCATGTGTTAATTCCTCAGATGTGACTGGATGACCTCCCCCGGGGTTTCTCATCCTGGCACTGTCAACACTTGGGGCCTGTGCCGTGCACTGCGGGATGGTCAACAGCATCCCTGGGCTCTCCCGCTATATGCCCCCTGCCCCTAAGCCCCAGTTGTGACAACCAAGATTGTCTCCAGACATTGCTCAATGTCCCTTGAGGAGCAAAGTCACCTCCAGTTGAGGACCACTGATGTAATTTAATTTCCTCACTTCACAGGTGAAGAAATGGAAACCCAGGGAGGCTAAAACACATGCACCCAAGTGAAGAGGGGCCGGGACTAAAACCTGCACCCCTTGGGTCCTCAATCCACCCAGAATCGCAAAAACTGTTTTAGCTACTTGAAAATACTGTTGTTTTTCTGAGTCTGTTGCTCTTCTCATCCACAGCTAAAACCTAAATGCTTAAGAGTGTTACTTATTTACTTATTTTTTTTAATTAAAGGCTTTTTTGCTTTTCTCTCTCTGAAAGGGGATTTAAGTTTGAGAACCAAACGTGCTGCCTGGAAAGTTTCCACATATATTCATGCTCTTCCTCAAAGAAACATCTGCTCGCTGCTCTGTACCTGAACTCACACGCCCTGCTCCTCAACTTTGCAAGATCGAGACTGACAGGTTCTTCAGCTGGTCCCAACGGCCCCCACTTGGGCTTTTGGTAGGTGCTGGGCCTTCTGCCAGAGCATCCCTCCTGGGAAGCCCCCCCCCCATCATTCCAGGAGCTACTGAGAGGCAACCTCCCGAGTGAAGGCCTCCTCGTTTTCCTGGCAGAATAATTCCTCCCTCTTCGGTGTTTCAACAGCACTTCACACAGCCTCCTACTGACAAGCACCCGGGAGGAACCCATCTCTACACTGAGCCCTGGGCCCGTCCAGCACCAGGACCCCTCTGACCGGCCCACATCCCCAGTGCCCGGCACAATGGAATCCGGTCTATCAGACAAGGGTCTCCTTCAGTACAAATCCGGGCTCCACCACGCGGCTCCACCGTGTGACCTGACCCTCTCTGTACCTCCCTTTTTCTGTCTGTGAAGCAGGGATATTACGATACCTACCCCTCACAGGGCTGCTATGAGAAGTTAACATACTTAAGCATCTAGCACAGTGCTCAGCATGTGGTAAGCTCTATAAATACATGCTGGCTATGATTATTCTCTCTCCTTCTGTTTTCCCCTTTCCTCTCAATCACGCTTTGTTCGCTTAATCTACACTCCACGGCCTAATATAAATTTCAGGGTCTTATCTATAGCTACAGAAATGGCCTCTTTCTGAAACTCTTCTCAAATTACCCAACCCGAGTGTGCCATGAATATTCTGTCAGACACTCTGGATGATAATGTGATGAGCAGTGTTTTCTCTTCCTCTAATTGCAAACCACCCCTGGAGAAAACAACTTACATTGGAGCTGGAGTTGATGACTTTTAGCTCATGAGGTCTCGGCCTGTGCCCCGACTTTCCCACTGGGTCCCGCCCTCCCTCTTCAGAAAAGAACTCCTTCCAGGGTGACTCCCGGAGATGTGCGTCCACAGATACAATGTGTCCCTCAGTTGTAAACATGTATCTGGTTCCAGATTTGTGTACTGGATTCTCCTCATCAAAGAGCTAGCAGAAAAAAGAAAAGAAAACAGACACAATTGTAGCAGGTTTGGAACCAATTCATAGGGCAGCTGAGTTCAGACTACTTAGGGACAAGAACCTGCTTGGCTCTCAGGCCAACTGAGGCTGCGGGGCGGAATCCCCAGTTGTGTTGAAACTCAGACGCCTGGACTTCCCCGATCCCGCCCACACCTAGAGATTAGAAAGCCCGGGGCTAAGACCAAAGCGCCACTAATCTGTAAAAGCCCTAGATGATGCCCCCACGCTCTCCGGAGAGTTCCAGCGCTGGAATCCTGGAACTACCCCCAGCTTACACACACCTAGGCCTGAAACTGGAAAAGCCTGGAGAGAAGGAGGTCTGTGGTTTATATCCTTCACCAGGTCCCCAGAGCCTGACACACGTGCCACCGCGTGGCGCACTCCTGTGTGGGCTCTGAGGGCACAGGGCACCCCAGGCAGTCCTTCCTTCAGCAGCGGGCGTGGGGGGTGGAGGAGGGCGCAGCGGGGGCATCTAGAAAGAACCCCTAACACAGGCGTGCGGTAAACGATGCATGAGGAAGAACGCAGAACTCTTAAGAGACGGAGGGAACCTCACAGGCACCTCGGGTATTTTACAAACGAGGAAGAACACTCGGCACAGCTGCTCCGTGTTCACATGGCTCCCAGGAGGAGAACAGGGTCGGCCTGGGTCCTCCCCCTCCGCCACCCACCCCCAACCCTGAGTTCTTTCTCCAGGAACACCTTGGGGGTCTCCTCCATTCATTCGCTCCAGAACTTGCCCCGTGAATACCCCGGACCCCACGGCTGCCGGACGGGATGCCCGCCAGGCTCTCGGCAGCCGACCGGACTGGCCGCACTGTGCAGTGTGGGAGACCTCGGTGCCCACAGGACCTGGTGGCAGGACCACATGGCCAGCGGGCGGGCACACCTCCTCTGCCTGCCACGAGAAGTGACACCAGCAGCAGTGTCACCTGAGAGGAGTAGACCGGGGCTTCTGAAACCCGGCTTTGCACAGGACCATGAGAGGCACCTGTCAACATCACAGGCTCCTGAGCCCGCTTCTGAAGATTCCCATTCAACATGGCTGTAATCTTAACAGTGTGACTCCAATCCAGCCGCCCCCGGGGCCTGGGGACCACTGAACTGGATAAAACGAACCTATCACTACTGATGGGTATCTCTGGATCTCGGCCTAAACTCTCCACGCTGTTTCCCCACCAGGAAATCCCGACCCTCTGAGCCCTGAGAAAGTATTCTTTTGCGTGTAGCCCTACGAGCCAGTGACAGAGGGGAGGAGAGCGGCCAGGTGCACTACACAGATGCCGTGCACGCCCGTGGCCAAGCAGCCGTGCGGAAAGAGCACTGGACAAGGAATCGGGCCCAGGGCTCAAGCCGCGGCTCCGCCATGTCGTCACCCCGAGAACCCCGGCAAGTCACCTGACCTCTGGCACTTCCCCTGAGAGGAAGAATGAACGCTGATTAGATGATCCCGAAGGTTCCTTCCAGGTCCAAAAATTCAGTCTCTCCCTAAACACGTGCAGATGTGTGTATGGACAGAGACCCGGCCGGACTGTGGGTCTCACTGAGAGCGCCCAGGTCAGGGGGGAAGTAAGAGCTGAGACTCTGCGGTCTTCCTCAGGGAAGCCTCGTGACCACCACACTAACGAAGGTCCCCCAGGAATCGTTACCTGCACTTCACACAACGTGTAACCCAAAGAGTGTCTATGTGTGTACTCGGCAGTGCCTCCTCTACGAGGTCAGGAACCACGGAGCAGACAGCAACGTGCCTTTGCTCCGACAGTACTGTGCCCCTGGGCCAGCGAAACGCCCAGCCTGGAACAGCGCCTGGTGGCGTATGTCAGATGGTAGGCGGAGGAACGCTTGCTGTCAGCAGAATGGAGCACTTCCTGGGTTAATCTTACAACACACATACCAGATACAAGTATTTACAGGTCTCGCTGAGGAAGAAGCTCTCCATCCGGTCCTCTTTGGATTTGTCGATGACATGATGCAACGTAGCATAGCCACACCTACAAAACAATCACCCAGTGAGGCCCACCTCTGCTCCTTCCCACCTGCTTATTAATTGAAGAGGCAGAACCAAGGCATCAAACACCACGTGAGAAACAAATTAGGGTAGGCTTAAGGGCTGTCCTTTTTCAGCCTAGATTGTCTGCAAGCTTCATTAAAAAGTGGTCTGGCTGCCGAATCATCAGGTTAATGGTACCGGAAGTGGGGTGGGGGTGGAGGAGAGTATTTGCCAAAAGCATAACAGGACACCAAGAAAATGACTCGCAGCAAATTCAAAAGGACTGATTTAAATTTCGTGTCCCAATACTTGTATAGACTGACTAATCATTTGATAGTCTAAGACAATATTTTGAAAGAAAATACTCATGATATTATAGCTAGGTAAAAAAAGCACATCTCAAAAAACTGAAATAGAGTTTTTATACATATATACACACATTATAGATTTACATATAAATATATAAAAGAGTATAAAACTATATACTTCAATATATAAAAGAGTAGAAAACTATATACTTCAATATATAAGAGTAGAAAACTATATACTTCAATATATAAAAGAGTATAAAACTATATACTTCAATATATAAAAGAGTATAAAACTATACACTTCAATATAAAAGAGTATAAAACTATATACTTCAATACATAAGAGTATAAAACTATATACTTCAATATATAAAAGAGTATAAAACTATATACTTCAATATATAAGAGTATAAAACTATATACTTCAATATATAAAAGAGTATAAAACTATATACTTCAATGCTGATGGTAGCTATCTCTGCAGGTAGAGATTACAGTGATAATATTCTACCTCAATATTTTCTATCTTCCATGAACTTTTTAGTATATATATTATTTGTATAACAGGGGAAATAAGTTACTTAAAAAGAGTTCATACAGTCTGCTGGAACCCTACAGGAATAAAGGTGAAAAATAAATTTTAATTCCCACTATAATGGGCAGGTTCTACTACACAAAAAGTAAGCAATTTCCCTACAAAATTAACATTAACGACCTGTTCTAAAAAGTAAAATGCAAAACAGAATAATATTACCTCAGCACAACTCAAATGAAATCAAAAGTGGCCAACAGAAAAAGGAAGGAACTTAGAAAACTAACTTGACTTTTGTGTACTTTTCCAGACTCTGCAGAATGTCCATTCCTACATGGAGGTAGAAGGGATTCTTGGTTGCCTAGAGAGAACACGAGAGAATGTGATCCAGCGGGGGCCTGGAAGACACGCCGTCAACACGCATCGCGGTGATTGCAGGACGGTCCCGAGGAGATGAATCACTGTCCAAAGGTAGGCACGGGCCAGTTCACTTTATCCTGAAGGGTCGCGAATGTTACAGGATTAAGGTGTTCTGCCGGTTCACATCAAAGCGCACCTCCAATCTGCTTAACTTGAACGGGGATGGGGGGGGGCGAGAAGATCTGCCCCAGAGCACATCAACTCCCTGGCTTTGGCTCTCGTGATCCCCATCATGATCAGAAATGAAACAACGCCTCACTGACAGCCCCATATCTGAGAACAAATCCAGTTTCTGTGTTGCCTCAGAACTGGCTAGACACTTAAGCTGCAAACACAGGGAAACAGGACATTGCCCCCGTTCCATCCACAGCACCGTGAGAAGGGCTAAGGGACAAGAAGACTCTCAAAGTATCTAAGGAGGCCTCCACATGCTGTGCTCTCTAATCACCCTAGGAACTCAGTCCCTGGGTTGTTGCTTCCTCTTCTGTCACATGCTCATAGATGGTTTCGTTAGGGGAAAAAAAAAATTCTCTGGCAAGATGAGACTTTTATCCCAAAACTAGTTTGAAAGTTGGGCATCACCTATAATTCGTGCCCAGTGCCAACCGTGCAGCAGCAAAAGCAAACGAGCACAGGGTCAGGGCACACGGAGCAGCTTCCGAAGGCAGGGCCAGAAAGCCACAGATTTCTCTGGATTCTAAGAAAGTAGTCAACATGAGGAAGAAGCTGCAAGAAGAAAAAAGCAGTGACAAAACCAAGAGGCATCAACCCAAAGGCAACAGACCTAAGCTTAAGAGGAGAACGCAGCCAGCACCCGAGTGTGTCACCCTCGCAGCGTTGAGTGGCCCGGGCTCTACCCTGGGATCTGGGGTCCGGGAGGCAAAATCAGAGGCTACCTCCCCACCCCTGAGAGCTTACATACAACTCACAAGGTCTCTCTACACCTGAAGTCAGTTACCAGTTGCATAGGATTTCTCCCTGTTTCAGAACAAATGGCAAGGACTCGGTGCTAAAAAAAACTATGGAATAAATCTCAACTACTAATCCTACGACCAGAGCTCATGAGATCTCCTCGCGAGGCCTGCCCACTACGCGCGTCTGCCGAACGCACGGACGGCCGGCTTCTTGGAAAGTGAGCAGCTGAATGTGCTGCTGAATGTGCGAATGGCTGACAACTCTCCATGTGTATCTATGTATGGCACGCCCAGAGGTACAAATATCGGCCTTAAACCGTCGGGGAGAAGATTCTTCACAGTTAGAGTGACATTTCCTCTGGCATTCAAGTAATTCCACAAAAGAGGAACAATGTATGTGTTTTTGAACGATTAAACAAAAGTAGGCACTCAGACAATCCCAGATGATTCCCTTTCCAACTAAGAAAAATAATTTTTCTGTCTGAATACTTTACACAGACCAGGGTTCCACAGTACATGAGGACAGAAATGCATCCCCCAACAAGAGTTGTTTGGTCAAATAAATTTGGAAAACAGAGAGTACCAAATCTTCCTCTTGATTGAAGGACGTGAGAAACAAGCCCTGCAGTAAAGATACGACTCAGCTTTGCAGAATGTAGGGCAAACGCGTACATGACCGCAGACGTCTTCCCTGTCCCGTGCGACCAGGACAGACACTGAGCGCTAACGAGGCTCTGGGCCGGTGGTCACTCTAACGGTCGCTGTGAAATAACACTATTCCCCACCTGTCAGCAAGTGTTCCCTACGAACCAACTGCTACAGGTCTTCCCAGCATTTCAACGCAAACTACTGTTCAACAAGCTCTCGTACCTGGTAGAGGAGATACGTAGACTCCACCAGCTCAGGTCTCAGTGGGTAGAAGAGCACGTCGGGGGCCTGCAGCTGCCAGTTGTACCTCTCGGGGAGGGCCCCGTAGCGCTTCCATATGGCGTAGTAGAAGGCGTGCAGGCAGATGGCGTCTTCCACGTCTCCTATCAGAACCTACAGGGAAGGCGCAGGTCACCAGGCTAAGACACTGTTCTCAGAGCGACAAGATGTGACACAGGCCCTGGGCTTCCCCCTCCCCCCACTGGTCACCTGACCTACAAACGTGGCTGGAGACAAAACCAACCCAAAAGGAGCTTCCCAGACAGACCCCGCACCCCCCATCTGGCCATCAATGCCAAAGCCCTGAGAACTGCACAGGACAAGAGGCTAGCTGTACTCGTGAATGGAGAACGGACAGCTGAGACATGAATCACCCAAAAGTCACACGCCGTTACTTTTCTGGCATGGCTTTGCACTGATTTAGCGTGGAGTAATGTCCAAAGAGAATAGTGGGGATGTACTGTGCTATTCACCTTCCAAATCCGAAGGAGCCAGAGAATGTTCTGGTACCATAAAAAGAAAACAGAGGGGGGAAAAAAAAGCCCTTTTCCAATGACTGCTATTCCTTAGCAAACAGGATTGCAAAATACCTGCAGTCCTGGGAAGAACGCCTGCAGAGAGTCAATCCACGTGTTCATCAGCTGCCCGTTGAACATGTTCACGTTGACGTAGAGGGGCGGGTCCCCTTCCCCCTCGTTACAGGCTTCCCGACTGAGGAGCCACGCAGAGCGGCCGAAGGGGAAGAAAGAGAAACAGCTCAGGCTCTGTCCCCCCAGCAGCCCCTGGCAGTGTCACTTAGATGGAATCAACATTAACCTTTTCTCCTCACTCATTCTTTAAACCTTTGGAGACAGGCTGCCTCTACCTCTCAATACAAGACTCCAGCATAAGATGACACTTACTAAAGGATAAAAGTTCTAAACTCAGCCATGGTAACACATTGGGATTTCACTGCATTTTGCAGAAAGCACTTTGACAATCAGGTTTGAGAAATACTTGCACGTAATTTGGTATATAGCATGCGTCAGTTTTGACCTGAGTGGGGAAGTCTGGTTATTTCTGCACAAAATAAAAAAGAGTCTCTTCTCTAATAAAATTCTACACCATGGGCCTGGAGAAACACCTCAGAGCAAGAAGCTCAGTGATTACTACTAATTTAGTAAATTCAGGGGCTTTAAAAATCGAAAAGGATTGAACTCTGGCCAAACAGCCTCTTACTAAAACACATCACTTGAATGATCCTACGACAGCTAGGGTAGAAATGGGCAGGCAACTAGTAGCTATCACTTGCACTGGCCACTTAACACACACATGTGCACAAGGGAAGACCCAGGGAAGACAGAGGCGGCACCAGGGTCGAGGCCGCTGCAGCTTCGAATGGCACTTCTCTTCTGCCATCCTGAACGCACAACTGACAAGCGGCAAACAAAGCCGTTTTAAACAAACACAGAGGGAAAAGAGGGTGGTAACTGTCCTTTCTCTCATCAAGTATAAAGATCAATCCCAACTTCTTTAGAAAGTGAAAGAACCAACACAGCGGTGCCGCATTACAGCTCTACGTGCAATTAAAACCAGCGAAACCTCGGGATGCGTCACCCTTGTGGCAGCCAGTCTCCAGGCGGCCCCAGTGACCCCTGCCTCCTGGCTGTCACACCCTTGTGCAGTACCCTCACAGACTACATCAGCCCTGGTCTGTGTGACCGACAGTGTCCGGCAGAAGTGCTGGCTGTCATTCTGAGGTTAGGGCATGAAAGCATATGGCGTCCATTCTGGTGGCTCTCTTTCCATCTCTCAGATCACTCACTCTGAGGAAGCCAGCTGCCATGAGCTGCCTACAAAGAGGCCCATATGGCAAGGAACTGACACTTCCAGCCACAGCACGTGAAGAACTGAAGCCTAGGAGGGGACCCTCCAGGCCTGAGTGAGCCGTGACAAGGCTGCAGCCCTCACCAATAGCTTGTGGATGACCTCGTGAGAGCCCCTGGATCAGCCCAGCTGCTCCTGGCTTCCTGACCCTCAGAAAATGGGTGAGATAATGTTCGCTGTTTTAAGCCACTAGGTTTCAGGGTAATTTGTTACGCAGCACTTAATAGCTAACACACCTCTTCACCACCCCCTCAAATGACTAACAAACAACTAGGAGGCAGTAAAATGAGGGCAGAGACCAAAAGACCCTGTGAATCTATGTTGAGAAAAATACGAACATTTCACAATACATTCTATTTGCTTGACGGGACAGTAAGAGAGATGGTGAGGAGACATACCCTCTTCTTAAGTAGTTCTGAATACTCTTATATACAGCATTAAACATTTCTAGGTCTTCTTTTTCTCCAAAGAGAATGTAAGATTTCAAGAGGTATTCATAGAAGGAGTCCAGTCCGGCACCCAAGCCACTCTGCTTTCCGACCCAATGGCCCGTCTGAATGTTCACAACATTGCCTGTGAAAACAAGCAAGCTCGTCAGGGCCCCCGGGTGGGGGGCAGGGGGGCCTCCTACTTCAGCCCCACTGCTCCTCAGCACTTCCGTCCCTCACAGGAAGAGGAGGGATGAGCGCGTGGCCCTCTCGTCTTTATCGGTCCTACCAGCAGCATGCGCGGCCGGAGCTTCCTGAACATACAGTGTTTCAACACTGACACAAAAATGGGGAAAACGTTTAATGCACAAGAAAACTAGGCTTGTCGTGTTGCTTTTCCAGATTGACAACGCATTTCAAAAGCCTAAAGGGTGTTGTTCATCAGAGAATGATGGATTATATAATTTACATTATCTGTAAAATGGAAAGAAAAAAAAAAACAGAAATAATCCGAATGTCCAACATCAGAAGAGATAATGGACTGTCATATAGATTTTAAAGACAATAACTGTGAAAACAAGATAACAACTTAAAACCACCTGCATGATTTGCCAAATGAAAGGCAGAATAAAAATATCTATATTATAATTTGAAAGTATACAAAAGTTGCACATGGGGCTTCCCTGGTGGCGTGGTGGTTGAGAGTCCGCCTGCCGATGCAGGGGACGCAGGTTCGTGCCCCGGTCCGGGAAGATCCCGCATGCCGCAGAGCGGCTGGGCTCGTGAGCCATGGCTGCTGAGCCTGCGTGTCCGCAGCCTGTGCTCCGCAACGGAAGAGGCCACAACAGTGAGAGGCCCGCGTACCGCAAAAAAAAAAAAAAAAGTTGCACATGACAGGCTGCAAGGGCCTATGGAAAATTTTAAAGTTGACAGTTTGGGGTGACACTGGTAATGGGGTGACGGGGCAACTGTTTTGTTTCTACTGTTATTGTTAAATACAAAAAATCTGTAAATAAATTGAAGAAGGAACAGTAATCGAAGATCACTTCTAAAAAGCAGTGCTTTTGCTATGACACTCCAGGCTCCAGGACCGCCAATCCAGTTCCTTCCCGATGACAAAAAGAAAATATTTCTCAAAATAAGACAAACAGTTATAAGAGGCAAACGACCTATTTTAAAATAACGTCTCGAGCTAGTAAAATACTGATAATCATTGAAGATAAATAATGAGTACATAGGGGTTCATTATTCATTATACTTTTTCCTACTTCACTATGTTTGAAATTTTCCGTAATAATTTTTTAATAACATCTTGATCAAAATTCTCAAGGGAAAAAAAAAAAATCTAATACAGGTTTAACCTGGGCTTTTAACCTACTACCACATGCCGTGATTTTTTAAAAGGAGGAAGTCACTCTACCAGTTAACTCTAAATTCCTCTCTTTGGGACCTTATACTGAAGCAATGTAACCTGCCACCGAGGCAGTTCTTTTTATAGCATTTAACAATCATTTTCAAGTGGAATATGCCAAGGGATTCAGATCAGAAGGGAGCCCTCAAAGAGGAAGAGCATTATTCTGTCCCATCAAACCTTCCACCCACCCTCTAAGTGAAAAGTCACAGGGAGAAATCAGATGTGGCAGACACTGAGGGAGGGCCCTTCTCTCTGAGCTGTCCATTTTCAGGTTCAGTGGTACAAGGAAGAAGGAGTGGAAAGGAGGGAGGGCCCCAGAGAAGAGGAAAGGAAAGGGGGCGATGTGCACAGTGCCAAGGGCCTCACAGGTGCCCCACACCTAACAATCCCGTATCGTTGCTCCGCAGGTTCCAAAGGGCTTTCACGGCTCGCCTGGCCACCCACTCAAACGTGGAATCCCCCAGCAG
This sequence comes from Phocoena sinus, assembly GCF_008692025.1. Classification (NCBI taxonomy): domain Eukaryota; kingdom Metazoa; phylum Chordata; class Mammalia; order Artiodactyla; family Phocoenidae; genus Phocoena; species Phocoena sinus. Next base: position 10,979,923 of record NC_045773.1, read on the forward strand.
TCGACTCAGAATCCCAAATTCCACCAGCAGGGAACCAGCGCCGGCCGTGCACGTCTCATTATTGCTGTCAGGAGGAACGCCTGTCTTTAGATTCACCTGGGGACAGGAAGAGACAATGGATTTGTGGCAGAAGTCAAGGAACCCACAGGGCTAGAAGACCAGGTTACAGCGACCACACTCCACTAATGAACCAAGCTCACTACAGGGGGAGTCAGCCCGCTGCCTCCCACTTTACATCCAAAAGGAAAATGGGAGTAAGTTTAAGACACAAACAAGACAGCACGAACACCAGAGCCCTGTGTTATTAATAAGAGCAAGTCCTGGGGGGATCACTGTAGCGCTGTTCACTAAGCTGCCTCTTCCCAGCAGGTTCTGTTCATGGTGACGCAGCACCAGGCGTTGGCACTGGGGACAAAGGCAAGCTGTGGAGCCACGTAGAAATTTTAAGTGAGCTGCTATGAACTCACTCCTGCTCAGCAAACATTAACAAATCTTGGACTGGGAGAGAAATGAACCCAGCGAGCAAGTGAAAGCCTGTTTGACCACCGAGGCTCAGTGGTCTGGCAATTCTCCACTGGTTGCTGACCCAAAGGCTGACTCAATTCTCAGAGGGGTTCTGGACTCAGTAAGTCAGATGCCACAAAGACAGAATCTCATTCCAGACCTTGCATTTAAATCAGCAGCTAACTTACTGGTCTGTAAAGGCTTTATTTGAAAGATCCACATGAAGTGTCCAAAAGAACATTTGCTGAGCTCCTACAGCGTACATGTGGGGAAATGGACCCAAGTCAGAAATGAAGACAAACTGCCCCCACTGTTTTGCAGCAGAGGATATGAATCCCACCTGCAAAAAGGGTTAAGAATACAGAGCACAGGAACATAACTTCCTTAAGGGAAAGGATTAAGTCAAATATGTCACTGTGGGCTGCCCTGGTGGCGCAGTGGTCGAGAGTCCGCCTGCCGATGCAGGGGACACGGCTTCGTGCCCCGGTCCGGGAGGATCCCACGTGCCGCGGAGCGGCTGGGCCCGTGAGCCATGGCCGCTGAGCCTGCGCGTCCGGAGCCTGTGCTCCGCAACGGGAGAGGCCACAACAGAGGCCACGTACCGAAAAAAAAAAAAAAAAAAAAAAGTCACTGTATGCCCAGCACACAACAGGTGTCCAGTAAATGCTGAATGAATTAAAAACCATTTCTATCATATTTAGGGCCAAATTCTCTCAAGGACATGGCTTTCCTCTTCCGCATCAGCCCCACTCCTTCCCGCAAATAAATTCATCAACAAAGAGTTTTAATTCGGGAAGGTGGTGAGTTGTTGACGCCGTCTACCTACCCGAGGGTAGGGGATCCCTGTCCTGGTGTTTTCAAAGGCAGGGAGGAGCCGCACCGCCAGGTCGCGAGCCATATGCAACAACTCATTATCATAATCCTTAATCGTCATGTCACCAAAGGGCTGCTTGGAGTCAGTTATTATTCTGTGGGCAGAAAGAAGGCTTCCCAGGACCCTAATGACAGGAAGAACAAAAGAAGAATAAAATCACGTTGGTTGTAAATGTGCACAATGCAGCTCAGAATGACAGAAGCAGGCTTGAATCGCCTATGGACTTAGCACTGCCTGAAATCAGGGGGACTGCACTTAATGACCCCCTGAAGTTCTCTCCAGCCGTGACAGTAAATGATCAATTGTTAGCTAACAGCATTATGGAAAGGGAGAAAGCGAACCATTCTTCTGAGGCTACTGAGAATAATCCCACTTGAAGTAGTAACAATGTTTAGTCATTTTCATCATCTCATCAGAAGGGAGTGTCCTAATCATTCCCAGAATAAATAACACCTTTTAGTATTAATAAACTACTCTTGGCTTCTCTCACATGGGGAAAAAACTTAGCAAAATAAAAAACAGAAAAGAACAAGACCACAAACACTAAGTAACTTTTGTAGTTCTGGCTGCCAAGCAACGTCAAATTCTCCAACTTCTGCTAAACAGGCAAGGTGGGGAAGAGAAGGAGAAGGAGAAGGAGAGAATGACCCGACTGAGAGGCAGGCGCCCCCAGCTTAGATCTCACCCTCCAGCAGCCACGAGTTCAGGTCCCCCTCCAATGAGGTGAAACAGATTGTGACATTTTTCAGAACAAATGTTTTCATAACTTTAATTTTAAATAAACGCTACGTCTGGAATGTTATGCAGTGATACAACTTTCAAAGTTTAAATGCAATAGGAAGGCAGTCGCAATCTATCAAACTAAAAAGACAAGATATAAAACATGAGCCCTGTCCATTAGAGGGAGGGAGAGGGAGGGAGACCCAAATGGTCAGCAGTGGTTTTCTGCAGGCGGTGGGTGACAGGAGAAACTATGATTCCTTCAGAAATATATAGGGGTTTTCCTAGGACACAGTGGAGGAAATGAGACCAGACATAAAGTGAAATAATGAGAAACTCCTTTAAAGGGACATCTATCTTAAACCTGCATTACAATGTTTCTTTCTATTTGGCCCCAAATATAATTAATGAAATGGCAGTTGTTTCAGTTTTGATCAATGCAAAGCAGATGAAAAAGGGACACAGTGCCCACAAGGTCTGCACGGACTCCCTACCTGGACCCCGGGGCTGGCGGACCCTCCAGGAGTTTTCTCCTTACACACCCAAAAGCAGCCTTCAATCCGTTTGATGTACTATTTTACCTTATCGTGGCCTCAAAGACTTGGACGGTGGAATCTTTGTCAAATGACACTGTGTTGATCACTAACTTGACTGCTTTCTGGAACTCGGATGAATTTCCCATTATCTTTAAAAAGAGGAACACAAACCATTACAACGGCCTGAAATGACACTGAGGCTGCGTGATCGCAGGAGCTGGGCCACTTCATCTGAATGTCTGTACGTGTGGTTTTGCCACTCGTGGGAGTAGAAACACAAAAGGCAGAAGAGCACAGTTATCTCTTAGAACACATTCTGGGACAGACGGCAAGCCCGTTTCCACCAAACTCAAGCATCCTCTCTCCAAACGGCAAAACTGTGTCAGTAACTCCTCAGAAAATCATCAGCAGCCCTCCTCGTCCTGCCCCATTCTCCCTCACCTTCTGTCTGATCTTGTTTAGCATGCAAGGCATCACACTTCCAGAAATTCCTGAAATGAGTAACAATAAATCCCAAAACTGAAGAAACGAAAAACATGGCTTTCCCTCTGCTCCTCAGATCATGTGACGGCTTGGGTGCTTAGCTCCCAGGAGACCGAAACATCTGGAAAACTGACTCCTTGCTTGTTACCCAGATGTCTGAACACTTTGGGAAACAGTGGTATTATCTTTTGGAGCACAGCATAAGACCAAGGACATTCAAAACAAACAAAACACACAAATAACCAGCTCTACGTCCTTTGTAAGAAATGTTCTAGAACTAGGATTCCTATTTTGGGTGTGTGGATATGGTGTCATTCCAAGCTTCTCTCTCTTATATGAAGTGCAAATTGGACATAAAACTTGATAAAAATAACCTGAATAGAAATGCTTTCATGCCGTTCAAAATTTTATGACAATCCTGGCACTATAACAACACCATAAAGACAGCCAAAAAAAAAAAAACAAGAAAAAAACAATTTCATTCAGACACTACTTATTTCAAGTATGTCCTATTTCCTAGTGTTTATTGATCTAGTGCATCTTTTTTTCTTTTTCTCCCCCTCATTGCTATTTTGCTGTTACATGCAGAGCAAGTGCAGACGTTTCTTTTCTGGCTTTCGGTTCTTTCTTTTTAAAAGATTATGCGATCACGCTGCAAGCTGCACAGAACAGTCAAGGGAGTGCTATCGTCCAAGGGTTTCCAAAGCACACCTGTTAAAGTTTGTTTAAAATGTCAGCAAAAGAAAAGGGAAACGTCAACAGAAGCAACACTTGAAAAATAAGCCTGAAGTGTACCTTAAAGACCGGATGTTTTACAACGAAAACCACAGAGATGGGTCTGTTTCCCTACAGATGTTCACCAGCAGCAAACTCTGTTATAGCAGCTGCAGGCACTGATATGATCTCAGATCACGTGGAGGACGGCAAAGGAAGCCAACAGCTTTCAATGATATATTGTAATTTGCCATTTTAGACAGCTACGGAACAGAGTAACGAGGCTCTGAAATCGCTCACTCAGGCTCAAGAAAAGCTGGACTGGGTTTCTTTACTTCTCAGAACTTCTCAGAGCCTTTAAGCTGCTGGTGTGCATGGTGGCTCTCCAGTAGTGGGACAGACTGGTAGAATTTCTCAAGTTCATTTGGGAACAGAATTCTTCTTTGAGGGAGAACACCCTTGGAATCTGTGTTGGGAAGTGCCAGGTTACTAGAAATTCATTTTCTTAACACGTATTTGCCCTCCTATCACGTATCAGACACCACGCGGTGTGGACAGAGTGCAGTGGCTGTAACAGGGACGAGGTCTCTGTACTTCAAGAGCATGGCAGACGGATAAAAAGACACAATGGGGCAAAAAGAGAAAGGGTCAGGGGGAAAAGGTGTGCTTTCATAAGCTATATATGAGTCTTGGGACTTTTTTTTAAGCAACACTTGTAGCCTGAGTCAGCCGCTGGTCCCCTCAACAAGTTAACTCTAATCAGGGTGAACACACCCGTCCGGGCACATTTTGACCAGTGATGGTGGATGACTGACAGGGAGTAGCAATCACTTCAGAAGGAGAGATTGGGAAACTAAACTGCTGTGCAACTACAGCCTGGCAGAATGAAACCCCGGGCTCTCTCTTAGACCATGAGCCTAGGGGAATTGAGAAGGACCGCTCTAGCTCTTCCCAAGTTCCGGTAATTCTACTACTAGCAAGATCTGGGACAGCTGTAATGCAAACTTAGCTAGCGTTACCCAACTCTAACTCCTGACAGCTTCAAACTCTGTTTAAGGAAAGTTAAAATGCAGGATTTGGAATCAACTACAGTACAAATTTTCTTACGGTAAAGGTGTGCCGGACAACGGAGGAGAGCAAAGAGGCAGTAGAATCGTGTTTACTAAGGAAATTTTTCAGCGCTACGCTGGGATATAGTCCCTTGCTGTGTTCTACAGCAAAGGGTCGTGAGGCACACCAAGCGCACACGGCAGCCTGGCAGTAAGAACCACGCATGGTGCCTGACGGCCTTCCACATGCTTTGGCTCATCTGTCTAGAGGCCTCCAGCTGCCTTGAGGGAAACCAAGGGCTGAGCATGTAAAGGCTGCTCCTGAGCTGGCAGCCCAAGTCTGGAGGGGGTAGTGTCCACAAAACACGGACAGCAAATAAAACAAGACTGTTTACACAGAGGGTCTCTGCGCAGGGGCTGGAACCAGGGCTCAGACTTGATTTTGGGGAGCCAGTAGCTGGGGCACATTTCAGGGGATCTGGTGCCCTGGAGATCTTGAAATCCTGAGATCCTGTCTTTTACTTCTGAAATCTTAACTACAGTAACTGTATACTGGTTCCTTTAAGGAATAAAATAGTGGGGACCCTGCAGAAAAATAGGTTTCCCCCAAAACAATCACATTTTCTTTTTTTTTTAAAAACATTTTTTAAAAATTTATTTATTTATTAATTAATTAATTTTTGGCTGCACTGGGTCTCTGTTGCTGCGCGTGGGCTTTCTCTAGTTGCGGTGTACGGGCTTCTCATTGCAGCGGCCTCTCTTGTTGTGGAGCACGGGCTCTAGGAGCAAGGGCTTCAGTAGTTGTGGCACACGGGCTCAGTAGTTGTGGCACACGGGCTCAGTAGTTGTGGCTTACGGGCTCTAGAGCGCAGCAGGCTCAGTACTTGTGGCGCATGGGCTTAGTTGCTCCACGGCATGTGGGATCTTCCCGGACTAGGGCTCAAAACCGTGACTCCTGCATTGGCAGGTGGATTCTTAACCAGTGTACCACCAGGGAAGCCCAACGATCACACTTTCTCCTCTGCTTTTTTAGGGGAATCACATTTCCCCTCATCTAACCTTCAATGTTCTTCTTGCTCTCAGCATTAAGCTCATTAAAATAAACAATAGCTATCAGAGCTATGAATACATGTTGAGAATCACGTTTCCTGGAATTCTCATCCCTGGGGGAAAGTAAGGGTAATTAACTCCAAAATATCTTAATTTTTAAAAATAATAATAAAGCTGAACACTTACTGCAAGTGTATCCAACGCATCAACAAGAGTCAGTGAATAATTCCCTAGGACATCGTTGATGTTCAGATTTGAACTGAAAAAGAAAGAAAATTAAAATTAAACAAAGGTACTTTTTTTTTTTTTTTTTGCGGTACACAGGCCTCTCACTGTTGTGGCCTCTCCCGTTGTGGAGCACAGGCTCCGGACGCGCAGGCTCAGCAGCCATGGCTCACGGGCCCAGCCGCTCCACAGCATGTGGGATTTTCCCGGACCGGAGCACGAACCCGTGTCCCCTGCATCGGCAGGCAGGCTCTCAACCACTTTGCCACCAGGGAAGCCCTAAACAAAGGTACTTTTAAAAGATAAAAGAGACAACAAAACTAAACACTCATCAGAAACTAAAATGGCTGGAAACTTATTTATTCAGGGACTACTGTGGGTGGATCAGTATGGCAATGGTTCTTCTGCCTCACAAGGGACAGTCTCTATAGTGTCACAGAATAGCAGAGACACACACGCTTATACTATAGTGGAAAGAACACAAAACAGGAAGTAAGGAAATGGGAAACGAGTCATTGCCCTCTCCAAGATACAGTTTTAAACAGCACAAATGACCTTTCTGTCCAGCTTCAAAAAGCACTGATTTCGAAATCATTAGGAATGAAAAAGGAGAGGGCCTGTCACATGACCTGCAAATAAAACTTTAATACAGAAATCAGACACTGGCGCAGATTACACACACAAAGCAGCAAATAAATACCTCAGTTACAGGCTCAGTGTCACTCATCTGTCCTTGGGGTGGGGGAATAAATTAACTGCTTTGTATCATTTTTTCCCTAACATACCACCCAAAGAATCCCCACCAGCTCCATCAGTTGTGAGGAGCTGTTGTTTTACCATGAACCAAGCCAGGGCTTCTCGTAACTGCAGCTGCATTAATGATTCTACCACACACCTCCTGCCCCATGATCAACACCAGTCGCCCACTCTGAAACAATCTTAAGACACCAACTTCAGGGCTGCAATGAGGGTAACTGACAGCTCTTTATAGCACTAAAAACGAAAAAGATAATACTAATACATCTGGGAAAGGTGGGGACGGAGAAATAGTGCAAGTCATAAAGTCAGCTTGACAAATTCTAGGGAGTTCAGCTATTCCTGTCCCATTCCCACAAACCCAGAAAGCAACTGCAGAAGCTTGCAAAGATTTGAAAGTAAGGAGAGAAACGAAAAAGATGTAAGTCGGGAGAGAAAGAGGATGACTGTTTCAAGATTATGTTTATGAAAAACCACAGTGAAAACACCCTAGTTTTATCTTCAGCAACTGATTCACCGTCATTATGACGTCTTCCATCAAAGCCCAGACCACGTTACCTGCTCCGTGGCTCTCTCTGATGGGTCCTGTCTCACTTCCCTGCGGGCAGCATCTCCGTGTTCCTGTTGCTCGCCCTGCTCTCTGAGAGGCCTCCTATGTGCCTCAGCTGGGGCGAAGTGGGCCCCACGTGAAACACACCTCACATCCGATTTTACCTGAGCCTTTGTTTTAGGCTGATTATGTCACTTAATCTAGGACAAAGAATGTAGGGCAAAATTGTACCTCCTTTTTTTTTGAAACAAACTATCTAGAAGGGACGATCTAGGAACCAGGGCTCTCACATGTCTCTCCCAAGCCGCGAGGCCAGCACACCACACCTGCTGAAGAACCGCACCTGCTGCTTCTAGCTGTCGATTCTTTCTGAATACATGAATATGATTGCAGAAGGTCCTCTGAAGACGAGAGCTGTGGGTTAAGCTCAGCCCTTCAAGGGCAGTGCCAGCCAGAAAGGATATAGGAAGTGTCAAAAGCTGGAGGGGAAGGCCAAAGGAGACAGGGAGATCCTCGATGCTGCCCACTCAAGAACATTCTACTGAGCTTAAATATTTACCTCCACTGGTCTGCTGCTCAGAAACCAAGAGCTGCCTCCAACAGCCCACCTCATCACAAAACGGGTCCCTCATCACTTAGCCTCCAGGCTGGATGCTGGGTGAACCCCGTGTGACCACCTTCCCCTGAGGGACACCCTCCTCTGTGGCGTATCACCCTTTCCACCTGCCCCGGCCCTGGAAGGGAGGACTAATCTGGAGCACTACACTCCTTCCCATGGTTTACTGTGCTTTTCCTTTCAGGCTATAACTACAACGGACCCAGTTTTAAAACACTTCTCAATAGAACGCCCAAGCAGCCACGACAAAGAACAATTGTAAGAGTTGGCACAAGAAAAAACGTGTTTGTAGTAACTGGTGGTTCCTTCTCTCCACGCGTTCATGAAAACACTTCCAAATTCTTTTCTACCAGATTGTTACACACCCTTTCAAAATGTGCCAAACTAGAAAAAAGAAAAATGGGGAGGGCAGGAAGGAAACAGAAGACTCCACAGAAGCCTGTTGGCCTAACAGCACCGGATTATCGGGCATCCATTGAGGCCAGCCCACCATCCAGGCGAGACGGTGATCCGTCTGTCCTGTGCAAACCTTCTTGATCTATGGCCAGCCTGACCAAGAACTCAAACTTCAGGTACAAGGCTGGGTTCAAAAGTGCCCATCTTTCCACATAACCAGCTGCCGAACCACGATGGCTCGCCACTTAAGTTACCCTGTGTGCCTGTTTGTGACATTCACCCCACGCTGCATTTTTAAGGTTCTTATTACCCCCACACAGAGAAGATGGAGAAAACTATGGCCTTTCACAGAAAATTTCTGGCGACGCAGCTAACATAATGCTAACATAGCATGTTCAAAATTAAACGCATGTGTAAGAAAGAAAAAAAAATTCCACATATACTTAACCTGTAACAGCTGTTCAGAAATCTACCTGGTGCTGGGTAGGCACAGAGGTAATATAAGAAACAGTCCCTGTGTTCCAGGGATTGACAATCTGGGGAGACAAGACAAAGGGAAAGGAAGGTGAACACACAACAGTACTCAAGTCTCACACGATATTAAAAGGTGGAAAAGCAGCTCAAAGGAAAGGAACCGAAAGGAGAACTGAGTAGATCAAGGACAGTCATCTTCAAACAGTTCAATGGCGTCATGGAAAATGACTTGAGCCTGACTCTGAAGGAAGCCAAGATTTTAGGAAGAAAGGGGAATGCAGAGGAGGCCATCTTAAACTAGGGGTGCCTAGGCATGAGTCGGTTTAGGGGCCAGCATCGGTTTGGTTTGATTTGCTTTTTTGTTTGAACAGCAATATGGTTGGGGAGAAAACAAAGAAGGGTCATGCACCCAAGGTCTGAACTAACGTTATTATTCATGAGACTGCAAAATTTCAATATCCAGTCTTACTTGAAGAAACTTTTGAATTTGGATCCTCCAACCCAAATCGGGGATGTGAGAGGAACTGAGTTTACATAGTGATTTGTAGCTGGACAGAAACGTTTGCTATTTTTAAAAAAGTGTTCCGGTTTTATTTACTTCATGTCAATACTCTTCATCCTCCCTCCAGTCAAACAAGACAGGTAAGATAAGCCTAAAGTAAACGTGACTAAAAAGAGAAGACAGGCACATTTAGCACTCATACTTTGTTTCTGTACTTTTTACACAATATTCTAATGGCTAAGTTACTCTCTTTTTTAAGTGAGTCATTAGAATTCACTGGACAGTAATCATTAGAATACAAATTCAATTAGAATTTGCTTAAAATAAATATCTGAAAGACTTTTTATTACCAGTTATTTATTTCAGGGATGTAAATGTGGCCTGCTCTTTTCCTGAAAACACTGAAGTCTGAGAGGAGTTAAGTGAAAGGAAAAGGACTAAGAAAAATTTACTTTCCACTCTTTACAAGCGGCCAGCGTGAGGGTCTACTCAAGGCTACCATAACCCCAGAGCTCTTTCACCTTCTCAAAGACACCAAGGCTGACCAACTGAAAGGGCACAACCCTTCCCACATGGCATCCCCTCAATATCTCGAACTCCATCTTTCCAAAAGCAATATATCTGTCTCAAAGCTACCTGACCTCAACTTATCCAGACTGTCACTGAACAGTCAAACCAAACCACTCATCAGCAGATGTCCTCCCCAAGCAAAGAAAACTAGAGCAAAACAACACAATTTCCTAAAATCTGGAAAGGCCTAGTAATTTTTTTTAAAAAAACTTACTTAAAATTTTTCTCAAAAAAAAAAAATTGAGATAGAAAATACATTTCTATGTATAAAGGCTGACACAGTGAAACATGAAAAATATAACTCATCAGTTTCCTACAACTTTAAAAAGGCCAAGTCTTTTTTAAGTTAACCTGGGATGTCCCCCTGGCTTCACTAAAAATCATGCTCTCCAAATGCAATTTAAGACAAGAATCTGTAGATAATCCAACCATTTTTAAAACTCCTTAAGTCCCTTTAGTGTATGGGCTTCCTTTTTAGGACCTAAGGACTGGACTCCGCTGCTTTTCATCAGGTGAAGGAAAAAACACAGGCCTCAAATGTCCAAAGGGACCAAGCAGCTCAACTCCTCCACTGCCAACTGAGGGGAGCGGCCGAGAGAAAGGCAGTCGTATCCAGCCTAACAGGGTCAGTGTCAAGGCACACCGGTTCCCTCCAGCTAGGAGGTCCTTGGCTGGGTGTGCTGTCCTCTTGGACTCTGATGTCAACAGCAGTAACCCTTGAAGCTCAGCCTCTGCAAACACGGCTGATGGAAAGGGAAGACTGGTAGATCTTCCCTGACAGCCCTGCCACCAGGGTGGGGGAATTTATGGAACAGACCCTACAGAGCAAGGAATGTCATCTTGAGCACCAGGACCCCAAATCTGGGCCACCCAGCCTCTCTCTCTCCCTTCCACCTACCATCCTCAGCCTAAGGAGCCACCCCTGTGATAAAGGAGAAAGGCTGTAGCCCTGCTCTGCCTCAAACTCACTAGATGGCTTTAGAAAGTCCCTTCTCAGGATCAACTCCTGAATTTTTATATTTTTATACAGTAAAGTTGGAGTTGGCTAGGTGGAGGGAGATAAGCGCCGTTTCGAAGCTGCGCTTACAAGGGATTTCATTTTGATTTGACTTTCACTTGGAGAGAGGATTGGAGACGGAAGTCTAAGGCCCCCCAAGCCACCCCTCGGTACTGCCACTGTCCTTTCCGGTCTCTGGGCCTCAGTTTCCCCATCTGTAAAAGAGACTGCGCTGACAGCTGTCCAGTAACAGAGATTCCAGGAGAAGCAAGAGAAGGACAGCCACCGGGCCGTCCACGCAACCCCCAAACCAGGCCGACCTCAAAGGGGGTCGGTCAGCCGAGGCGCCGGACGGGTGGGCGCTGCCCCCAGGACCCTAAACGCCCGGGCACCAATGGGGGGACCCGGAGGAATGAAGGCTGCACCCGCCGGGAGAACGGAAGGAAGCGCGTGCGGCGCACGGTCCTGGGCGTCGGGCCGGCGCGGGCTACTCACGGGTCCCCGCGGTCGGGTCCTCGGCCGCGGCAGTGGATGGGGTTGAGCTCGTCCTCGGGGAAGGCGTGCGCCATGTAGTTGTCGTAGCCGAACACGAACATGCCCCGCGCCAGGTCGCGCATCTGAGCGCGCAGCTGCGGCGGGAAGGCGCCGCTGTAGCGCTTCTCATACTCGTCCCGGCCGCGGCCCCGGCCGCCCAGCACGTAGCCCCAGTGGCCTGGGCCGCAGACGTCCGGCCCGGGCCGCCGCGGAGCCCGCCGCCGCCCCGCCGCCGCCCCAGGGACCTGCGGCTGCAGCCACGATGGCCCCGACGGCCCCCCGGGCGTCCCGGGCCGGCCCGCGGGCCCCGAGGCGGGAGACTCGGGGCCGTCGGGGCCCCTCAGGCGCTGGAAGCCGAAGCTGAGCGGGAAGCGCTGGTAGAAGCCCAGGCTGGGCCCCAGCCCGAAGACGAGCCACAGCACTCCGTGGAGGCCAAGCCGGAGGAGCACCAGCCCCAGGACGAGCGCTCGCCATTGCATGGTCGCGCGGGCACCGCGGGCATTATTTACAAACGCGGGGGGCCTTCCCCGCCGACCACCGCACCCCACGTCCACCCAGTAGCTCCGCTCACTTCCCCTTTAAGGAACTCCCTCGTGACGCACCAGGAACTGGCCCATTATCCCCACACCCCCAGCACCTCGGGCCCGGCCGGCCAGGCCCCACGTTCGCCCGCCCAGTCGCCCGGATTGGCCCGGCCCCGGCCCGGCCTCGCGGGGCGCGGCAGCTGACCCCCTCCCGCGCCATAGGCCACCCGTACGTCTCCAGCGCCGCGAGGCCCCGCCCCTCCTTCCGCCCCGCCCTCCTGGCCCCGCCCCCTGGGCGGGAGGATTCGGATGGGCTGGCGTGGCGAGTAGGGACCGCTCGGGCTCCGGACGAGGGAACTTTCAGCCAATGGGAGCGCGGCACGGGAGCGGACGGCCGCGGGACAGGGACGTGGCCCCGGGCCCAACCGGTTCCGCGTAGAGCCTGTTTCTCCCAGAGCTAGGATGGAGGAAAACTACTCCAGCTCTATGTTAGGGATGGTGACAGATAAAAGACGTAAGGAACGAGGAGGAAAAAGGACATTTCTGTAGGACAGGATTTTTAATTTGTCTGTTATGTGGTAGAGAATGTTATGTGGTAGGGGTGATACTATCCTTAAGCTTAAGACTGCACAAAATGGTATCCTGAATTCTTTTTGTTAAAACATCCTAATTTGTAGTCTTTTAACACTTTCTTTATTGAAACACCCTAACTTGGAAGAATTGCTCACGGTGATTGTTCCCAGGTCCTGTCCTAGACCTATCGAACTCCAATGAAGTGTCCCGAGAATGTGTGTATAACAAGTGTTCTTGAGCAATTCTTAGCATCCGGCAATCTCAGGAAATATTGAGTTAGGTTACATTGCCTTTGTCTCGGAAATAGGATCTTTTTAAAAAAAGATACAGCGGTAGGAGTGAAGGCTGCCGCTGCCACCACCGAAGTATTTTTACTAGATCTATTTAATCATGTCCCCTCCTGCCCCTCCCACTGCCACCATCTCTCCTGTACAGTGTAGCAGTGACCTATTCTTTGAGGTGTGGGCTAGATTCCTGGTCACTTTACCCCTCTGTATCTGCTTCCCATAATTAATAAGGTGGCAAATGTCAGCTCGGAAGGTCTACTGCTTTCACGCGATGACTGAGCAGTTGAGGGGTTTTGTTTTCTTTTGCTTTTGCTGCATTTGAAAATGTCTGCTAGGGTTTGCCCTCCATAAGCTTAGACCATGTGCTTGGGAAGCAAGGCCTGACGGGTGGCCAAATCAGACATTGGCTGAGTGACCAAGGGAGTGATTAAGGATGATAAAGTTGTCACGTGGCACTCATCACATTCTCAGAGTCAGAGGACTTTTAGCAACACAGAGGAGGTATAATGGGGACTGAGAAGGAACCCAAAGAAACATTTGACTCTTAACACAAGGTAGCGGGCACATAGGAAGGCCCTTTTTGTTGGCTGAGCCGTATTCCTGTCCAAAATCCTGAGATAGGCCTGCCCAAGCACTGAAAAGAGTGTAAAGAGTTGGAGCGTGGGTCTTCTGCCTATAGATTCTTTTCCTCTGTGAAAGGCACCTAGGGACCCTGCTGAAAGTCCAACACCAGCGCTTGATCCTCAACTTTCAGATCCGCCTTCTTGGAACTTGCAAACTGAATGTGAATATTAAGGACCACGTTGTATGTTTCCTCCCTAAGTTATTTTACTGCAAATCTTAACTCACCACAGTCAACTACAGACCACATTGATAATAGCTCCTGTTTCCACATTAGAGACAAGGTCTAATAAAAACAAATCTTTTTTCGTAACCAGAGAAAACCATCTAACTTTTGAAAGATGTTTTCATGGTCAAACTGACAATACCTGCCAACTGTATATGTCTGGCGAGTTTCAAACTACTTTCAAGTGTACTCATTTAACCTTCGCAGAAAACCTTATATGCTCTGTTCCATAAACCATAAGGGAAGAAGTCAGGTTGCGGGTCTCAAGTCCTCCAAGCTAGTTGGCTCTAGGCAGAAAAAGCGCTACTGCCCTGCTTTCTCACACTTTAGTCCCAGAAATTTACTGTAACTAGCTGGCCCTCAAAGCAAAGAAAGACTGGTCCTTCTCTATTCTTCCCAAAGCAACAATGCTGACACTAGTGTCCTGCAAGGCACAGCCTAGGATTTAGGGGCCAGGTTCAGAAAATATCTCCTTCTCGAATTAAACTCAACAACAACGAAAATCTTGTGCTAGCCCTTTAGATTAGACCAGACTCCCCTGAAGGTAAATGTGGCTAAGACTGGAACAACACCCGTATCTAACTAGAAAACCCAACCTTAAAAATCAACTCCTTAAGAGACTGTTTTGTGATAGGTTCTTCCACACATAAGCTCACAAAAGCATCAGGGGACTGATTAAAAAGAACACTGAAATGCGCCGTGGTAAAAATGGGTGACGCCAAAGAGATAACAGCTACGAACCCAGACTCAGAAGTCCAGCTGCCAGGTGTTCATATCTTAGCGCTGCCCTCTGAGTAACCTTGGGAAGTTACTTTTCAGGACCTGTTTTCTGATCTGTAAAATGAGGGTGATAAAAACAGTACTTACCACATACGGTTGTGAGAGTTAAATTCTTTATTGTATATAGTATACCTACAACAGTGCCACATACATGGTGAGGCCTATTATTATTACTCATCTACTCTGTGTTAAGACCAGCAACTAGTAAAAGTACCTGGAACATATAAGGCGGAGGTCTGTTGGATGAATTAAATAACTAAGCCCCTACAATTTTCAAAGCACTATTTTAGGAGAAAAATGTGTCTAAGTCAACCGAGCATAAAATAGGACAAGGGCTAAAAGTTACCACAGTCTAAGAACAGTTGAAAAAGCTTTGAATCCTCGTCTAATTCCAGTTCTATTTAACTTAACCTGTTCCGGCTTCCACACATCAAGGTCCTAAATCTGTGTGATTTGGGTTACGTCCCAAAAGGTCATCCTAATTCAATCACCCTCTTACTTTGATAGTTGAAGGAGATGACTGCTTACCTCTATTTCAGTGCCTTTAAAGATATCCTCCACTGTAAATAAATAGACATTACAGTTTTGGGGATCAGTTTTGTGAGGCTGAGGGGGTGAATCAACGCACTAGTTTCCTAAAACTGCAAAGCCAGAAAAAAAAGCTCTGGCCTTCTTTCTTTTTTTTTTTTTTGTAGGTACATGGGCCTCTCACCGCTGTGGCCTCTCCCGTTGCGGAGCACAGGCTCCGGACACGCAGGCTCAGCGGCCATGGCTCACGGGCCCAGCCGCTCCGCGGCATGTGGGATCTTCCCGGAGCGGGGCACGAACCCGTGTCCCCTGCATCGGCAGGCGGACTCTCAACCACTGCGCCACCAGGGAAGCCCACTCTGGCCCTTTGATGACCCTAAAGGGTAGTCCCAGAGCTTCCTATATTAAATATCGGGACTAGTCTATAAAAAGGAGGGATTTTTCTACTCTAAGAAGTTATGGGGGCTTCCCTGGTGGCACAGTGGTTGGGAATCCGCCTGCCAATGCAGGGAACATGGGTCCGAGCCCTGGTCCGGAGAGATCCCACATGCCGCGGAGCAACTAGGCCCGTGCGCCACAACTACTGAGCCTGCGCTCTAGAGCCCGCGAGCCACAACTGCTGAAGCCCGTGCGCCTAGAGCCCGTGCTCCGCAACAAGATAAGCCACCGCCATGAGAAGGCCGCGCACCACAATGAACAGTAGCCCCCGCTCGCCCCAACTAGAGAAAGCCTGCGCAGAGCAACGAAGACCCAACGCAGCCATAAATAAATAAATAAATGTAAAAGGGAAAAAAAAAGCAAAAGGTTATATAAACAACCCAAATGTCTATCAATAAGGACCAGTTAAATAAATTACGGAAACCAGACAGTGAAAACCACACACAGTGAAATGGGAACCATACTACTGTCAAAGAAAATGAGGAATTCTCTACATAGGGCTGTGGAAATATCACTCGTACATAGCAAATGGAAAAAAGCTATGTTCAAATACCTCCTATACAAGAGACTTTTAAAAAAGTATATATTTCTACTTGTTTCCTGTATTTTGTATAAAACACTAGAAAGATAAATAAGAAATTGATGTAAGGGTGACCTGTAAGACCAGGTGGTAGTGGAAGAGTGGTTACTCAGTCATGGGTGGGATCGAGTTCCTACGTCTTTTTATGTATTTTCAATTTTTGAAACATGTAACATACATATGAAAAATCAACTTATTCAAAAAACAAATGGAACTTGGAGAAAATATGATGAGCTTTCTGGCCCACACTTTTATTTTTTTAAATAAAGTTATTTAGTTTTGGCTGTGCTGGGTCTTCGTTGTTGTGCGCGGCCTTTCTCTAGTTGCAGCAAGCGGGGGCTACTCTTCATTGCGGTGCACGGCCTTCTCATGGCGGTGGCTTCTCTTTGTTGCAGAGCACAGGCTCTAGGTACACTGGCTTCAGTAGTTGTGGCTCGCAGGCTCTGGAGCACAGGCTCAGTAGTTGTGGCACACGGCCTTAGTTGCTCCGCGGCATGTGGGATCTTCCCGGACCAGGGATCGAACCCATGTTCCCTGCATTGGCAGGCGGATTCATAACCACTGCACCACCAGGGAAGTCGCTTGCCCACGTGTTCCAACTACTATACCACTAAATCAAACACTGCAACTTTCCATCGAGAACTGATTTTCATCACCATTCACGTGCCATGCCCCAGCCCTTAAGTTACTGACGCGCCCAGAAAAAGTAGGAATAAGTTCCTAACCCTTCTTTGAAGGGAGAGGAGAGCTAGCAATTTCATAAATTGGCTCATGGTATGACAATTTTTCTTTAGGGTATGATACAAATAGAAAAAGGAGTCATCTAATTCATGTATTGGGTAACAGTAGATAAAAATGATGGACTCTGGGGCTTCCCTGGTGGCGCAGTGGTTGGGAATCCGCCTGCCAATGCAGGGGACGCGGGTTCGTGACCCGGTCCGAGAAGATCCCACATGCCATGGAGCGGCTGGGCCCGTGATCCATGGCCGCTGAGCCTGCGTGTCCGGAGCCTGTGCTCCGCAACGGGAGAGGCCACAACAGTGAGAGGCCCGCGTACTGAAAACAAACAAAAGATGGACTCTGAAAATGTAGAAACAAGGTTGTACATTATGTGATACAAATTGTACAAAACTGAGGGTAGGCCAAAGCTGTGGATTATATAAGAGCTGGTTGGAGACATACTATAATTAGCAATCTGTTGATGTTCTATTTCCCATGTTCAAAAGGGAACATATTGATTTTGTTGGGGGATTCCCCCCCACTTGCTATTTTAAGGACTATTTTCTAACTGCCCCCTGTTTCTCCAAGCTCTAAATAAATTTTAGCAGAACTTAGCAACACAGCAGTTATAAAGTGTTGAAACACTCACTCTAAACATTTGCCCCCAAATTGGTAGTATATCTGTGGTTTATATTTTTCCACATTGTATACCAGAATACACGTTTTTCTGCAGTCTGGGAGAAATGCTTTAAAATTTTTAAATGGCTTTCAAAGTATAAGCCCGTGTGGTTACAGCATTTCCTTCGAACAAAATATGTTATTACATCATTCTGTAAAATGTCTGTGATCTCCAGCCCTTAACTATGTTAAAAGTTACAAAATGTAAACATTTCTGTGGTTTCAGGATTATTTTCAAGCAGAAGGAACACACGCAACACTAACACAATCACTAGGACAGACACTAGGAGCAGTGGGCTTTTTCAACTCTCTTCCCTGCTTTCTGTTTCACCACCAACCAAATCTCTAGGCTGTTAGAACCACACAGCCTGTGAGTAGGAGAAATAATATTAGAAATCCTCTACTCTTCATTTTGCAGAATGGAAAACTACGGAGCCAGAGGGGGTTTAGCAACTCACCACGGTCACACAATCAGTTAACAGCAAAGAATTCATTCTCTTAAATGCCGATCCAGCACTCCTGACAGAACCAAGTGAGCATTTTAAGCTGACAATTCTTTCCCCACCACAACCCTTTTATGAATGCAAGACCTGCAAGCCCCAGTAAAATGAGGCTAAGGTCCCCTCCCCCTCCCGATTCCTGCCAGGAAATGTGCATTACCTAAATCACCAGCTACCTTGGGATTTTAAAATAGAATTACCTCACACAGAGAGAGCTTGTTAATGAGATGGAAGAATGAATGACTACTGCTGTTGCTCAGATTAAGGAACTTTCCACTGAGTCTGTCTAGCATGTCAATGACTTGCTTCTGTTTCCCTAAGAACATTCAAGAGGCGGCAATTACAAAAGTACCCACTTTTATTAATAGCTGAATTTTAAACAGAAATTGTGTGGAGGATATTTACTAATCAACAGGAAGCACCTGCCCTGGGTTGTACATTTGTAGAACTGCAAGCTGAAGGGAAGACGGGCAAGCCTAGTGTTTGCTTTAACTGTCTTCAAGTATCTTCACTGATATACATGCTGCTGAGGGTACAACCTTTAAACTTTCTAACAAAATGAAAATATTTCACGTACTGAACATGGTGGTTCCCCCAATGGCACATTTTTTAGAGAACAGAATTCAGCCAATTGGATATTACAGATATGGTTCTGGCTACAGTAAATTAGCTGCTCCAGTTCTCAATCCGCCAACCCCTGAAGAGGTTGGAATTACCAAAGCAACAAGATTTCAGGGTAACTGGATCCTGCACGAATAGAATACACAAGGCAATTAGTTCCTCAGTCAAAAACAATAAACACAAAAGCAGACACAGTCCAACACACCCAATTTACTTGACAGAATCGAAGGGACTAATTTTACTTTATTAAGATTTTTTTTTTTTGACGTGGAACTTTTTATCTTTTTAATTTATGGCTGCGTTGGGTCTTCATTGCTGCACGCAGGCTTTCTCTAGTTGCGGCGAGTGGGGGCTACTCTTCATTGTGGCGTGCGGGCTTCTCATTACAGTGGCCTCTCCATTGCGGAGCACGGGCTCTAGGTGCGCGGGCCTTGGCAGTTGTGGCACGTGGGCTTCAGTAGTTGTGGATCGCGGGCTCCAGAGTGCAGGCTCAGTGGTTGTGGCGCACGGGCTTAGTTGCTCCGCGACACGTGAGATTCCCGGACCAGGGCTCGAACCCGTGTCCCCTGCATTGGCAGGCGGATTCTTAACCACTGCGCTACCAGGGAAGCCCTGATGTGGGTCATTTTTAAAGTCTTTATTGAATTTGTTACACCATTGCTTCTGTTTTATGTTTTGGTTTTTTGGCAGCGAGGCATATGGGACCTTAGCTCCCCGACCAAGGATCGAACCTCACCCCCTGCATTGGAAGGCGAAGTCTTAATCACTGGACCACCAGGAAGTCCCCAAAGGAACTAATTTTAGAAGTCTCAATTTTTGAAAGCAAACATAAGACTCAGAAGCAGGGTGAAGCAAGCTAAACGTATATCCTCTCCCCAGCCATGCCCTCAACACACTCCTCTTTCGAAAATCTCTTTATAGGAAGCTGTTGAGAAAACAAGCAAACTGATAGCTTGACTAAATGGCTCCACTGATTCAATAAAAGAATTTAAACCTGATACCCAAGTACTTCTATCCTAGAAGTGCAAGATCACACATCCAACTGACCAACACAATTTGGCTGCACAGAAGGACGGTGTGCATACGGAGGAAGAGCCGAGTTGAACTTCTCTGAGTAAAAATACATAAAATCGTTTCCCCAAGAGCTTTGATGGGATAAACGTTCACTTCTATAGTGCAAAAGATAACATACTATACAAAACAGGTCAAATGTTTTACTTTAAAAGTGTGCCTCTCTGGGAAAAACTACCAGGCTTGATACTTTAAATCTTTTCATTCTGGAACTGAAGTCAGCAAGTAGACATATCTTGTAATTTCAGTTTATTAATAGTTTTGTTATGATTTTTAAAACCAGATTACAAAATGCTTAACTAACTCAATACTTATTTTTAAAAAGTCCTAAATTTGGTGTATTATGACAGTTTACAAGTAGTAGCATTTCCTCCACCCCACCCTTCGCCCCATCGCAAGGTCAATTCTGTGGATATTTAAAAGTTTGTTTCTATTTTAACTAGCTCACAGACCCAATTCTTTAAGAGCTGAGCTGATTTCTTTCTAGCACATGGTCTACAGACCCTGCTCATGGTAACCTTCTTTCCACCCATTTCCAAAAAAGTCAGCACCTTCCAGCATGATGGACATTTTAAGTTAAAACCGTCAATACAACCCTCAAAATGCAAGTTTATTGAATAAAGCTGAGAAGAGCGGTAAACAGACAAAAAACGCATCCACCTAAATAAAAAAATTCACATATTTACAAAGTTCAGTAACTGTTAGGTTCCACATGCAGAGGTTAATGCACAGGAAAATGTTGGTAGTAGTGTCTGGATGTCTTGAAACCCTGGAAGCAATGAACAGACACACAAACACATTACGGTTTAGCTGTAGGTCAATTAATGAACCTACGCAGTCCCCACAGAGTCACACATTCTAGTTCTGATTCCTCCTTTTAGGCACAAGCAAATTGCCACATTCTTTGTAATGGTTCACAGTGACCATTAATGGCGTTGAAGTACAGTAGCAAGTTTAAATATCCCTTCATTTACAGAACCATCCATCCCATCAGGGAAGTATGCAACATGCTTCAAAGAATAAGAACAGAACTTTTAAAGCCAAGATTCTACTCATAAAAACGTGAATGGAGAAAAGCAAATAGTGTCTGTGCAACACGGTGCAGTATTTTGTACAGAATATCATTAAGGCCATGGCAGTCTATAAATTAGAACTGATATCATTAAAAGAACTTACTGTTGACTGCACTTTGAGTGCTCAACATGTTTGGAAATGCACTGTCTACATGAGTGCTGCTTAACAAAAGAAACAAAGTCACACATAGTGTGAGGCAACACATAAGCAAGTGTACCATAGAGTTTTATCTACTACAGTGGGCTACGTAACAATTTACAAGTGCTCCAGTTTTAATATGTCCCTTTATGTGCGTGGAGATCACTAAACTACAAAACATGTTCAGGTAAGTTTTATACATCTCTGTATCATAGAAGCAAACGACAGACAGCATCACTTCCTCACCTCTGTGTGATTATTCAACAACCTGAAGCCGTTGTGCATGATTGCATCAGATAAAGCAGGCAGGTCTAGAGTTGTCACAATAAACAAGATGTCTAGTGGCACCAGACAACAGAGTGCCAAACCTTACATTGATAAGAGAGAAAAATAAGAATTGTAATTTGTTTATAAGTATCTATTGTGCTGAAAGTCAACTTTATGACTGAATATAAAAAGTCAAGAGTCGGAGTGTCACGCAGCAGCGCTGGTTTAGTGGCTGGAGAGAGAACAGACAGGTGTTTTGAACAGTCTGACATTCTTAACACGTTTATTATATTGGCTGGAATGCTCTCAATTCATGAAAGCTTTTGAGAAAATCTTCAGTTCCCAACCCCTTAAAAAAGTGTGTTGAACCAGGAAAAAGAAAAGAAAAAATATAGAAGTAATGATCTGGACAGATACAAAACAGCATGCCTCAGTTCCTCCCGTACGCCCAACTGCTATCTGGAGAAGAACTCTCAGAAGGCAGAATGTGTTTAAAATTCATCGCCCAAGATCTCGCCAGTGTAAAGAAGGAACAACAACATAGATCTGGTGCCTCTATTCACTCTCTGCAGACCATTTCTGAAATTCCTAAGGTGTAATTATACATTTCACATGCATTTGTGAGATATGCAAACATTTTGTTTCTATCCCACGAGTCAGGCTAAAGGTTTTCTAAATACTGTGTGTGGCACTAGAAACTTCATGCTGTATCAAGTCAGTATCAGTATTAAGCTACTGGACTCTATAATGAAATATCGTAGACAGACATTTACCGAAAACCAATATAAAAACCTGGCCCAGAAAGACCAGAACAGAAATATGCAATTTTTCTTGATTTAAGATGGTCAAAAGTGTGTTTTTTTTAAAAAAAGCTCTACACACTGTTTAAGACAAGTATGTATAAGAAGCCTTTTTATGTGCTGACTTTATCATGACAACTCTAGCTGATTCTTTATGAAGGATTAAGGATACACATCTTCAGCAGTGCACATGAGAAATAAACTCTGAAAAAGGCAATTTCTTGGGTTTAGGAAGGACCATATTCTGGGAAGTACTTCAGAGGAACGGACAATAATTCTAGGATTGTAGCCAGGAAGGACTGGAAGACTTCAGGAGATGCTTCAGCTTCTTCTAGATTTTGAATGTTGAATAAGCCACTGAAGTGTGATATCTAAAGATGGAGGGGAAAAAAGTGAAGATGTTACGATACCAAAGTTAAGAAACTAAGTATCAGAGAATATTTAAAACGCAGCTATTTCAAAGCATATCCTGGGCCTGCCCTCTTCTTTTCTGCCTCTATACTACTATAGTTATATAGATATCTGTATCTATCCTACTATTCTTCACTCCCTGACCTTCAAGAGGTTAATCTGGAAACACGAGAGACTGAAGAGTCTCCAATTTAAAAGCTAAATTGTGTACAGAACAGCTTGTGCCTTCCTTTATTCATTCAAAAGTTTACTGATTGCCTGTAAGATCAGGTATTGTGTGTGAAGCTCCAGGATGCAAAGAGATGGGAAAACCACTCTCCACCCTCGAGGAGCTTTCAGTATGCTGGAAAACATGCAGGTAGTCGTCTGGGTTTGGAGGACAGCCTCCACAGAATTCCAGGCAAATGAAAGAGCAAAACGCATAGCATAAGCAGAGGCATGAAACTATGTGGAGCTCTGGCTGGATTACAAGTGATAAGATGTGGCTGAAGCACAGGGATGGGTAAGCGGGGGTGCCACTCATTGCTACGGCTAGAGCAGGGGTTCTCAAGCTCACCCTTTTCACATTTGGGGCTGGATAATTCTTTGCTGTGCATAGTACAATATTCTGCAACATCTATAACCTTGACCACAAGAAGCCATTATCACCACCCCCCCCATCCTCAGCTGTGACAAGTAATGGCTCCAGATTATCTCCAAATGTCCCCTGTGGAGCTCAGCTGTTTTCAGTTGAGAACCACAGGCCTAGAGGGAGCCAGATAACCTTGTGTGCCATTCTAAGATGCTCAGAAGTTTGGATTTTATTCTCAAGTCAACAGGAAGTCATTGGAGAATGTTAAGCAGGGAAACCATACTGTTTATTGTAAACTGTTAAGTTTACTGTAGTAAGTTCAACAATGGCAACCGAGGAGGGCAACTTGGAAGGCTGCCATTATAGAGACTATCACAACAGGAACAGGAAAGGGCCGAAGGCCTGAAGCAAATCAAGTGCTGTAGGAATGGAGAGGAATAAAATGAGGAGCATGTTCAAAATATAGAACCTAACAGGACTGAGCAAATGCAGGGGGTGAGAAAGAATCTTCTGGCCTGAATAAGTGTGTGTGTCATGGAGCTGCTGACTAACAGTAGCTAAAGGAAGAACAGGCTTGAGAAAAAAAGACTAAGAATTCGGCAGTAGGCACACCAAGTTTGAGATGGAGAAGGTAGCACATGGAGATGTCCAGCAGGTAGTTTCATCTGTACAGATCTGAGGAAAAGATGGAGACTGGCAAGACAGCATCGTAGAGGTGGCAACTGAAGCTACAGTGGCCGAGAATAGCCAGGAAAGGCACTTAGACTGACAGGACAAGGCAGCTAAGCAGGACTGGTACTTTGCTATGGCAGTCCTAGGAAATTAATACAGACATTAAGTAGATAAAGGGTATTCTGGGCTTATCCTTTAGACAGCTAACATATTGCAGTAATATATTTTGATTTTGACACATGCAAAATCATAATAATGTCTATAGACCAATTTTTGTAAAGTCTTATTTCAAAAACATCATCCTGTTATAATGCACAGCTGGACACTAGCTCTGCAAAAATTAATACAATAAATTGATATCACATAATGCTTAACTTCGTGTGTCTTTTGCATTTACTTCTTTAAATAGCGTGGAGCAGATTCAGGATATTATATTTGTTGTCAAAAGGTATAATGTGTACTCTTTTTCCTGAGACAAAAGCAATAGTACTTTATAAGGGAAATCACTTAAACAGAAATGGAGATAATAAACAGTAAAAAGCATGAGACATCCCTCCTAATGATACCCACTTCTTCCACAAACACCAGTCATTTCTTACCTATATTATCCTTTTCTTTGCAAGAAATTGAATAGCAGCAAATTTCTCTATCCTGAATAGCAGACAGATTCCTATAAAAAGCAGAATTAAGAAAATAAGTCTGTGCTTAAAACAACTGTCATCTTTTCACTCACTGCTCAATTTTGCTTGTTTTTTGAATTACTATACAGAAGAAATTATTTTACTGATACTAAAATTTTACGGGGACTTCCCAGGTGGCGCAGGGATTAAGAATCCACCTGCCAATGCAGGGGACAAGGGTTCAAGCCCTGTTCTGGGAAGATCCCACATGCCACGGAGCAACTAAGCCCGTGTGCCACAACTACTGAACCCATGTGCCACAACTACTGAAGCCCGCACACCTAGAACCCGCGCTCCACAACAAGAGAAGCCACTGCAATGAGAAGCCTGTGCACCACAACAAAGAACCAATGCAGCCAAAAATTAATTCATTCATTCATTAAAAAAACAATGTTTAAGGGGGAAAAAAAATTTACGGGTTCACTTTTCTAGTATGTCAAGTTTATGTACTCCAAAATCTGACTATGATCATTACTGAATAATACAGCAATGCTAAACAAAGCAGTGAGCAAAACAGTATAATTCAGAACCAAATTATTTTTAAAAAACCATCATTCATTCTTAAGACATACATTTTTTCAATTAGCTGTTTCTCATCCAAAGCATTAGGAAGATCTCTCTTGTTTCCAAGTACTAGCACCTTTAAAAAGAAAAGATACTGAATAAATTTTACATAAGAAAATGTCACAGAAGCATACCATATGCATATCTGTAGACATTAAAATCAGGATGTTACGTCATGCCATAATTAAAGTATATTTATGTGACTGGTGGCCTATCTCATTCATTTAATCATTCAAATTAGAATTTACTCTAACTCCTACCATGCACATGTCCTTAATTCAATATGTGGCTGCCAACTTCTATTTGAAATATTCTAAGGCTACAGTATACATTCTGCTATTTCTTAATAAATCTTTACCAAAAAGTGAATATGATCTTAACAACCAAGGGTGGAGGAATGAGTTTAAACTATTTTTATCTGTTAGTCATTAATCTAACAGTAAACATGTAAATAAGCCTTTAAAATTCTACACCCATCCTATAAAATATAATGTATAAATATTCTAAGATAATGGATAAGCCTGGGGATCAGAATAAATGCAGTAGCCATAAACTCTGAGAATAAATATCACCATCTGATTGGTAGATGTGCTTTGAAAAACAAGGAAAGCGGAGAGGGGCGTCCCAATCATCACTCTATCTTTCCCAGGTACATCCTTTCTGCCTTATGAAAAGCAAAACCTATGAGTACATATAACGTATTTGATAACATCCTTACTGAGTCAACGTTCTCTAAGAAACTGTATCTTTGACCAATCCTAAGAAAGTACACGCCATGTCTACCTTGTCATCTTGTTAAACACTTGTCAAACCTATTTCTTTCACTTAATACATGCCCCTACCCCGACCCCTAACTCCAAACATGGTGACTGATTCTATTTCTAGGCCCTAGACGCTTAGTTCTCACGAAGGAGAAAGAGCCAAGGACGGAGACAGACAGCCAGGGTCACCAGGAGCTCCCCGGGGAATGCTAAATCACAGGGGTCAGAGAGCCAAAAGCCAAATCTCAACACCTTCGGTCAGCCCGTCCTCCCCTCCCCAACTCTTACCCCTCTCTACACTCTTATTTAAGTCACCCCACGTTCTCAACCTGGACCTGTGTGAGTTTTAAAAACTGCATCATGGTCATCTGTGATCAGTTGTCAGTTTGGGGGTTGCCTGACATCTTAGCCCTCTTCCTACATTTAAGACATCTTCCACCTTATGAACCTGCCTCCCGATAAAGCTTCTTGCTTCTGTAGACAATTTCTTTTCCAGCCTTCCTTTCTGCTAGAGAATGGACACATAATCTAGGATCAACCAGAACTATGAATGCAGAGTCAGTACTGCAAGAAAGTGGGGATAGAGAATCCATTCTGCTAGGGAACGGGCATCAACTAAATGACCTTCCAATCGGAGCAACTGTGTCTGGTGTTCAGAAATTGCATGAAGTCACCAGACTTACTCGATGGTGTAAGTCTGGATGTGGTCCTAGCAGCTGCTGAGCCTCCCTTGTTCCAGCCTATTTTCTGAAGATGGTTATGGGCAGCCTTCTCCCAGACTCGGTGAGCTACCCAATATCCTTTCAGTAAATTCCTTTCTACTTAAATCAGCTTTCTATTGCTTGCAACTGAGAACTCTTACGGTGACCAAGATAAGACTGATTCTTTTACTCATGGTATGTAGAACTAGTTGTTAACATAGAAGAAGAAGAATAGACTTTGAAGTCAGAAAGACATGGAGTCAAAACCTAGCTGTGCCAAAATGCTAATGACCATGTGATCTTGAGTGAATAACAGCTATTACAAACGAGGGATCACACCATCGACCTCAATACCTTGTGAGGATTAACTAAGACAACATACCTCGAGGATCTGACACTCGTGAACTGGTCATGAGGGTAAAGCCTAGTCCTTTTCAGCATCCCTTAGCTCAACAAACGGCACCACCTTCCATCTAACTAAAAGAGCCAGGAACTAGGAATAATTCTTCATATCTTCGCATGTAAAACATTACCAAGTCTGGTGGCCACTCTTCCTAAAGATCCTTGCAGTCTATTTCCTTCTCACAACCTTGTCTACGACCACCCTAATCCATGGCACTCTATTTTGCCAAGACAACTTCAATAGCTTCCTAAAACTGTCCTCCTTATAGTCACGCTTCAATCCATTCTTAAAGTGACATCAGAATGATTTAGATGATAAATCTCATCATTTAAAAACATCCAGGGACGGCTTCCCTGGTGGCGCAGTGGTTGAGAATCCGCCTGCCGATGCAGGGGATGTGGGTTCATGCCCCGGTCCGGGAAGATCCCACATGCCGCAGAGCTGCTGGGCCTGTGAGCCATGGCCGCTAAGCCTGCGAGTCCGGAGCCTGTGCTCCGCAACGGGAGAGGCCACAACAGCGAGAGGCCCGCGTACCGCAAAAAACAACAACAACAAAACACCCAGGGAGCTTCAAAATGGCGGAAGAGTCAGACGCAGAGATCACCTTCCTCCCCACAGATACATCAGAAATACATCTACACGTGGAACTGCTCCTACAGAACACCGACTGAACGCTGGCAGAAGACCTCAGACCTCCCAAAAGGCAAGAAACTCCCCACGTACCTGGGTAGGGCAAAAGAAAAAAGAATAAACAGAGACAAAGAACCGGGATGAACCTGCACCAGTGGGAGGGAGCTGTGAAGGAGGAAAGGTTTCCACACACTAGGTAGAGGCGGGGAGCTTCAGAGCCATGGAGGAGAGCGCAGGAACAGGGGTGCGGAGGGCAAAGCGGAGAGATTCCCAACAGAGGATCGGTGCCGACCGGCACTCACCAGTCCGAGAGGCTTGCCTGCTCACCCGCAGGGGCGGGCGGGGCTGGGAGCTGAGGCTCAGGGTCGGAGCGCCGGGAGAGGACTGGGGTTGGCTGCATGAACACAGCCTGCAGGGGGTTAGTGCGCCACGGCTAGCCGGGAGGGAGTCCGGGAAAAGGTCTGGACCTGCCTAAGAGGCAAGAGACCATTGTTTCCTGGTGCGCGAGGAGAGGGGATTCAGAGCGCCACCTAAATGAGCTCCAGAGACGGGCGCAAGCCGCGGCTAAAAGTGCAGACCCCAGAGACGGGCACGAGATGCTAAGGCTGCTGCTGCCGCCACCAAGAAGCCTGTGTGCGAGCACAGGTCACTATCCACACCTCACCTCATGGGAGCCTGTGCAGCCCGCCACTGCCAGGGTCCCGGGATCCAGGGACAACTTCCCTGGGAGAACGCACGGCGCGCCTCAGGCTGGTGCAACGTCACGCCGGCCTCTGCCGTTGCAGGCTCGCCCCGCATCCGTACCCCTCCCTCCCACCGGCCTGAGTGAGCCAGAGTCCCCGAATCAGCTGCTCCTTTTACCCCATCCTGTCTGAGAGAAGAACAGACGCCCTCAGGCAACCTACACACAGAGGCAGGGCCAAATCCAAAACTGAACTCTCAGAGCTGTGCGAACAAAGAAGAGAAAGGGAAATCTCTCCCAGCAGCCTCAGGAGCAGCGGATTAAATCTCCACAAACAACTTGATGTACCCTGCATCTGTGGAATGCCTGAACAGACAACGAATCATCCCAAATTGAGGAGGTGGACTTTGGGAGCAATGCTATATATATATTTTTTCCCTTTATCTCTTTTTCTGAGTGTGTATGTATATGCAACTGTGTGTGACTTTGTCTGTTTAGCTTTGCTTTTATCATTTGTCCTACGGTTCTGTCTGTCCATTTTTTTTTACTTAAAACATTTTTTTCTTAATAATTATTTTTTATTTTAATGACTATTTTATTTTATCTTCTTGTTTCTTTCTCTTT
This sequence comes from Phocoena sinus, assembly GCF_008692025.1. Classification (NCBI taxonomy): domain Eukaryota; kingdom Metazoa; phylum Chordata; class Mammalia; order Artiodactyla; family Phocoenidae; genus Phocoena; species Phocoena sinus. The sequence goes on from NC_045773.1 coordinate 11,008,598, forward strand.
TTTCTCCCTTTTCTTCTGAGCCGTGTGGATGAAAGGCTCTTGGTGCTCCAGCCAGGTGTCAGGGCTGTGCCACTGAGGTAGGAGAGCCAAGTTCAGGACACTGGTCCCCAAGAGACCTCCCAGCTCCACACAATATCAAATGGTGAATATCTCCCAGAGATCTCCATCTCAACACCAAGACCCAGCTTCACTCAACAACCAGCAAGCTACAGTGCTGGACACCCTATGCCAAACAACTAGCAAGACAGGAACACAACCCCACCCATTAGCAGAGAGGCTGCCTAAAATCATAATAAGGCCACAGACACCCCAAAACACTCCACCAGATGTGTACCTGCCCACCAGAAAGACAAGATCCTCATCCACCAGAACACAGGCACTAGTCCCCTCCACCAGGAAGCCTACACAACCCACTGAACCAACTTTAGCCACTGGGGACAGACACCAAAAACAACGGGAACTACGAACATGCAGCCTGCAAAAAGGAGACCCCAAATACAGTAAGTTAAGCAAAATGAGAAGACAAAGAAACACACAGCAGATGTAGGAGCCAGGCTAAAACCCACCAGACCTAACAAATGAGGAAATAGGCAGTCTACCTGAGAAAGAATTCAAAATAATGATAGTAAAGATGATCCAAAATCTTGGAAATAGAATGGAGAAAATACAAGAAACGTTTAACAAGGACCTAGAAGAACTAAAGAGCAAACAGAGATGAACACCACAATAAATGAAATTAAAAATTCTCTGGAAGGGATCAATAGCAGAATAACTGAGGCAGAAGAACGGATAAGTGACCTGGAAGATAAAATAGTGGAAATAACTACTGCAGAGCAAAATAAAGAAAAAAGAATGAAAAGAATTGAGGACAGTCTCAGACACATCTGGGACAACATTAAACACACCAACATTCTAATTATAGGGGTCCCAGAAGAAGAAGAGAAAAAGAAAGGGACTGAGAAAATATTTGAAAAGATTATAGTTGAAAACTTCCCTAATACGGGAAAGGAAATAGTTAATCAAGTCCAGGAAGCACAGAGAGTCCCAGACATAATAAATCTAAGCAGAAACATGCCAAGACACATATTATTCAAACTATCAAAAATTAAATACAAAGGACAAATATTAAAAGCAGCAAGGGAAAAAATACAAGTAACACATAAGGGAATCCCCATAAGGTTAACATAAGCTGATCTTTCAGCAGAAACTCTGTAAGCCAGAAGGGAGTGGCAGGACATATTTACAGTGATGAAAGAGAAAAATCTACAAACAAGATTACTCTACCCAGCAAGGATCTCATTCAGATTTGACAGAGAAATTAAAGGTTTACAGACAAGCAAAAGCTAAGAGAATTCAGCACCACCAAACCAGCTTTACAACAAATGTTAAAGAAACTTCTCTAGGCAGGAAAAAAAAGACAAGGAAAAGACATACAATAATAAAGCCAAAACACTTAAGAAAATGGTAACAGGAACATACACATTGATAATTACCTTAAATGTAAATGGTTAAATGCTCCAACCAAAAGACATAGATTGGCTGAATGCATACAAAAACAAGACCTGCATATATACTGTCTACAAGAGACCCACTTCAGACCTAGGGACACATACAGACTGAAAGTGAGGGGATGGAAAAAGATATCCCATGCAAATGGAAATCAAAAGAAAGCTGGAGTTACAATTCTCATATCAGACAAAACAGACTTTAAAACACAGACTATTACAAGAGACAAAGAAGGACACTACATAATGATCAAGGGATCGATCCAAGAAGAAGATATAACAATTGTAAATATTTCTGCACCCAACATAGGAGCACCTCAATACATAAGGCAAATACTAAGAGCCATAAAAGGGGAAGTCAACAGTAACACATTCATAGTAGGGGACTTTAACACCCCACTTGCACCAATGGACAGATCATCCAAAATGAAAATAAATAAGGAAACACAAGCTTCAAATGATACATTAAACAAGACGGACTTAATTGATATTTACAGGACATTCCATCCAAAAACAACAGAATACACATTCTTCTCAACTGCTCATGGAATACTCTCCAGGATAGATCACACCTTGGGTCACAAATCAAGCCTTGGTAAATTTAAGAAAACTGAAATCATATCAAGTATCTTTTCCGACCACAACGCTATGAGACTAGATATCAATTACAGGGGAAAATCTGTAAGAAATACAAACATATGGAGGCTAAACAACACACTACTTCATAACCAAGAGATCACTGAAGAAATCAAAGAGGAAATCAAAAAATACCTAGAAACAAATGACAATGAAAACACGACGACCCCAAACCTATGGAATGCAGCAAAAGCAGTTCTAAGAGGGAAGTTTATAGCTATACAAGCCTACCTTAAGAAACAAACAACATCTCAAATAAACAACCTAACCTTACACCTAAAGCAATTAGACAAAGAAGAACAAAAAACCCCCCAAAGTTAGAAGGAAAGAAATCATAAAAATCAGATCAGAAATAAATGAAAAAGAAATGAAGGAAATGATAGCAAATATCAATAAAACTAGAAGCTGGTTCTTTGAGAAGATAAACAAAATTGATAAACCATTAGCCAGACTTATCAAGAAAAAAAGGGAGAAGACTCAAATCAATAGAATTAGAAATGAAAAAAGAGAAGTAACAACTAACACTGCAGAAATACAAAGGATCATGAGAGATTACTACAAGCAACGATATGCCAATAAAATGGACAACCTGGAAGAAATGGACAAATTCTTAGAAATGCACAACCTTCCGAGACTGAACCAGGAAGAAAAAGAAAATATGAACAGACCAATCACAGCACTGAAGTTGAAACTGTGCTTAAAAATCTTCCAACAAACAAAAGCCCAGGACCAGATAGCTTCACAGGCGAATTCTATCAAACATTTAGAGAAGAGCTAACACCCATCCTTCTCAAACTCTTCCAAAATATAGCAGAGGGAGGAACACTCCCAAACTCATTCTATGAGGCCACAATCACCCTGATACCAAAACCAGACAAAGATGCCACAAAGAAAGAAAACTACAGGCCAATATCACTGATGAACATAGATGCAAAAATCCTCAAAAAATACTAGCAAACAGAATCCAACAGCACATTAAAAGGATCACACAGCATGATCAAGTGGGGTTTATCCCAGGAATACAAGGACTCTTCAATATACGCAAATCAATCAATGTGATACACCACATTAACAAACTGAAGGAGAAAAACCATATGATCAACTCAATAGATGCAGAGAAAGCTTTTGACAAAATTTAACACCCATTTATGATAAAAACCCTGCAGAAAGTAGGCACAGAGGGAACTTTGCACAACATAATAAAGGCCATGTATGACAAACCCACAGCCAACTTCATCCTCAATGGTGAAAACTGAAAGCATTTCCACTAAGATCAGGAACAAGACAAGGTTGCCCACTCTCACCACTATTATTTAACATAGGTTTGGAAGTTTTAGCCACAGCAATCAGAGAAGAAATCAAAGGAATCCAAATCGGAAAAGAAGAAATAAAGCTGTCACTGTCTGCAGATGACATGACACTATACATAGAGAATCCTAAAGATGCTACCCGAAAACTACTAGAGCTAATCAATGAATTTGGTAAAGTAGCAGGATACAAAATTAATGCACAGAAATCTCTTGCATTCCTATACACTACTGATGAAAAATCTGAAAGGGAAATTAAGAAAACTCTCCCATTTACCACTGCAACAAAAAGAATATAATACCTAGGAATACCTACCTAAGGAGACAAAAGACCTATATGCAGAAAATTATAAGACACTGATGAAAGAAATTAACGATGATACAAACAGATGAAGAGATATACCATGTTCTTGGATTGGAAGAAACAACATTGCGAAAATGACTATACTACCCAAAGCAACCTACAGATTCAATGCAATCCCTATCAAACTACCAATGGCATTTTTCACAGAACTAGGACAAACAATTTCACAATTTGTATGGAAACACTAAAGACCCCGAACAGCCAAAGCAATCTTGAGAAAGAGAAACGGAGCTGGAGGAATCAGGCTCCCTGACTTCAGACTATACTACAAAGCTACAGTAATCAAGACGTGTGGTACTGGCACAAAAACAGAAATATAGATCAATGGAACAGGACAGAAAGCCCAGACATAAACCCACGCACATATGGTCACCTTATCTTTGATAAAGGAGGCAAGAATATACAGTGGAGAAAAGACAGCCTCTTCAATCAGTGGTGGTGGGAAAACTGCCCAGCTACATGAAAAAGAATGAAATTAGAACACTCCCTAACACCATACACAAAAATAAACTCAAAATGGATTAAAGACCTAAATGTAAGGCCAGACACTGTAAAACTCTTAGAGGAAAACATAGGCAGAACACTCTGTGACATAAATCACAGCAAGATCCTTTTTGACCCACCTCCTAGAGAAATGAAAATAAAAACTAAAATAAACAAATGGGACTTAATGAAACTTCAAAGCTTTTGCACAGCAAAGGAAACCATAAACAAGATGAAAAGACAGCCCTCAGAATGGGAGAAAATATTTGCAAATGAAGCAACTGACAAAGGATTAATCTCCAAATCATACAAGCAGCTCATGGAGCTCAATATCAAAAAAACAAACAACCCAATCCAAAAATGGGCAGAAGACCTAAACAGACATTTCTCCAAAGATATACAGATTGCCAACAAACACATGACAGAATGCTCAACATCATTAATCATGAGAGAAATGCAAATCAAAACTACAATGAGATATCATCTCACACCGGTCAGAATGTCCCTCATCAAAAAATCTAGAAACAATAAATGCTGGACAGGGTGTGGAGAAAAGGAAACCCTCTTGCACTGTTGGTGGGAATGTAAATTGGTACAGCCACTATGGAGAACAGTATGGAGGTTCTTTAAAAAACTAAAAAGAGAACTACCATACGACCCAGCAATCCCACTACTGGGCATATACCCTGAGAAAACGATAATTCAAAAAGAGTCATGCACCAAAATGTTCATTGCAGCTCTTTTAACAATAGCCAGGAGGTGGAAGCAACCTAAGTGTCCATCATCGGATGAATGGATAAAGAAGATGTGGCACATATATACAATGGAATATTACTCAACCATAAAAAGGAACGAAATTGAGTTATTTGTAGTGAGGTGGATGGACCTAGAGACTGTCATACAGAGTGAAGTAAGTCAGAAAGAGAAAAACAAATACCAATGCTAACACATATATACATGGAATCTAAAAAAAGGAAAAAAAGTGATCAGAAGAACCTAGGGGCAAGACGGGAATAAAGATGCAGACCTACTAGAGAATGGACTTGAGGATATGGGGAGGGGGAAGGGTAAGCTGGGACAAAGTGAGACAGTGGCATGGACATACATACAGTACCAAACGTAAAATAGATAGCTAGAGGGAAGCAAGTGCACAGCACAGGGAGATCAGCTCGGTGCTTTGTGTCCACCTAGAGGGGTAGGATAGGGAGGGTGGGAGGGAGACCCAAGAGGGAGGGGATATGGGGATATATGTATATGTATAGCTGATTCACTTTGTTATACAGCAGAAACACATCATTGTAAAGCAATTATACTCCAATAAAGATATTAAAATAAATAAATAAAGAGAAACAACCAGTCCCGCCCCACACAGCCTCTTCTAGTGTCCGGGCCGCCGCAAGCTCGCCACACTCTACCCCACCCTCCTCACTCTCCTCTGTGCTCAAGAAACACTGGCTTCCTCCCAGTGCCCCACCTCCTCCTACCAAAGAGCCTCTGCCTGCAACTCCCTTTTCCTCCAGCTGTCACATCCCTCACATGCCTACACATCCTCACATCTCAGCTCAAGCAGCACTTCCTCAGGGAATCCTTCCTTCTTCCCTCAAACTACATTAAATCTCCCCTCTAACTTACAACTCAATAGCCCCTTGTACCTCTCCCTTGTAGCACTGATCACAGCCGTATTATTGAAATGATTTCATATCATCTACCTAGCTTCCTACTAAACCATAAGCTCCATGATTGTAGGCAGCGTGTTTCTTTTCACTTCTGCTCACTACTATTTCCCCAGGACTAAGCACTGCTCTTACTACATACAGTTCAATAAACAGCTGGTTAAGAAATGAATAAACAGCACACTGCACAGTATGTGGCAGATACTCAGTAAATGTAAGCCTTCCACGCTTTAAAACAAAAGACATTTTACTGATTTCAAACACAATAAATAAAAATGTATAATTATACTTGTAATAATAATTATAAATATTATAATTATATAATGTAAAATTAACCAGTACTCCATACTCACTGGAATTCCTTGTAACTGTGGCTTATCTAGAAGATTATGTAGTTCATTTCGAGAGGCTTCTATCTTTTCACGATCTGCAGCATCTATCATGTAGCTTTACAGAAACATAAAGTGATCTCAATATGTCTCCACCATATTCTTTGATGATCGCAATTAATAGATGTTTTAATTTTCTTAATTTATACTGTAACTGTTCATTAAAATACAGTCCTCGATTTTAAAAGGCTGGCACCCAAAAATACTTTCTAATAGACTGTTCTACAAACTACTATATATAAAATTAGATAAGCAACAAGGATATACTGTATTGCACAGCGAATTATACCCATTATCTTGTAATAACCTATAATGGAATATAATTAAAACTACTGAATCACTATGCTGTATACCTGAAACCAACACAATACTGAAAATCAACTATACTTCAATAAAATAAGTAGATAGGTAGACTGTTCTTAGGGGGCTAATACATGATAGTAAAACATTTATATCCATTAGCTCTTAGCTACATAAAAAGCAAATAAAACTCTCATTCTATTTTTAAAGTCTGATGTTAATGGGATTACACTAAGAAAATATCTAAGAAAGACTGTTATTGCCCAAAATAAAAATTGAGCCTTTAGAAGTATGAAAACCAGCATTTTTCCCTTGAAACCTAAACTGACTGCAAGGGGGCGAGACGGGGGGGAGGGGCGTGGAAGCAGCTTACACAATAGCGTTGACCCCTCTGCAGTACCGTTCCCACATGCTCCGGAAGCGGGGTTGTCCTCCTATGTCCCAAATCTTCAAATCAAGATAGACAGTTCTTAATAAAGATATTTCAAATAACACATTGAAGAAAAAAGCAGCAGAAGGAGGGGAGAAAGATCAAGCAGATATGCTCATTTCCAGTGTTAGAGCCAAACTGCTTTTGAAAAACTTGAGGTCAAACAAGCTCTTAATCTGGAAGTTCTTGGGGCCACTTCTAAACTTGAAGCTCATACTTAATATGTTTACATTAGATCTAATAGGTGGTGCTTGAGCAAACGTTTGGTTTCTGTGCAATACTTTCTTTGCCTGTTAACCAATAAATTTCCAATATTGAAAATACGTATTTTTTGAAATAGCACTCTTAGAATCTGCATAGTCAGCCATCATCCATATTTGGAGTCCAAGACAGAAAAAAACAGTTCATTCAGAATCTATTTAAGTTTAGTTGTCTGACTGGGTATATATTAACATCTAATCGTTTTTAGTTATTCTGTACATAACAGAAAACATTCCTACCTAGGTGCTTTTCTTATATAAAATTATTTTACCCATATGAAAGCTACTACCCACAGTAATTTCACTATTATGGCTACTCTGTAGGGCTATGTAAAGGTCTGAAGTCATGATATTTATCTTTAGGAGGCTTCCAATTTAGCCATAGACACTGGAAACATGCATGAACACACACACGAAAAATTAGCAGCTTCATTAGATAAGCTACGGAACGAATTTAGTAAACAGCTTCTGTGAACCACAAGAACTGGGTAAAATGGCCATAAAGTTCAGGCTATAGAAGTAAACTCCCCCCATGAACAAGGAAGCCAAAAATAATACTACTAATAAATTAAAAAACAGTCCAACAGTCCACAATTCAAACCTATGAAACTTATTCTAGAAACAAAATTATGTTAAACTAGTTAACTTTTTATTGTTTTATAGTTTTAATTTTAGGGCTTATTAGCAAAGAAAGGGAAAACTAGTTTACCATATTTGCTACCACAAATATAATACTAAATTACCAACATTATAAACAATTATTATCTTTCAATATAAAATATCATTCATGAAATAATGTAATAATATCACATTCCAAATACTCTGAAGATGGGATTTTTCTTTCCTAGGAACACCTAAATCCCAAATAATACTTCTGCCAACCCATATGCTAAGTTTTTTATGGGCACTTAACAACATTTCAACACACACATTTTGATCTATTAGAGCAAGACAGAAAAAAACTTGATTTACACTCTTTTGGAACATGCCCACTCATTAATTAAGAACTGCCAATACTCATGTAAAACGCAAAGAAACAAACAGAAAAATTCCTAGTTTGTATCTGCTAACAATGTAAATCAAGTATGGCAAGAAGCTGACGTACCTTTATTGTGACGTTACCTTTAGTTACTTTCCTCATGTTGAAGCCCACTGTAGGTATCATATCTTCACTGAATTGACCTGACTGAAAGAAAACATTTTTAGACTAATCGTTGTTTATTAAACCATGTAACACTGCAAACCTTTCACATCAACATTACTCTGTACCCATCTTAGCAAATAACTAATTTTTTAGTGACGGTAACAATATACCTTAAGAAAACACTCCTAATAGCCATAAATCTTGAAGAGGTGCATTATTTTTTTCATTCAAAGACACAGTCTTCCATTAAAGATACTTCTGAAACTACTATAATTTTTACATATTTTTAAGTTTAAGAAATACTGTACAACTACATATGAACATTTATTAATTTGTGCACCTACACGTGAATTTTTGCATACAAGGTACAAGTAAATCAGAAGTAAAAGTTCAAAGTTTTCTATTTTTACGATTGAAATTATTTTGACAATACTGTTAAAATTCACTGCTGCTTTTCTGAGTCAGTCTTTTAACAAGGCTTATAAAATGTTTTCTTCATGAACATGATCCTCCCTTACGTAATCAATTATATTCTCTTTTTGGTTTCTGACTTTCCTGTCAGAGGACTAAAATTAAATATCTTCTAAGAGTATTTGTATTTTTAAATTTAAAATGTTCACCCATCTAGGATTTGATTATACAATGCAAGAAAGGTCCTTTTTATAAATGTATAACCTATAATCACCTCACTCCTCATTTAATATTTATGTATTTATACTTATTATTTATTTCTGGCTGTGTTGGGTCCTCTTTGCTGTGCACAGGCTTTCTCTAGTTGCAGCGAGTTGGGGCTACTCTTCGCTGTGGTGCACGGGCTTCTCATTGCAGTGGCTTCTCTTGCTGCAGAGAATGGGCTCTAGGTGCGTGGGCTTCAGTAGTTGTGGCACGTGGGCTCAGTAGTTGTGGCTTGGGGGGCTCTAGAGCACAGGCTCAGTAGTTGTGGCGCACAGACCCAGTTGCTCCACAGCATGTTGGGTCTTCCTGGACCAGGGGTCCAACCCGTGTCCCCTGCAGTGGCAGGCGGATTCCTAACCACTACGCCATCAGGGATGCCCTCACTCCTAATTTAAAAATCCACACTTTCCTAACTAGATTGATGTGATATGCCAAATTCCATATAGAGACAGTTCTATATCTGAGTCTTCAATTCTTTTCCATTAGTCTGTTTATTTCTAATTGGAAATAAATTAGGACTACATGAATTACTGTAGCTTATCCTACATATTATTCTATATAGCAGATCAAGAAGTTGGAATGTTCAGGAATGTGTTTCATCTCTCGCATTTGAAATAAACTTTAGAAATTAATAATTCTGTTAAAATACTAACTGCCCTTTATCAACTCTTGATACTTAACCAAGTCTCTCCACCTAGGCACATGGTTTGTCCACTCAAACATTCAAATCCCTTATATCGTTGAGTGAAGTATCATAATTCTCTCCTAACAGGTCTTCCATCTTTCTTGTCATATTCTTTATTTTGACTGCAATTATGAAGTAGACCTAATGAGTCACAATTGACAGAGATTTTATATATTTACATATTCATATATTTTATTTGCCAAATGTTTATTTCTCAAGTGGTTTCTTATTTATTAGGGATTATGAAATATATCAACATGGGAGTAATTAAACAAATGGAACTATTTTCAAGGCCCTAACACTGGCCAATTGTTTGCCACACATTCATTCCAAAACTGTCTACAAGTACCAATTGTACCAAGCACAATGAATTCCAATTTTACAAATTAATTTCTTCTACATAACCCCAAAAGTGTTCTACTTAAAAAATTTTTCCCCTCCTGTTCAGTGGAGTTTGGGCTAATCTCAAAAAAAATGTGAAACAGAGAGACAGAGAGAGGAGAAAGAGAGACAGACAGAGAGACAGAGAGACAGAGAAACAGAGAGAGAGAGAGACAGAGAGAGAGAGAAAGAAAGAAAGAAAGAAAGAAAGAAAGAAAGAAAGAAAGAAAGAAAGAAAGAAAGAGAGGGAGGGAGGGAGGGAGGGAGGGAGGGAGGGAGGGAGGGAGGGAGGGAAGGAAAGAAGGAAGAAAAGAAAGAAAGAAAAAGAAAAAAAGAAATAAAAGGATGGAAAGAAGAGAAAGGAAGAAAGTTAACACAACCATAATCACTACTTTATTTATACATACAGACATTATAATTTTCACAACTTTCACATATACGATTTATATGTGTGAAGATCTAGTCATGATATCAGAACTACATATATCATAACTAGCCATAACACAAGAACAAAAAATATAACCTGAAAATGGGCAAAGGCAAAACCAAAGGCATAATCTATGAAAGAAATAATAAGATAACTTCATTAAAAACTTCTGCTCTGCAAAAGACAATGCCAAGAGACTCGGAAAACAAGCCACAGAATAAGAGAAAAATATGTGCAAAAGATATTCTATAAAGGACTGTTATGGGAAATATACAAAGAACTTTTAAAACTCAGCAGTACAAAAACAAACAATCCAATTAAAGTATGAGCCAAAGATCTTAACAGACATCTCATCAAAGAAGATATACAGATGGCAAATAAGCATATGAAAAGATGCACCACATCATGTGTCACCAGAGAAATGCAAATTAAAACAATGAGATACCACCACAAAGCAATAAGAGTGGCCCAAATCTGGTATTCTTTGGTAACACCAAATGCTGATGAGGATGTAGAGCAAGAGGAACTCTCAGTCATTGCTGATAGGTTTGCAAAATGGTACAGCCACTTTGGAAGACACTTTGACAGTTTCTTACAAAACCAAACATACTCTTACCATACAATCCAACAATGACACTCCTTGGTATTTACCCAAAGGACTTGCAAAGTTAAGTCCACACAAAAACTCACACAATAAATGCTTACAGCATCATTATTTATAAGTGTTAAAACCTGAGAGCAACCAAGATGTCCTTCAATAAGTGAATGGATAGACTGGTATATCCAGACAATGCAGTATTATTCAGTACTAAAAGAAATTAGCTATTAAGCAACAAGAGACATGGAGAAGCCTCAAATGCGTATTTAATGAAAGACCCAATGTGGAAAGACTACATACTGTATGATTCCAACAATATCACATTATGAAAAAGTCAAAACTATGAAAACAGTAAAAACATCAGTGGCTGTCAGGGGCTGGAGAATGAAAAACAATATGGCAGTTCCTCAAAAAATTAAAAATAGAATTACCATATGATCCAGCAATTCCAGTTCATTTGGGTATATACCCAAATGAAAGCAGGAACTTGAAGAAATATTTGTATAACCACGTTCACAGCTGAATTATTCATAATAGCCACAAAGTGGAAGCAACCTGAGTGTCCACCTGCAGATGAGCAGATAAAGTGTGGTCTAGTCCTACGATGCAGTATTTTTCAGCCTTAAAAACCTTATTCATGGACTTGAGCACATGGGGAGGGGGAAGGGTAAGCTGGGACAAAGTGGATGAGTAGCACTGACACATATACACTACCAAATGTAAAACAGACAGCTAGGGGAAAGCAGCCGCATAGCACAGGGAGATCAGCTCGGTGCTTTGTGACCACCTAGAGGAGTGGGACAGGGAGGGTGGGAGGGAGACATAAGAGGGAGGGGATATGCGGATATACGTATATACGTACTGCTGATTCACTTTGTTATACAGCAGAAACTAACACAACAATGTAAAACAATTATACTCCAACAAAGACATTAAAAAAACCCAACCTTATTCATGCTACACCGTGGATGAACCTTGAAGACATTATGCTAAGGGTAAGGCAGTCAGAAAAAAGACAAATACTTCATGATTCTATTTAAATAAGGAGCCTAGAGTAGTTAAATTCATTAAGACAGAAAATAGAATGGTACTTGCCAAAGGCTAGAGAAGGGGGAAACAAGGAGTTAATGCTTACTGAGTACAGAATTTCAGGTTGGGAAGATCAAAGGTCCTATAGATGGACAGCAGTGATGGTTACACAAAAATGTGAATGTATTTAATAGCACTGTACACCCAAAAATAGTTAAGATGGTAATTTTAACGTTTTGTGTGTTTTACATTTTTTAGAAATGTATGATGTAAAGGGAGGCAATTATCACTACCACTTCACAGAACAAGAAATAAATTCCCAAGGTCACATAGCTCAATAGTTGCTGATTACATGTCTTACAGATCGCCATTGTGAACTGTAATAGGCTTTAATTAATATCTGAGGAGAGGTGTGTATGAGATAATGCTTCATTTATTTAGTATATTAGGAAAAGGTGCTATACATAATAAAGCAGCCAGAAATTGTAGCTAAAGTTTTTAGATAACAAAACTTTTTAAAAAGCACAGAAAGCTTTCTAAAATGAAATACATACTTGGCTAACTTCTCACAGTCTATAGAACATGATTTAATGTGTTCTTGGTGTTTCAGGCTTATTTTACAAATTGTAAAAATAGAAAACTAGGGACTTCCCTGGCGGTCCCGTGGTTAAGAATCTGCGCTTCCCAGAAATCTCTTGCATTCCTATACACTAATGATGAAAAATCTGAAAGAGAAATTAAGAAAACACTCCCATTTACCACTGCAACAAAAAGGATAAAATACCTAGGAATAAACCTACCTAAGAACAAAAGACCTGTATGCAGGAAACTATAAGACACTGATGAAAGAAATTAACGATGATACAAACAGATGAAGAGATATACCATGTTCTTGGACTGGAAGAATCAACATTGAAAAATGACTATACTACCCAAAATAATCTACAGATTCAATGGAATCCCTATCAAACTACCAATGGCATTTTTCACAGAACTAGGACAAACAATTTCACAATTTGTATGGAAACACTAAAGACCCCGAATAGCCAAAGCAATCTTGAGAAAGAGAAACGGAGCTGGAGGAAACAGACTCCCTGACTTCAGACTATACTACAAAGCTACAGTAATCAAGACGTGTGGTACTGGCACAAAAACAGAAATATAGATCAATGGAACAGGACAGAAAGCCCAGACATAAACCCACGCACATATGGTCACCTTATCTTTGATAAAGGAGGCAAGAATATACAGTGGAGAAAAGACAGCCTCTTCAATCAGTGGTGGTGGGAAAACTGCCCAGCTACATGAAAAAGAATGAAATTAGAACACTCCCTAACACCATACACAAAAATAAACTCAAAATGGATTAAAGACCTAAATGTAAGGCCAGACACTGTAAAACTCTTAGAGGAAAACATAGGCAGAACACTCTAAGACATAAATCACAGCAAGATTCTTTTTGACCCACCTCCTAGAGAAATGGAAATAAAAACAAAAATAAACAAATGGGACCTAATGAAACTTCAAAGCTTTTGCACTGCAAAGGAAACCATAAACAAGACAAAAAGACAGCCCTCAGAATGGGAGAAAATATTTGCAAATGAAGCAACTGACAAAGGATTAATCTCCAAAGTATACAAGCAGCTCACGGAGCTCAATATCAAAAAAACAAACAACCCAATCCAAAAATGGGCAGAAGACCTAAATAGACATTTCTCCAAAGAAGATATACAGATTGCCAACAAACACATGAAAGGATGCTCAACATCACTAATCACCAGAGAAATGCAAATCAAAACTACAATAAGCTATCACCTCACACCAGTCAGATTGGCCATCATCAAAAAATCTAGAAACAATAAATGCTGGAGAGGGTGTGGAGAAAAGGGAATGCTCCTACACTGTTGGTGGGAATGTAATTTGTACAGCCACTATGGAGAACAGTGTGGAGGTTCCTTAAAAAACTAAAAATAGAACTACCATACAACCCAGCAATCCCACTACTGGGCATATACCCTGAGAAAACCATAATTCAAAAAGAGTCACATACCACAATGTTCACTGCAGCACTATTTACAACAGCCAGGACATGGAAGCAACCTAAGTGTCCATCGACAGATGAATGGATAAAGAAGATGTGGCACATATATACAATGGAATATTACTCAGCCATAAAAAGAAAGGAAATCGAGTTATTTGTAGTGAGGTAGATGGACCTTGAGTCTGTCATACAAAGTGAAGTAAGTCAAAAAGAGAAAAACAAATACCGTATGTTAATACATATATATGGAATCTAAAAAAAAAAAAAGGTTCTGAAGAACCTAAAGGAAGGACAGGAATAAAGACGCAGACGTAGGGAATGGATATGAGGACAAGGGGAGGGTGGAAGGGTGAGCTGGGACGAAGTGAGAGAGTAGCACTGACATATATACACTACCAAATGTAAAACAGATAGCTAGTGGGAAGCAGCCACATAGCACAGGGAGATCAGCACGGTGCTCTGTGACCACCTAGAGAGGGTGGATAGGGATGGGTGGAGGGAGACCCAAGAGAGGGGGGATATGGGGATATATGTATATGTATAGCTGATGCACTTTGTTATAAAGCAGAAACTAAAACAACAATGTAAAGCAATTATACTCCAATAAAGATGTTAAAAAAAAAAAAAAAGAATCTGTGCTTCCATTGCAGGGGGCTCAGGTTCTATTCCTGGTTGGGGAACTAAGATCCCACATGCCACGCAGTGTGGCCCCAAAAAAAAAGTGAAAATACTTAAAATATTTTTTTTAAAAAAGCAAAACTAAATTTGATAACCCTTAAGGGCCCTTCTGGTAGTAAAATTTTATGATTACGACCATCAATTATAGTACCAGCCCATGATGAAATGATGTAGGGGGCTGTAGTATACACGGCTGCCCCTGAACTTTCATAAATGTTCATCTCTCTCTTCACCATTACTTCTCACTGCTGGCAGATGTTAACAATAACTTTCCCTAATTCACCTGGCACTGCTAATCTGCAATGGCTGAAAATTAGGTAATCAAATCTTCGGGTTTTTAATCCCCAAATGTCTTGAGTACAGCAAAATGTTCAAAAATCATTCATTAGCTTTTATGAATGGATTCTGTGGTATAACAACTTTACAGACTTGGAAGCATTTTCAACTTCTTTCTTCGTATCAAATCTTAATCGTCACTTTTCAAAGTTTGTGTTGAATAACTAAACCACTAAGTTGGCAGTTGGGCTCTAAATAACAGAATTTATTTCTATGCTGTCAAAATGCCACTAGGCTGAGACTAGCAATTCAGGAAACAAGTAGATGCTTTAAAAGTACTACTTGGGCTTCCCTGGTGGCGCAGTGGTTGAGAGTCTGCCTGCCGATGCAGGGGACACGGGTTCGTGCCCCGGTCCGGGAAGATCCCGCATGCCACGGAGCGGCTGGGCCCGTGAGCCATGGCCGCTGAGCCTGCGCGTCCGGAGCCTGTGCTCTGCAACGGGAGAGGCCACAACAGCAAGAGGCCCGCGTACCGCCAAAAAAAAAAAAAAAAAAAGTACTACTTACTTGTGAATCATGCTATTTATTTTAACAAACACTTAAATAATGTGAAGCACTGTTTTAAGTACTTAGTAAATATTAATCAGTATTAACTTACTTAATCCTTATAACAACCCTATGAAGTAAGTAGCATTATGCCCATTTTTCAGATGAGAAAACCAAGGCAAAGATAGGTTAAGTCATTTGCTCAAAGTCCCATCATTTTTAAGATCTGTGAAGAGAAGTAAAAATATGCTTTCATACCTGTCTTCCTAAATAGGATATGAAACATAAACTGACCTTCTCTTAATAACACAAATTCAAGATCACAAGTGGCACTCACTGTGATTTTGTGACAGTGGACAGAACTGCAGTTATCAATGTGTACCCAAAGTCACAAGGTAGCATCTTTGGAATCTGGCTTCGGACAAGATAAAATTGAAGCAAAATAAAATGGTAGAAAAAAAAGACTATCTCAAGGTCCAGGAATCTTACAACCAATTACACTACTTACTAACCACATGCAAGTCATCTTACCCTCAAGACTAAGCTTTCTTACTAGAGAAGAAGGTACTTGGAAGAGTATTTCCAAAATCACTTCGAGCTCTAACATTTATGGTTTTATGTTTTATTCATAGGCCTCTCATTTAAAATATAGTTAAGAGATGAATGCCTACAGCAGTAGGAAAAATGTGGCTCTTTTTTTTTTCTCCAAAAATTCATTAGTATACCAAAGGCTAAAAGCAGACCTTGTCCCATAAAGTTTTGTTAGTGTCAACTTCAGCAAACAGAGCTGACCTAAATTTATTACTGCAGATCGTAGGAATGAGACAAATAGAAAAGGGGAAGGAAAGAGAACAACCAAGGCAAAAGTTAACACCACGAAGGCAGAAAACAGGAGGCAGTGGACCTGTATTAGTGAAAGGACACTTCATTGAGTGTACTCTAAGACAGTAAGAATGGGGGAGGGGTCTATTCTTTGTAAACAGGTTAATGTACAGAGATGTACCATGCAGCACTGGCCGCTTATATACCATGATATCTGACACTAGTGAGAACACAGTGAAATACTCATACATTTCAGGACTTTAAAGTAGGGACTCCAAATGGAACAGATTAGACTTTACCGTTGCTCTTTTAAATGAACAAATGTGGAAATCAAGCTATTAACAACATGGTAGTAAAAGTTTCTTTTTGCTTAATCTGTTCCTCTGTAGTAGCAGTCCAATCCAATTCAATAAACTTTAAACACAAGTGGAAAAATACCTGCTTTGACAAATGTCTCACAGTTTCTTTCTCTAAGAATCTTTTTATTTTTTAAGGCTTTAGTTATCAAGCTAAAGAATGAAATAAAGAGCACAACAAAATACTCATACTAAATTTCTCCTTTCAGCCAAAGAAACTACTTTCGCATGTTAAGCAGAGTGGTCATCTCACACTATGACTCACTTGTTTAATCGCCAAAATTTACACACTTGACAAGTGAGAAGACATGGCCAATAAATACACAAGTTAGTCATTTTGCTTTCCAAGAACTTTTAATTCAAATGGAAAACTGTTATTATCAATACCCATTTTCCTAGTTTGTAGCATTATTACGCTTCTTATATTTCACTAATAAGTAGAATTACTGATAATATTGCTCTTTTATTTCAATTTACAAAAGTTAAAAAAATGGCAACCTATTTTTTACTAAAGTTATTTAAAATGAAAGGTAGATCTAGGGGAACTTCTGATGAGGAGTAGGGTATTTCCATGATCTTAAAGTGTACCCCACAAACTACGCATCAGTTGCAGAGGGAAAAACAAGCAATTCTACAATGGAGAAATCAGACAACATCTTGACTTCACATGGGCTTCTCAGATGGACTTCATGTGCCTACAGAAGTATTACTACGAGGACACAATATCCCCCATATAGTATTTCAGCTGAGAATGCATAAACTAAATCTAATCATGAAGAAAGATCCAAAATAGAGGAACATTCTCTTAAAAAGGCGGGGGAGGGAGGGTAATTTTTCAAAGATGTCAATGTCATAAAAGATCAAGGCTGTAAAAATGTTTCAGACTAGATAGAGGGGACTAAAAAGACATGACAACTAAATGCAGTACCTGACCCTAGACTGGATCCTGCACTGGAGAACAAAAACAATATAAACAACATTATCGGGTCAAGTGACAAAATAGGAAGAGGTAAAATGTGAGGTTATCATTTTCTAACATATTTTCTTCATAATCTAATCATGAAGAAACATCCAAAACAGAGGAACGTTCTCTTAAAAAGGCGGGGGAGGGAGGGTAATTTTTCAAAGATGTCAATGTCATAAAAGATCAAGGCTGTAAAAATGTTTCAGACTAGATAGAGGGGACTAAAACGACACGACAACTAAATGCAGTGGCTGACCCTAGACTGGATCCTGCACTGGAGAACAAAAACACTATAAACAACATTATCGGGTCAAGTGACAAAACAGGAAGAGATAAAATGTGAGGTATCATTTTCTAACATAATGAAGTTGGCAACTAAATTAGTTATGCAAGGGAATATTCCTAAGCTTAGAAAACACAAACTTAAGTATTTAGGAATAAGGGCCATGGTGCATAGACCTTACTTACCTCAGGTGACACACGCAGTGCATGAATGATAAAGCTAATGAGGTAAAATGTTTGGCCTCAATAAAGGGTATATAAATGTTTTTTGGAATGCTTTTATTCCCTCAAAATTTCTGTAAATTTGAAATTGTTTCCAAATAAAAGATTTCTTAAATGGAATAATCGAATACCATCTTCTTGTATATCATATCTAGGACACAACTAGAATTAGAAGATAAATTATCTACTACAATAGTAGTGAAATTCATGAATACATTCAATCACAAGGAATTATGACAACTAGTTCAGGAACAAGTCATTGCTAATCTTGTTTTGTCCTTTAATATTCTAAAAGAATACTAACTTACAAATGTCTTCTAATAGAAAAATCCATGTTTTATAGTTTCAGTATAAGGAAAATGCCTCTGAGCTTTAAAATTGGCATTTTAAAATCTACTCCAATGTTTTAATATTTATTTATAAGCTGGGAAATGAATTAAACATAGTGTGCTCTTCCAAGTCTAAATTCCTCTTACTTTTGGGGAAAACTGTCCCACTTAACACATATTCTTCTTCTTTTCTTTCTAAACGTTTCATACAGTAGTTACCACTGTGAACACATACATCGTATCTAAGGATATCTCCCTACAACCTCTTTTTAAGGGGCTAGAAAAGATCATTCACTACAGCAGTATTTCAAGGATCATACAATGTTCATTTTCTATTTTAGAACATTTTGGACATTTCCTTAAATAACTTCCCAAAAGACAGTAATTTGTTCTCAGTTTTATGTGCCAGAGTTACTTCCAACTACAGACAAAATTCCTTCCCACAGGATGTCAGTTTAAAAGCACATGTTAAGATTCATTTGAGATTTAAATATTAGTAACCAAGGAATAATGTCTCTCAGAATCCCAGTGGGTTTGTTTGTGTTTTTTGTTTGTTCTGAGAGGGAGGGATTCTCTTCAGTCCTTACCAGAAAAAATTAAGTAGCATGCAAAATTTTTAAATGTTAGGTTTCTTAGGGGCATAATCAATTAAGGCCTCTCATCTCCAAATGGCCCAGATTCTGAAAATGGGCCATCATTCCAAATAAACCAAACTGAAGAGCTATTTTTCTGAAGCAAATTAAGTAATAAAAACTTTCTACAGAATCATAAAGTTCCAGGATTACCCTTCAAAAAATGGCGTAATTTGCAACAATACTGACTCAAAAAAAACTTCTAACTCTTCAAAAAGCACTAGCCAAAAAGATAAAGGCATCCCTAGATTCTGGCACAGACAGGCCCCCGTGTAGACTGTGGTCTAGATGCCAATGTTTTCCATCTGGTCTGCCAACTCAAACTGACTGGCAGCGGCTTCCACCTGGGCACAGTGAGTGCTGTGCTCTTCTTTCATCTGTGTTATCCACACAGATGAGGGAGACATGCTTGCGGCTCTCATGCTAGGCATTTACAAACTCTGGTCTAGATGTTCTAATGTCGGCAGGCCAATTATAAAAGCCTGCTTCGCAGATGATCCAATCATCAACAGCAGACACAGATAATGAATCTGTATTGTAATGATTCACAAACACCTATTATTGTTCACCCCCTCCTTTATGGTTTTATCAACCCACAAAGCTACTGTGCCCCTGCCTTTATTCATTCATTTATTCACTCACTTATTCAACAACAGAGAAAAGGAAAAGAAAAGTAACTAGGAAACAAATATAATAACATCACACAACAAATATATCCTACAGAGGAGATAATGCAGGATGACTGGGTACCCAAGGAAAGCCTCTCTGAAGGAGTGATATTTAAGGCCCCAGACCCACTCGGATGCATAATATGTAATATTTAACCCTTAACTGCTATACTGATCCTCATAAACCACTCAAGAACTGTCTCTCTGCTGTCAGACGCACTCTTGATATACTTGTGGACTGAAGACCACTCCTTTAAAGGGTCCAGTTAGGCAAGTCTCCAGGTTTTAGGATTGAAATTGCCAGGTTTTTTTGTTTTGTTCTTTTTTGATGGTAAATTTATGGTAATTTGGCAAGCAATCAGTTTTGCCTTGGGAGGGACTTCAGGTGAATAGTTTATTTTTAAAGTTAACTATTGGTTAGGTTTTATCTATGCACCCCAAATAGTAGCAAGGTGAATTAAAAGTTATTTTCAGGTAGCAACATTAAAACTAGGTGAAAGACACTATGTTTTCTTTGATATGAAACTATGAAATCTGAATATAACAGATGAGAATTCTTTAGATAAAAACTTTTTACTAAGCGGGCTTCCCTGGTGGCACAGTGGTTGAGAATCTGCCTGCCAATGCAGGGGACACGGGTTCAATCCCTGGTCTGGGAAGATCCCACATGCCGTGGAGCAACTAGGCCCGTGAGCCACAACTACTGAGCCTGCGCATCTGGAGCCTGAGCTCTGCAAGAGAGGCCGTGATAGTGAGAGGCCCACACACCGCGATGAAGAGTGACCCCCGCTTGCCGCAACTGGAGAAAGCCCTCACACAGAAACGAAGATCCAACACAGCCAAAAATAAATAAAATAAATTAATTGAAATTCACAGCCGAATTAAAAAAAAAAAACTTTTTACTAAGCATAATGACATAGGGAACTAATTAAATGCCTGTCGCTCTAATTCAACTCATTTCAAGCAACTAATTAATCCCTACTGCCTGCTAATACCAATAGAGCTACTATGCAGCAATCTCCTTAACAAAGACAAGTCTTGAGGATTAAAATGTTCTCAAACCCACAATTTCAATTAGGAGCCTGAAAACTCTCATTCCTGCTAACCTCTATTCCTGAAGAAAATTCACTTCAAAAGGTCTCTAATGACTATTTCCTATGTTCACTACGACTTTCATTAACAGCACATTAGTAACGGTTTTACTAAATCTACATCCAATAACTGCTGAAGAAAATTAATTTGCTAGTCTATAGAACAATCTGCTAGTAAGCATCCTACTCAATCACTGGGCAACCACACCACAGTGCAGCATCTTCACTCAGTCAGAAATTCTGATGATGCAATAACAATGAAAAAAGGGCCCCAAAAGAAATCAGTGCTGGAGAGCTTTAGCAAATACAGTATTTGCTAACTTGTCAAGTCATTAACATGTCTGGATGTATTTCCCATGAACATCAAGAGCCCACTATAAATCTGTAATAAATACTTGTATCTTTGTATGAAAAAAGTCTACTAATCTTCTACATGTAGGATGAAGCAGGTTCTGAAGTCCGAAGCATGAGGGTCAGGGGAATTAGCATACAAGTCACATTTTCAGGCATTGATACTATTACTACTGGTTGGTCTCTAGACAATTCGACTACTTTTTTTAGTTTTACTTTCCTTTGTAACAAATACCTTTTCATAAAGAAAGTGACAATAAAAAGAAATTAAAGGAATCCAAACTGGAAAGAAAGTAAAACTGCCATTGTTTGCAGATAATACGATAGTACATATAAAAAATTCTAGACACCATCAAAAAGAATTCATCGGGCTTCCCTGGTGGTGCAGTGGTTGAGAGTCCGCCTACCGATGCAGGGGACACGGGTTCATGCCCCGGTCTGCGAAGATCCCACGTGCCGCGGAGCGGCTGGGCCTGTGAGCCATGGCCGCTGAGCCTGTGCGTCTGGAGCCTGTGCTCCGCAACGGGAGAGGCCACAACAGTGAAAGGCCCACGTACCGCCAAAAAAAAAAAAAAAAAAAAAAAAAAAATATCATCAATGAATTCAGTAAAATTGCAGAATACAAAGTTAATATATAGAAATCTATTGTGTCTGTACACACTAACAGTGAACTATCAGAAAGAGAAAGCAAGGAAAAAAAATCCCATTTTCAACTGCACCAAAAAGAATAAAATATCTAGGAATAAACCTACCTAAGGAGGTAAAAGACCTGTACTCAGAAAACTGTAAGACACTGATTAAATAAATGGAAGATGACACAAGATGTAAGATGATATACCATGGTCATGTATTGGAAGAATAAATATTGTTAAAATAACCATATTACCCAAGATAATCTACAGATTCAATGCAATTCCTATCAAAATACCAACGGCACTTTTCACAGAAGTAGAACAAATAATTCTAAAATTTGTATAAGAACACAAAAGACTCTGAATAGCCAAAACAATCCTGAAGAACAAAGCTGAAGATACCACACTATCTGATTTCAAGCTATTCTACACAGCTACAATAACCAAAACAGTACGGTGCTGGCAGAAAAACAGACACATAGATCAATGGACAGAACAGAGAGCCCAGAAATGAACCCACACTTGAAACTGAGTCTCCCTAAAACTAAGTTCCCTTACCAAGTTTATCATTAATCTCTCTGTCCTATACTTTATTCCCTTTCTTGTCTCCTCTGACCTCAATGCTGTGCTAACTTAATACTAATCAACCAGTTGGATGACTGAAACAGCTGTTGTCAATGACATCGATAATGTACTAAAACTGCTATCATAGATATCATCATACCATCAATAACGTACAAACTCAGGTTGTTCTCCAGGGCAAGATGAGCTAACAGACCCCCAACCCATGGACCACTTGGCAGATACTCATAAACCAAACTCCCAAAACTTCAAGTAAGAAATGTCCCATGACAATGATTAATCCCAGCTTCTTTGTTCTCCCCCCTTTAAAAAAACAAAAACAAAAAACTAACTCAAAGACCAAGTTGGAGTGGATCTGGGGCTTGCCTCCTACTCCCTTGCTGGCATCCTGCAACATATCCTTACTTTGCTGCAAACTACCACTATCAGAGTTTGGCTTTCGGCACCATGGGCACACATGCCCTTTGCTGGATTTTACACTAGATTAATCAATCTATGACAAAGGAGGCAAGAATACATGATGGGAAAAAGCCTCTTCAATAAATAGTGATGGGAAAACTGTACAGCTACATTAAGTGTAAGAACTAAAGTCATAAAACACCTACAAGAAAACATAGGCCATATGCTCTTTCACATCAGTCTTTTTTTAAAAAAAAAATATTTATTTTTCTATTGGGCTGTGCTGGGTCTTAGTTGCAGCACGCGGGATCTTCGTCGAGGCATGCAGGATCTTTAGCTGCGGCATGAGGACTCTTTTAGTTGGGGCATATGGGATCTAGTTCCCCAATCAGGGATCAAACCTGGGCGCCCTGCATTGGGAGAGTTGAGTCTTAACCACTGGACCACCAGGGAAGTCCCCTGACATCAGTCTTTAGCAGTATTTTTTTGGGTATGTCTCCTCAGGGAAAGGAAACAAAAGCAAAACTGAACAAATGTGACTACGTCAAACTAAAAAGCTTTTGCACAGCAAAGGAAACTATCAACAAAACAAACACGCTGCCTACTGAATGGGAGAAGATAACATGATATGGATTTAATATCCGAAATATACAAAGAACTCATAAAACTCAACATCAAAAAACAGTCCAATTAAAAATGGGCAGGGCTTCCCTGGTGGCACGGTGGTTGAGAATCTGCCTGCCACTGCAGGGGACATGGGTTCGAGCCCTGGTCTGGGAAGATCCCACATGCCGTGGAGCAACTAAGCCCGTGAGCCACAACTACTGAGCCTGTGCGTCTGAAGCCTGTGTTACACAACATAAGAGGCCGCGATAGTGAGAGGCCCGCACACCACAATGAAGAGTGGCCCCCGCTTGCCACAACTAGAGAAAGCCCTCACACAGAAACGAAGACCCAACACAGCCAAAAATAAATGTAAAAATAAATAAATAAAAATGTTGAAAGGTGCTAATCTTAAGACCTCAACAGCAGAGATAAATATTAAAAAAAACATGGGCAGAGGACAGGAATAAACATTTTTTCAAAGAACACATACAGATGGCCAACACACACATGAAAGGATGCTCAACATCACTAATCATCAGGGAAATGCAAATCAAAACCACAATAGGATATCACCTCACACCTGTCAAAGTGGCTATTATCAAAAAACATCAAATAACAAGTGCTGGCAAGGATGTGGAGAAAAAGGAACCCTTGTTGTGTGCTGTCAGTGAGAATATAAATTGATATAGCCACTATGGAATAGTATGGAGGTTCCTTAAAAAATCAAAAATTGAATTACCATACAATCCAGCAATTCCATTTCTCGGTTTTTTCCAAAGAAAACAAAAACACTAATTCGAAAAGATATATGCACCCCATGTTCACTGCAGCATCACTGACAATATCCAAGATAAGGAAGCAACCTTAAGTGCCCACCAATAGATGAATGGATAAAAAAAGATGTGGGGTGTGATGGGTGTGATATGTGCGTGCATGTGTATAGATATATATACATTCAATGGAATACTAGGTATAAAAAAGAATGAAATCTTGCCATTTGTGACAACATGGATGGACCTAGAGGATATCATGCTAAGCAAAATAAGTCAGACAGAGAAAGACAAATACAGTATGATTTCACTTATATGTGGAACCTAAAAAACAAAACAAATGAACGTAGCAAAACAGAAACAGAGCCACAGATACAGAGAAAACAGAGAGGAGGAGGGTGGAGGGGATGAGTGAAACAGCTGAGGAAAATTAAGAGGTACAATCTTCCAGTTACAAAATAAATGACTCATGGAGATGAAATGTACAAGCGTGGGGGAATACAGTTAATAATAATGTAATAAGTATATATGGTAACAGATGATGACTTACGGTATGATCATTTTGTAACGTACTGAAATATCAAGTCACTATACTGTGCATCAGGAACTAACATAGTATTACAGGTCAATTATGCTTCAAAAACAAACACTCTTTTTAGAGGTCAGATTTGTGGCTACCAGAGGTGAGGGGTGGGGGGAGGGGGAATTGGATAAAGGCAGTCAAAAGGTACAAACTTCCAGTTATGAGATAAAGAAGTACTAGAGATGTAATGTACAACATGATTAATATAATTAATTATAATGTTGATGTTACATATGAAAACTATTAAAAGAGTAAATCCTAAGCGTTCTAAGGGAATTTTTTTCTTTTAATTTTATATGAGATGATAGATGTCACTAAATTTATTATGGTAATCATCTCATGATGTACATAAGTCAAATCATTATGCGGTACACCTTAAAAGTTTATACAGTGCTATACGTCAGTTATACTGAACAAAATAAGTTATTTTCTATGTTTAAAAGTTTCTTTCCCTCTTTCTGGGAAGAACTGGGTATTGATGGAACTAAAATGAGAAAGAGACTTATTTTTCACTGTATGCCCTTCTGTGTGTGCATGTACAGCTTGTTCAAAAAAAAATTATAAAAAGAAAAACTTTCCTTCAAATCCTAAAATAGGCTTCTATTATTAAATTTAAAAAGGGGATTCCTAAAACCAACCAAATGCTACACATCAATGAGTTACATACATAACAAAAGCCTTTTAGTCTTAAGAAAAACACTGTGATGGAAATCACAACTTGTAACCTACAAATGGTAAAATGAATCTTGAACTCTTTTAAAACAAAATAAGAGGGGACTTCCCTGGTGGCACAGTGGTTAAGAATCCCCCTGCCATTGCAGGGGACACAGATTTGAGCCCTGGTCCGGGAAGATCCCACATGCCACAGAGCACCTAAGCCCGTGTGCCACAACTACTGAAGCCTGTGCGCCTAGAGCCCATGCTCCGCAACAAGAGAAGCCACCACAATGAGAAGCCTGTGCACCGCAACAAAGAGTAGCCCCTGCTCGCCGCAACTAGAGAAAGCCCGTGCACAGCAACGAAGACCCGATGCAGCCAAAAAAAAACCAAAAGCCTAGTCTTTATTAAAACTCACTTTCTCCAAATGTAAAATGAAGATAACCAAGTCTCTACCTCAAGTTAAATGATTTAAAATACATACACCATTTAGAACAATGCCTGTTTCGGGCACTGGTTACAGGTACAGGGGAAGCATTGAATATTTGCTATCATCATCGCATAGAGTCCAAGAAATGTGATGTTAAAAAGTAGTTCACAGTGTTCTGGTTAAGATTAGGTAAACACACTCCACCCTGTCCCTTCCACTGAATGTAACTAAACACCATGGACAGAATGCATGCAGCAGCTAACTGAGAACTCTGAAAGTAAGTGTAGCAGATAGATTAGACAACGAAATCAGAACTCAAAACACAAGCAATCTCTTAATTTACGACAAAGGAGGCAAGAACATACAATGGAAAAAAGACAGCCTCTTCAATAAGTGGTGCTGGGAAAACTGGACAGCTACATGTAAAAGAATGAAATTAGAACACTCCCTAACACCATATACAAAAATAAACTCAAAATGGATTAAACACCTAAATGTTAAGACTGGACTCTACAAATCTCTTAGAGAAAAACATAGGAAGAACACTCTTTGACATAAATCACAGCAAGATCTTTTTTAATCCACCTCCTAGAGTAAGAGAAATAAAAACACAAATAAACTGGACTTAATTAAACTTAAAGGCTTTTGCACAGCAAAGGAAACCATAAACAAGACAAAAAGACAACCCTCAGAATGGGAGAAAATATTCACAAATGAAACAACAGACAAAGGATTAATCTCCAAAATATACAAACAGCTCATGGAGCTCAATATCAAAAAAACAAACAATCCAGTTAAAAAATGGGCAGAAGACCTAAATAGACATTTCACCAAGGAAGACAAATAGATGGCCAAGAGGCACATGAAAAGATGCCCAACATCACTAATTATTAGAGAAATGCAAATCAAAACTACAATGAGGTATTCACCTCACGCTGGTCAGAATGGCCATCATCAAAAGATCTAGAAACAATAAATGCTGGAAAGGATGTGGTGAAAAGGGAACCCTCCTGCACTGTTGGTGGAAATGTAAATTGATACAACCGCTATGGAGAACAGCATGGAGGTTCCTTTAAAAAGTAAAAATAGAACTGTCATAGACACAGCAATCCCACTACTGGGCATATACCCTAAGAAAACCATAATTCAAAAAGAGTCATGTACCACAGTGTTCAATGCAGCACTATTTACAATAGCCAGGACATGGAAGCAACTTAAGTGTCCGTGGACAGATGAATGGATAAAGAAAATGTGGCACATATATACAATGGAATATTACTCAGCCATAAAAAGAAACGAAATTGAGTTATTTGTAGTGAGGTGGATGGACCCAGAGTCTGTCATACAGAGTGAAGTCAGAAAGAGAAAAACAAATACCGTATGCGAAGGCATATATATAAAATCTAAAAAAAAAAAAAGTACTGATGAACCTAGCTGTAGGGCAGGAATAAAGAGGTAGACACAGAGAATGGACTTGATGACATGGGGTGGGAGGGCGAAACTGGGGTAGCATCAACATATATACACTACCGAATGTAAAATAGTTGGCTGGTGGGAAGCAGCACCATAGCCCAGGGAGATCAGCTCGGTGCTTTGCGATGACCTAGAGGGGTGGGATAGGGAGGATGGGAGGGAGGCTCAAGAGGGAGGGGATATGGGGACATGTGTGTGCATATGGCTGATTTGCTTTGTTGTGCAACAGAAACACAGTATTGTGAAGCAATTATACTCCAATAAACATCTATTAAAAAAATTTTTTTAAATAAATATATCCTCAAAAAAAAAAAAACAAAAAAACAAAAAACACAACATAAGCAATCTGATGCTATTTCCTAGTTGCTTCTTTGCTTTTTTTTCTTCCCTTTCAATCTCCCAGAGCCTGGATTAAAGGCAGCCCAATTGCCAGAAATGTATACCAAGCATGAACAGAAAAAGCTTAGAGAGGAGTCTTCTCTTTTTGGTAGGAGGACTGTGTATGGGTGTTTGGGGGGGGGGGGGCGGGGGGGGGGGCGGAGGGCGGGCAGGGAGGTGGGTAATAGGACAGAGAAAGTGGGAGAAATGCCCTGGGTTTTATCCTTTCTCCTGCCATAGCCCCCAGACAAACCAAGTCTTGAAGCTGTGAGCACCTAACAGCAGCTATGGCCAAGCAAGTACCTTGAGAGGAGGAATCTTCTCTAACCATAGCAACTGTGGAAAGTACTTGGGGGTGGGGCGGATGAGAAGAGCACTGGGGGTGATAGAGGGAGAAATCCCTGTTTTTTTTTTTTTCTTTTCTTTGGTCTTTATTCTCTCTCCTACCACTTAGCTCCTGAGCGATTCAGTTGAGCGAAGGGCACAGCAAAGCAAAGAGACTGACTCCATCCAACCACCCACAACTTTATAGCCAGAGGATCAGGAAGCGGGGAGGGGGAGAGCCCTATGAGTCAGTATCAGGGAGATTCATAAAGAAAGGGACTAGGGAAATGAACCCCATAAGTTGTATCTGAACTCCTGGGCTCATCCTCAAACTGTGATATGTGGGTCTGACCCTAAACAAAGGCCTTGAGAACTAAACTATGAAGTAGACCACTAGCCAGATTTCTGGTTAATCCCCTCAGTAGCATACAGGCAGGAATGATCCAAACAGTACTACCGCAAACTGGACTGACATAAGAACCAAAGACCAAAGAAGGTTGATTGGAGCTTGTGGCCTGAACCTAACTGGGCCAAATGCCTGCTAAAACAAAATAACAAATCAACATTCTCCAAAGAATTTAAACAAAACCCAGAGTCTCATAATATTCAAACTGTCCAAAATAACTGAATATGTGAAGAATTAAGAAAATTTCAAGTAGCAAGGCAAAAAGACACTGAACAGATGCCAACATCAAGATAACACAAATAATGGAAATATCAAAGACTAGCTATCATAACCATACTCCAAGAAGGGCAAACACTGTTGAAATGAATGGAAAGAAAGTTTCAGAGGGTAAATAAAAGCCATAAAATAGAACCAAGTGGAAATCTTAGAACTGAAAAATACAATAACCAAAATTTAAAACAAACAAAAACAAAACAAAAAAACCAAAACCACCTCAATGGATGGGCTAACAGAAGAATGGAGGTGACAGAAAAAAACTCAATGAAGTTGAAGATAGATCAAGAGAAATTATTCCAAGCTGAAAGAAACAGAAAAAAAGACTGGGGGAAAAAATGAACAGAGTCTCAAGGATCCATAAGACTATAAAAACGTCTAACATTCATGTCATTGAAATCCAAGAATAAGAGAAAAAGAATGATACCACAAAAGACTTCAAAGAGTCAAAACAATCTTGAGAATAAAGAACAAATTTAGAGGCACCATGCTACCTGATTTCATACTCTATTACAAAGCTGCAGTAATCAAAACAGTATTGTATGAGCCTAAAAAAACCACAAAGATCAATGGAAGAGAATAGAGAACTCAGAAATAAACTGATTTATGACAAAGGAGCTAAGAATATACAATAAGGAAAAGACAGTCACTCCAATCAATGGCATTGGGAAAACTGGACAACCAAAAAACTGGATAGTGGTCCAGGTTCACTGACCAAAGAATGAAACTGTACCACTCACTGTCTTACACCATATTAAAAAAAATTAACTCAAAGTGAATTAAGGACTTGAACATAAAAGACCTCAAACCATAACGCTCCTGGAAGACATAGGCACTAAGCTCCTTGCCACAGGTCTTGGTGACAATTTTTTTAATCTAACACCAAAAGCAACAAAAGCAAAAATAAACAAGTGAAACTACATCAAACTAAAAAGCTTCTGCACAGCAAAGGAAACCATCAACAAAATGAAAAAGCAACTTACCAAATAGGAAAAATATGTGTAAATCATGTATCTGATAAAGGGCCCATATCCAAAATGTAAGAACTCATACAACTCAAAAGCTAGCAAAACAAGCAATTGGTTAAAATCTGGTCAGAAGATCTGAAAACACATTTTTCCGAAGAAGACATACAGATAGCCAACAGGTACATGAAACAGTGCTCAGCATCACTAATCATCACGGAAATGCAAATTAAAACTACAAGAAAATATCACCTCACACCTGTTAGAATGGCTATTATCAAAAATACAAGCAATAACAAGTTTTGGCAAGCATGTGGAGAAAAGGAAACCCTTGTGCACTCTTGGTGGTAATGTAAATTGGCACTTTGCGCCACTTTGGAAAATAGTCTAGAGGTTCCTCAAAAAATTAAAAACAGAACTACCATATGATCGAGTCATTCCACTTCTGGGTATTTATCTGAAGCAAATGAAGACTCTAACCCAAGAAGATATATGCATCCTTACGTTCGGTGCAACCTAAGTGTCCAGTGTCGAATGAAAAGTTTTTAAATGTGACAGATTAATAGACATATACACATGTGCACACCCATACAAACACACGCACAATGGAACATTATTCAGTCTTTAAAAAGAATGAGATCTTGCCATTTGGAACAACACAGATGGACCTCAAGGGTATTATGCTAAGTGAAAAAAAAGTCAGACAAAGAAAGACAAATATTAAAAGCTCTCACTTATATGTGGAATATAAAAGCAAGACAAAACAGCAAAAAAACTAAGCTTATAGATAGAGAACAAACAGCTGGTTGCCAGAAATGCGGGATGGGGGGTAAGAGAAATGAGTGAAAGGGTCAAAAGTTACAAACTTCCAGTTATAAAATAAGTAAGTCATGGGGATATAATGTACAGCATGGTGACAAAAGTTAATAATACTATATTAAATATCTGAAAGTTGCTAAGAGTAAATCTTTCAAGTTCTCATCACAAGAAAAACAGTTTCTTGGCAACTATGTAAGGTGACAGAGGTTAACTACACTTATTGTAGTAATCATTTTGCAATGTATACAAATATTGAATCATTTTACTTCACACCTGAAACTAACATAATGTTCGATGTCAATTACACAATAAAAAAAAAGAGAGAGAAAACGGCTGAAAATGTTCAAAATTTGCCAAAAGAGAAACTTACAGATTCAAGAAATGCAACAAACCCAAAGTGGGGTAAGCTCAGAGAAATCCACACCCAGATACATCATAATTGAACTGCTGAGACCAAAGACAAAGAAAAACATCTTGAAAGTAGCCAGAGAGAAATGATATATGACATGAGAATAACAATTTGAATGATTATGAATTTCTCATCACAAATAATAAATGCTTATTCAAAAGTGCTGGGTGAAAAAAAAGGACTGTCAACCTAGAACACTATATCCAGGGAAAACATCCTTTAGAAATGAAGATAATAAAGACATCCTCAAAGGAAAGAAGACTAAAAGAATTTGCAACTGGCAGATAATGCTCTAAAAGAAATACTAAATGAAATTCTTCAGCCATAAAAGAAACTAACCTAGAGCTTCAGTAATTAAAGGAAAGCAAAAGAAATGATAATATCTGGGTAAATGTAATAAAGTGTTTACTTTCTCTTTACTATAAAATGTTTGATGGTTGAAAGTAAAAATTACAACATTGTCTGGTATGATTTTCAATGTATGTAGATATGATATGACAAGCACAACATAAAGGGAAAAAGGTAAATGAACCTATATGGTGGTTAAGGTTTCTACATTCCACATG
This sequence comes from Phocoena sinus, assembly GCF_008692025.1. Taxonomy (NCBI): domain Eukaryota; kingdom Metazoa; phylum Chordata; class Mammalia; order Artiodactyla; family Phocoenidae; genus Phocoena; species Phocoena sinus. The sequence goes on from NC_045773.1 coordinate 11,040,414, forward strand.
AAGTGATAATGTACTAATTTCAGGTAAACTAGGTAAAGTATGTATATTTTAATCCCAAGAATAACCACTAAAGGAGCCATACAAAGATAACAGTCAAAACCTCAATAAATTAAAATACTGAAGAATGAATAGAAAACAGAAGAGGAAAAAGGGAACAAAAATCAAAGGAGACAAACAAAACAAACAAAATGGTAGAACTAAATCTAAACATACCAATAATTACAGTAAAAGTAAGTAGTTTAAACACACCAACTAAAAGACAGACTGTTGGAATATACATTTTTTTAAAAAGACCCAACTATATGCTATCTTCAAGAAATCCAGGGCTTCCCTGGTGGCACAGTGGTTGAGAGTCTGCCTGCCGATGCAGGGGACACGGGTTCGTGCCCCAGTCCGGGAAGATCCCACATGCCACGGAGCGACTGGGCCCGTGAGCCATGGCCACTGAGCCTGCGCATCCGGAGCCTGTGCTCCGCAACGGGAGAGGCCACAACGGTGAGAGGCTTGCGTAATGCAAAAAAAAAAAAAAAGAAATCCACTTCAAATATAATGACAGAGGTAGGTTAAAAGGAAAAGGCTAGAAAGAGTATCACCATGCAATGACTAACCAAAAGAAAGCTGGAGTAGCTATATTAATATCAAAACAGACTTCAGAGCAAGAAAAATTACCAAGGATAAAGAGGGACCCTAAATAATGATAAATCAATTCACCAAGAGCATATAACATCCTAAACATGTATGCACCTAACAACAAAGCTTCAAAATAAATTTAAAACTGATGGAACTAAAAGGAGAAATAAACCCACAATTATAGAGACTTCAAGATTCCTCTCTTAACTGATAGAACAAATAGCAAGAAAACAAGCAAGGGTGCAGAAGTTAACATCACCAACAATCAACTAGCTCTAATTGACATTTATAGAACACTCCACTCAAAAAGGGCAGAATATACACTATTTTCAAGTAAACATGGAACATTCAAGATAAACCATATGCTGGCCATCAAACAACACTTAAGCAATTTTAAAAGGTTCAAGTCATACAAAGTATGTTCTCTGATTGCAATGGAATTAAACTAGAAATAATTAACACAAAAGTATCTGGAAATAACCAAATACTTGATTATATATAATCTATGGGGCAAGGAGGAAGTCTCAAGGAACTAAATCAAAAACACATCCAAATTTGTGGGATGCAGCTAAAGCAATGCTTAGAAGGAAATTCAAAGACTCAAATGTTTATATTAAAGAAGGGTATCAAATTAACAACTTAGAAAAAGAAAAGATATGTACAACATGATGACTATAGTTAACACTACTGTACGGTATATTTGAAGGTTGTTAAGAGAGTAAAATACGAAGAGTTATCATCACAAGAAAAAAAAATTTTTCCTCTTTTTTTGTATCTAGAGGTGATGAGTATTAACTAAACTTGCGACAATCATTTCATCACAATATATGAAAGTCAAGTCATTATGCTGTATACCTTAAACTTACCCAGTGCTTATGTCAATTATATCTCAATAAAACTGGGGAGGGGGGAGGGAGAGCAAAATACATCCAAAACAAGCAGAAGAAAATAGTAAGAGCAGTAATTAATAACACTGAACAGAAAATCCATAGAAGTAAATCAATGGAACCAAGAGCTGGTTCTCTAAAGATAAATAAAACTGATAAACTAACAAATGAAAAAAGAGGAGACAAAAATTATGGATACCAACAATGAAGGAAGAGATATCACTAAACTCTACAGACATTAAAGGGATAATAAGGAAATACTATGAACTCTATGCACACAAATTCAACAACTCCAGTGCAATGGACCAATTCCTTAAAAGTTACAATCTATCAAAACTTACCAAGGAAGAAAAACTTCAACAGTCCTCTATTTATTAAAGAAATGGAATAAGTAATTTTAAATCTTCTTAAATAGAAATCTCTAGGCCCAGACAGAGATTGGTGGGGAAGGGTAGCGGAGTGGGAGCATGCCAAGCTCCCCTGCCAGGAGGTTACTGGTGATAACTCCTCGATAGTTCCTGGTATCCCAGGAACCATTTATTCTAATTTTCAGAATACAACAAATCAGTTCCACACATACAGCTGCTTCCCCAAGGGTGTCTTTTCTCTTCTGACTGTACTCACATTTCAGTTTTAAGCAGTGTGAAAACCTGCTCCAATGTTCTCTAAATAGAGAAATAAAGACAAGATCAATCTGTGTTGGAATTTATCCATGAAGCCTAGTTCCTGAGGCACCAAAAGAGCATTAAATTTAAAACTGCCACACATGGTCCCCAAAGTGAAGAAAACAAGCTATCACATCCTGTATAGGAAGATGATGCCATGACCACTGCCACCTCTGAAAGAATATGAGTAAGAAGGTCACTAGGAGCCCCGCGAGCTCTGTATCGCATATTCCCCTAACTTCTCTTAGACAGGACACCCTGTAGGAACTGAACTGACACATTCAGAACTCCCAGATCTAATATCATCCATTAACTACTTTTGCTTCCTGTTCAGCTCCATTTCTTTTTTTGCGGTACGCGGGCCTCTCACTGTTGTGGCCTCTCCCGCCGCGGAGCACAGGCTCCGGACGCGCAGGCTCAGCGGCCATGGCTCACGGGCCCAGCCGCTCCGCGGCATGTGGGATCCTCCCGGACCGGGGCACGAACCCGTGTCCCCTGCATCGGCAAGTGGACTCTCAACCACTGCGCCACCAGGGAAGCCCAGCTCCACTTCTTTAAGGGAAGTTATACAGGAGTTTTTCTAGGCCATGAAGAAATCTAACTGTTGGCAACGTTTTGCACAATTGTCTGAGTATGCCTCAATCTATTTCCAGGCAAACAAATTTCACTGCTCACTGAAACTGTAATATCCATTAGTGGCTTTTTAGATCTGCAATCAAACAAATGTCAAAGACATTACTTAGAAGGTACCAAGAAACCATCTCCTAGTTTAGAACTTAATCCATGACTACTATTGCTACTTGAAACCCTTAAATGTTAGAATGAAAAATCCTCTAAATGTAACCTAGGATTACACCATATCTTGCCTGATGACAGCATATGATCTCTTATCAGTTCTCGTTTCCATCTGGAAGATAAATGAAGCTACTAAAACCATGCTCCACAATTATTTCATAAAACAGATAGGCAATCCTCCCTTATCTTTTAAAGACTAGCCTAGGCATTCTTTTTTTTTTTAACTTATTTATTTATTTTTGGCTGCATTGGGTCTTCGTTGCTGTACATATGCTTTCTCTAGTTGCAGAGAGCGGGGGCTACTTTTTGTTGCGGTGCGCGGGCTTCTCATTGCAGTGTTTCTCTTGTTGCGGAGCACGGGCTCTAGAGCACAGGCTCAGTAGCTGTGGCACACGGGCTCAGCAGTTGTGGCTCATGGGCTCTAGAGTGCAGGCTCAGTAGTTGTGGCGCAAGGGCTTAGTTGCTCTGCAGCATGTGGGATCTTCCCAGACCAGGGCTTGAACCCACGTCCCCTGCATTGGCAGGCGGATCCTTAACCACTGCGCCAGCAGGGAAGCCCTAGCCTAGGCATTCTTGACAGAAGTAGTGGAGGCAAGAAAATGTTTATAAACACAATTCTGATGTCAGACTCTGGAGAAAGCAAACTGTGGGACCTATCATTAGGGTACATTAAAACATGGATTTTAATTTATTAGTCCTTTACTGCCTACTTGTAACATTTTCTGGCCTTGTGGATTTACAAACTTATCTCCTCCACTAATAACATCATGTGGGTTGCTTTGTCTTCCCCCACTGTAAAATGTTTAGTAGCGCTGTTTACTTTTTTAAATATTAAAGTTAATAATTCCCTAAAAACATATTAAACTAAAATACATCAATTCTTTTAGCTATCTATTTATTTGTGTATCAGCGGAGGCATCTCTTATTCAATGTTTATCAGTTTGGCAGTACAGTGGCATGGCTGCACAAAATGATCTGAATACGTTCTCTCTCAATGGCTATTTTTCACCCTCTGGCTCTCTGGGTGTCCCCAAAGAAACATTAAACACTGTAAGGTTACTCCATTAGCCCAGTCAGTGTAATCAGAATTGCTTCATACTGAAACTCAGCTCTTAAATGATGGACAGTCATGAAACACTGAGTCACTGTACACTGCTCAGGTTCCAAACTGCAGAGCCTTCTGAGATGCTAACATCATTATTAATTCAGTAGCTGTCTACAACCCCACTTACTACCATCCGGGCGGGGAGCTTGGCAGGGAACTGAAAGTGCAGAAAGAGGCTGAAAGTAACAAGAATATTTTCCAGTTATATGTGATTACTGCATCAAGAATACATTAGTTATTAGCTAGGATACATGTTGCTGGCTTACCCTATTAATAACAATAAAAATAACCATAGCAGCACAACACCATTTGATTTATTGGCCTCACTTTACAGAAATGGAAGTTAGAGGTCAAGGTGTCAAGGTCACACACTCAGCTATAAATAGTGGCAAAACTGGGATTTGAATCCAAGTCTGAACTTCAAAGCCCTGTTATTCACTACTTGAATATAATACTTCAGGCATTTGAGGGTTATTTGTTGATAAATAAGCAAAGGTCATCATCTGTCCAGAAGCTTGAAGGCAACGTTAGGATGCTCAAAAGCAACAACAACAAAATACACACTCAATGGTCAATTGAGAGGCTGTAAATAGATACTATGCTAGTATTCTACTAGCATGTGCAGTAAAATACCAACTTAGAGCAATCAGAAGCTCTCCCACCAAGCCAAAACCAGTAACCACAACTAAATGTACAAACAGGAAGACAAACCAAATAAACCAGCAAAATTTTCAAACGGTTGCTCTAAACATCCTGGCACATCTACAGTGGATTACGGCAAAGGACAATCTGTTATTTTAGTTTCTCTCTCACAATAATGGAAAACCTTCATCAAGAATCAGAAATTGGTCCCTAGCACCCATTACACCTCTACCCTGACACTCAGGAGCCTTTCATCCCCCACTGCAACTGAATCCCTACTCAGTGCTCACTTGAGGAGTGAGGGGTTTCCATTTCACCTACCATCTAAATGGAGCACATGGCCCTGCCCTAATTCCCAAACATCACATCAACCACAATGATAATTACTAACTATGGAGCATTCACTATATGCCAGGGATTGTGCTGATTACCTTACCTCATACCATGAGTCCCTGGGGTACCTAGTCTCACTCCCACATCACCAATGAGCAAACTAAAATTCTGAGGGCATCACAGAGCTTTGACAGATCTAGATTTCAAATTTAGGCCTGTCTGACCCAACATACATGACCTGACTCTGCTTCACTCTATTAAGTCGGTAATTATGAAGCACCTACTGAGTCAGGCCCAGAGCTACACTTAGGGGGCATAAATAATAATAAGTAAGTTTACAGTCTGGAATTAGGGACAGATGAACAGATAACTGGCTCAAATACAACTCTGAACAAAGCATTATGACAACAGAGCAAGGGACAATTAACTTTGCCTGGGAGAAGAGCTGGGGCAAGGTTTCACAGATCTGGGACCTAAACAATGTGTAAGACAGTGTCATGTAAGGGAAAAGGAACACCGGGAGATAAAAACTGTACTGTAGGCCAAAATAAAAGCGGGGGGGGGGGGGGGGTGTTGATATCTTGGGTGTCTCATTCTCCTTCATTACCACAGTCTAACATGGATTCCAAAGGCCTGCTTCCTCTATCCTTCTCCCCACACCCACACTGGCAAATTTAAGACCCCCTCCTAAGTCTCACAAAAACACAACAAAACACTAAGATTTAGAAATGCTCCTAGAAACGATAAAATAGGGGCTATTTAAACAACCAGTAAAGGAGACAAAGTATTTGGCAACAAACAGCCAAAGAAAGCTAAAATTGCATATGGAACAACACAAGGTCATGTCCAATTTCCAAACTAGTCTGTCACAGGACTTGGAAGAACTGTACTTATCCGGTGGCAAAGTAAAACCCTAAAGGATTTTTCGGTCACCATAGATGCATCATAGTTTGCCTTCTTTATGGAACACAACATTCAGGCTGAGCAATGGAGTTGAATTCCAGATCTATCTAAAAACTGTGTCACTTAAACCTTCCTTTACCCTATATAATGAATACCCACTTAACAAAGGAGCCAAAAAAAATCATACAATGCATTGTGTGCGAAAGCACTTCATAAAACAGTCAACTGTTTCATCAACTAAATGAATGAAAAGATTTTTCTTGAATGCCCTGTGTGATGGAAATAAAGGAAAAGGAGGATTAAGAAATAGTAGGATGGGGCTTCTCTGGTGGCACAGTGGTTAAGAATCTGCCTGCCAATTCAGGGGACATGGGTTTGAGCCCTGGTCCAGGAAGATCCCACATGCCTTGGAGCAACTAAGCCCATGCACCATAACTACTGAGCCTGCGCACCACAACTACTGAGCCCACGTGCCACAACTACTGAAGCCCGCACGCCTAGAGCCCATGCTCTGCCACAAGAGAAGCCACTGCAATGAGAAGCCCGCACACCGCAACGAAGAGTGGCCCCCGCTTGCCACAACTAGAGAAAGCCCACGCACAGCAATGAAGACCCAATGCAGCTAAAAATAAAGAAATTAAAGAAATTAAAAGAAATAGGAGGTCTAGGAACATTCTTTGTGTTAACCACCCTTGAGAACGACATAGTGTACGTGGCACAGCCACTTCCTGTCTTGTTTTATGGTAATGTCCACGTTCCAAGATGAACTGATGTGTCTGAGCGCTTTGAGCACTATAAATCCACGACAGACTGCACTAAGTGAGGCTCTAAGCAGATATCAAACTGCCTGAGATGAGAACTGAGGATCACACTTTGTTTTCACAACCACACAGTAAAATAATCAGTAATGTAAACTGACAAGAAAGAAAAAATGATATTCTGAGCCTAATACTATCTACAAGCTTACCCAGCATCTAAGAAAAAATCCCAACAAATCGGATACTCTTTATGTTTAAAGAAAATAAATTACACATACCAACTTTTCTCTTCAGTAGAAAGACACTAAACCAGACATGTTCCAGGGATAGAAACATTCCTCTTCAAAGTAGCAAGGGCTTCCAAGACTATAAAAGAGTATGAGTCACTCTGAACACACAGCCTTCATTCAGCAGCAGAAAGGACCTGTTATGTAAGGCCTGCATTCTGGGCACAGATTAATGTACCTAAGCACCAAAAATAAATCAAGATAGTCCAACTGGGGCTTCCCTGGTGGCGTAGTGGTTAAGAATCCGCCTGCCAATGCAGGGAACACAGGTTTGATCCTTGGTCCAGGAAGATTCCAAATGCCGCGGAGCAACTAAGCCCATGCATCACAACTACTGAGCCTGCGCTCTAGAGCCCGTGAGCCACAACTACCGAGCCCGCATGCCTAGAGCCTGTGCTCCACAACAAAGAGAAGCCACCGCAATGAGAAGCCCACACACCACAACGAAGAGTGGCCCCCACTCGCCATAAGAAGAGAAAGCCCACGCGCAGCAACGAAGACCCAACTCAGCCAAAACTAAAATAAATAAATTTATTTAAAAAAAAAAAAGATAGTCCAACTGCAATTCTGAAGGAGTGGAGATATTCTGCTTGGTCCTTGCATACAAAACACTGGCAAGATTTTGGAGGAAATTTCAATCCTCAGTTTTAGTGCCACTGTACGTAAATATAGTACTAATTCCCTTCCCAAACAGCATTCCCTTTATATCATTAATTATATAATACGTTCTATACTCAACTTATCCCCTTCTCTTCACCCATTCCAACTTCTCTACCCCAATATGTGCTACTTGTTGATCACACAATCATATTTCCCACCATTCACTTAAATCCTTTTAAAAACAACTTTTTTTACATCTTTATTGGAGTGTAACTGCTTTACAATGGTGTGTTAGTTTCTGCTTTATAACAAAGTGAATCAGTTATACATATACATATGTTCCCATATCTCTTCCCTCTTCGGTCTCCTTGCCTCCCACCCTACCTATCCCACCCCTCCAGGTGGTCACAAAGCACCGAGCTAATCTCCCTGTGCTATGTGGCTGCTTCCCACTAGCTATCTATTTCACATTTGGTAGTGTATATATGTCCACGCCACTCTCTGGCTTTGTCAAAGCGTACCCTTCCCCCTCCCCATATCCTCAAGTCCACTCTCTAGTAGGTTTGTGTCTTTATTCCTGTCTTACCCCTAGGTTCTTCATGACATTTTTTTCCCCTTAAATTCCATATATATGTGTTAGCATACGGTATTTGTCTTTCTCTTTCTGACTTACTTCACTCTGTATGACAGACTCTAGGTCTATCCACCTCATTACAAATAGCTCAATTTCGTTTCTTTTTATGGCTGAGTAATATTCCATTGTGTATATGTGCCACATCTTATTTATCCATTCATCCAATGATGGACACTTATGTTGTTTCCATCTCCTGGCTATTGTAAATAGAGCTGCAATGAACATTCTGGTACACGACTCTTTTTGAATTATGGTTTTCTCAGGGTATATGCCCAGTAGTGGGGTTGCTGGGTCATATGGTAGTTCTATTTGTAGTTCTTTAAGGAACCTCCATACTGTTCTCCATAGTGGCTGTACCAATTCACATTCCTACCAGCAGTGCAAACGTGTTCCCTTTTCTCCACACAGTCTCCTGCATTTATTGTTTCTAGATTTTTTGATGATGGAAATTCTGACTGATATGAGATAATATCTCATTGTAGTTTTGATTTGCATTTCTCTAATGATTAATGATGTTGAGCATTCTTTCATGTGTTTGTTGGCAGTCTGTATATCTTCTTTGGAGAAATGTCTATTTAGGTCTTCTGCCCATTTTTGGATGGGGTTGTTTGTTTTTTTCATATTAAGCTGCATGAGCTGCTTATAAATTTTGGAGACTAATCCTTTGTCAGTTGCTTCATTGGCAAATATTTTCTCCCATTCTGAGGGCTGTCTTTTCATCTTGTTTATGGTTTCCTTTGCAGTGCAAAAGCTTTTAAGTTTCATTAGGTCCCATTTGTTTATTTTTGTTTCTATTTCCATTTCTCTAGGAGGTGGGTCGAAAAGGATCTTGCTGTGATTTATGTCACAGTGTTCTGCCTAAGTTTTCCTCTAAGAGTTTTACAGTGTCTGGCCTTACATTTAGGTCTTTAATCCATTATGAGTTTATTTTTGTGTATGGTGTTAGGGAGTGTTCTAATTTCATTCTTTTACACATAGCTGTCCAGTTTTCCCAGCACCACTTATTGAAGAGGCTGTCTTTTCTCCACTCTATATTCTTGCCTCCTTTATCAAAGATAAGGTGACCATAGGTGTGTGGGTTTATGTCTGGGCTTTCTGTCCTGTTCCATTGATCTATATTTCTGTTTTTGTGCCAGTACCACACTGTCTTGATTACTGTAGCTTTGTAATATAGTCTGAAGTCAGGGAGCCTGATTCCTCCAGCTCCGTTTCTCTTTCTCAATATTGCTTTGGCTATTCGGGGTCTTTAGTGTTTCCATACAAATTGTGAAATTGTATTTCTGGTGTATCTGTGGGGAGGAAGGTGATCTCGCGTCTCACTCTTCCACCATCTTCCACTTAAATCCTTAAAAAGGTCTTTGACTACAAATTCCCCTTTGCCCTGTACATCTGATTCAACTGCTCAACTGTACCCACCACTTCCATAATAAAGCTCACTACTTTCTCTTACTCCCCACCCCACTTAATTATCTCTCAACTAGACTTCTGTAATAATCTTGCAACCAATTTCCTTCTTGATGCTCTCTATATTGCTACTAAATTAATCCTTTGGAAACACAGGTCTTCATTCCCATGAACAAAAATCTTCAATGGCTCCCCATGCCTACAGATTCAAATTTACTCAAGGCTTTGTGTTAACTGATTCAACCTATTTTTCTAGGATTTTGGGTTTTTTTCCCTTCATGCAGGTTACACTCAATCTGACAAAAGTTCTTGCCCTCAACTGTGTCTTTGCTTCTCCTACTGTTCCTTCGTGGCACTGGAAGCTCCACAACAGAAGGAACCGTATCTCTTTTGTTCTTCATTATGCATATGTTGCCTAGAACACTGATTCAAATATCCACTGAATGAATGAAAACCACCCTACTCAAAGCTCAGCTCCATGGCCATTCTCAACACAGTCCCACCCAAAGCCAGCAAACTGCCTTTCTAAAACTCCCCTGATGTCTTCCGTGGGGAGATTCCCATAACATTATGTGCCAATTTTAAGGCACTTAATATTTCTATCCTATACATGGCTATTATGAGGCAAATACTCTACCACAAATAACCTTGCCTGATACATTTATGAATCATCTCCTACCATGATGCCTTGCACACAGTCTGAGTATAAAAGAATAGATACACTACTTTGCTGTTATATTCATTCATTCAGTCAATATTTAGAGAGCTTACTATGTGCCAGGCACTGTTCTTTGCATTGGGATGCACCAATGAAAAAAGGAAAAAGCCCTGCCCCTATGGAATTTATATTCAGAAGACAGATGAAGACAACAAGCAAGATAATCTCTGATGGTGGTAAGTGTGGTGAAAATTACAATGGAGGTGACATGATCAATCCTGACTGGGGAAGATACCTACCATACATAGGATGACAGGAAAATGTAAAGGTTAAAGCTGGTCAAATCATTTGGGCCACTTCCTGGAACTCCAAAGAAAACTACAAAATGAAAGTTTTAGGCGCCAACATTTCAATCACTCAACAGTGGAAAATCATGCCTGTAACCAAAATGTACACATAAGGGTTATTTAAAGCCTGTAACATCCTTTTTTTCTTTTGTAAAAAAATATTTTTAAGATAAGGGTAGATGTTGGCTCCTTGGATTGAGAGAGGAAGGGATCAGGAATTCCGTCTTGAACTGACTGAATGTGAATTGCCTATTAGTCGTCAAAGTAGGTAAATCAAGTAGACTACTCGAGACCACTCAGCATGTACAGCATGATCCCATCAATGTTATCAAGAAAGCATATACTGGGCATTATGCTAAGTGAAATAAGTGAGACAGAGAAAGACACATATACGGAATCTAAAATAAAAGACAAAAAATCCCAACTCATAGACGGAGAACAGATTGGGGCTGGAATAGGTGAAAAGAGATCAAAAGGTACAAACTTCCAGTTACAAAATACATACAGAAGTCACGAGATGTACAGAAAAGTGACTATAGTTAAGAATACCGTATTGTATATTTGCAGTTACTACGAGAGTAATCATCACAAGAAAAAAAATTCTAACTATGTATGGTAGTGATGTTAACTGGACTTACTGCAGTGATTATTTCACAGTATATACAAACATAGAATCGTTACATTATACAACTAAAATTAATATATTATATGTCAAATACATCAATTTTTTAAAAGCTGATATTTGTATATATAAAGGGAGAGGAAAGAATCTGAAGGATATACAGCTTAATATTAATAGTGATTAAATCTTAATGGTATTAAAGATTATTTTTTCCAATCTGTATATCCACACTACTTTTTTAAACAACATGGATTTTGTGTATTTTTTAAACGTTTTAAGTTTTTTAATTCAGCCACTGAATGAAGAAATAATAAGATCAAAATAAGGAAACCAACAGCTAGTGGAATGAAACAGGTAGATTATAGAGGGAGAAAAAAGTGAATTTCCTCCATTTCCCAGTTTTTCCTCTGAAAGAAACTATTCAGAAATGATCAAATCTATATATTCGTGTTAAACCATTCTCCAGACAAAATGAGCTTTCAAGAAAAAAAGTAAAGAAAAGGTAGCCTAGTGATGAGTGTCTAAACCAGACCTTAAGCCACCTTAAGAAAGGAAACTCTGCCAAAAGCCCTTTCTGGCCCAGCCTGCGTGCAGTCTGCAGAGCCCAGTTCTCATCTAGGAGAACAGGCCAACACAGACACAGCATACTGCCTGCTGGGGCTTGCAAATTTACAGCTGTCAACAGTGACTAAAATCCACTTGGATCTTAAATCCTGGTTTAAAAATTACAACAAACATACACAAAAAGCACTACTATGGTTTAATACAAATTTTAAAAGTTCATCTAAGCATACATTTGTACAGGACACCTGAATTCTAGAGGGCAGGTATTACTCAAAAGGTTCACTCTTTTCTTCCTGTTGGGATCCGTCTACCTTTCCACCTCTTAAACAAAGCAGCAAACCATCTCAGTTTTTCTTCTGGCGAGAGGCTGGGATCTTATAACCGGCATTTTATATTGGAGCCTTTATACTTTTATTTTATTCTCTGATCTATGAGTAAGAGTTCCAATTCCAGATATAGGAAAGCACCACTAAATTCTCAAAGAATAAGGTTGTCAGTGCTTATTCACTCTTCACAAGCATCAAAACCGAAGAACAGAGAAGTTAAATGACTTGTCCACAGTCCTGCCATTAGTCAGTGGTGGGACAAACAAAAGAACTCATATTTCCAATTCCCTGTAAATTCTTTCCATAACAAATAATACAATTATATATACACAGACACACACACACAGTCCAAGGAGAAGTATATAGATCTATTAACCTCATTTTCTAAAAGGAAGGATTATATGAGTAGGTCCATCAAAAATAACTAGCCTATCCAGGAGGCTAAAACATTTTTTCTACCAGCCCATCTCAGCTACCAAAAAAATTCAACATGGTAAAATATAACGTGCTCAAAACTTTTCCAAGAATTAAACAAAACCAAACCTTACTTCCTAAACAAAAGCTACAAATATTTAAATATAATTAAGAGAAATCTAAAAAATAATTGAGCATAAAGGCTGATGATTACATCAAATGTTACCCCTGACACATAACAGTTACCATTTAGAGCGCTCTCTATGTGCCAGGCACAGTGCTAAGCACTTTACATACATTCATTTAATTCTGAAAACCACTCCAGGAGGCAGTTCTTTGACCATCTACATTTTACAGAGGAGGAAAAAATGAAACACACAGATGCTAATACAAGTGATATATAGCCAAGTCAATATTCAAATCCAAATCTATCAGACTCCAAAACTCTCATTCCTAACCTTATGCTACACTTTGCATACTGAAATATGAATATGGGCTCATAAAGACACTTGTTCTTAATTTTATATTTTAAATGTAATATTTGTCCATTGCAAAATACATGTTAGCACCCAGTGTATGCCAGAAACTGTTTAAGACACTTGGAACACATCAGTGAACAAAAAAGAGAGAATTCCCTGCTCTCCAGGAGATCACATTATAGTAACCTAGCAGCTAACACATGCCTTATTTTGATCACTGTTCAGTGTTTTAGAAGTATAAACCCGTAATAACTCCATGAGGTAGAAACTACTGTTATTCCTATTTTACAAGTAAGGAAGCAGATACTGAGCGGTTAAATAACTTGCCAAAAATAGTACAGGTGTTAAGAGTCAGGATCTGGACCTAAATAATCTGGCTTTCAACTCCCAACCTCCATGCATTCTAATTCATGTAGCCACTTATACATATTCCAAATGAACTCAACCATACCACATTCATATACCAACAAATTTAGGCTCAAAATATATTCTTATAGTAACACTATTTTGGTAGATGCTTAAGTAACTGTCATCAAGGAAATTGATACAAAAGACATTTTTAGAAGCATTTTGCCAATCATCATACAATTTTTTTTTAACAACAAATGATTACTTTTCTAGCCCAGTTTAAGAGGAAAGGCCTCAATTTTCAAGAGAAGTGTCACTACTTAGGTACCTGAATCCTAAAATTATTTTGCCAGTATTATAATTTTTAAAACATACAGTATTCTTAGAGATAATTTCTAAATGAACCCTAAAGCTTTATTAATATTTTAATTTTTAAAAAAAGTTTGTCCGGATATGAAGTAAGAATCTTATTCTATTATATAAAACTGGGAAAACTATGAAATCAGATCCAAATACAAGATCCAATATCTAATTTAGGAAACAATATAACGGGACTTCCCTGGTGGGAGAGTGGTTAAGAATCCGCCTGCCAATGCAAGGGACACAGGTTTGAGCCCTGGTCTGGCAAGATCCCACATGCCACAGAGCAACTGAGTCCGTGCGCCCCAACTACTGAGCCTGTGCTCTAGAGCCTGCGAGCCACAACTACTGAAGCCCGCGCGCCAAGAGCCCGCGCTCCGCAACAAGAGAAGCACCGCAATGAGAAGCCCCCGCACTGCAATGAAGAGTAGCCCCTGCTCACCACAACTAGAGAAAGCCTGTGCACAGCAACGAAGACCCAACACAATCAAAAATAAATAAATAAATAAATTTATTAAAAACAAAAAACAATGTAACCTTTAAAAAATAGCACAATAGAGTGTAAGACTTGCGGTTTTTACTTTGAAGAAAGAAATTAACTCAAATCACTCCATTACAGATTTCAATTTTGGTTTGTCCTGTCTCAGAAAAACTAAATGCCTTAAATTATCGTTTGATTTTGACCTATTCAGCAGACGGGTTAATATTTCTTTCCTTTTTTTTTTTCGTACAAGAGTTCAAAAGACATAAATAAACTTTTACAAGTAAAAATGATACTCAAGTTATAAACGTAAAAATTTCATATGCTATAGCTTCAAAAAGTGGTCTACCTGGCAAACTTTCTTAGACTCTGGTTTAGGAAAAACTGCTTTTCATACACCCCCCGCAAAAAAAAGTGAGCAGCATCCCACTATAATAGGCAAGATTAGGTAAGGACTGCACGGAAACATGCCGTAATTCTGGAGTACAAACCCCTAAGACAATCCACCAGGAAGTTTAAAACAAATTAGGCTGTGATAGCTAAAGGGGATGAGCTGTATTTATATGGCTTGCCTGCAAAGTTTAGTAAAAAAGAAAATTGAAAAAGGAATTATGTTCTCTATAGTCTCAGTCTTAGCAGTTGCTGAAGCATAAATAGGTACTTCTTAAAACATTAAACAAAGAAACAGAGCAATTATCTGATAGGATAGTTTTAAAATACTGCTGGTTAACTTTACCTTACCAACAAAACTAAGTATGCCCTAAAAATACCACAGGACAAAGTGCTTAAATAAAGTCCAAGTTTTGTTCAGAAGACCTTCTCAGTAGGAGTGCATACTTTCTGGAAAGCAATTTGGCCATTTGACATGAAATATGTTCACACCCTTGACCCAGTGATGCCAACTCTGGAACCCATCCTCAGGAAATGCAGATCAAACTGATGTACAACAGCAAAACCCTGCAAACCACTCAACTGTCCAATAATGAGGAAATGATCAAATATACGTGGTATATCCACGAGATATGCTATAACAGGATAAATTATGAAGGAATTAAAGACGGTTTTAGACACAGAAAAATGTGTACACCGTAATTAAAAGAAAACAAACCAGGATACAAACATTATAAACATTATCTCAAGACTTTTTTAGCCGTTTAGATACATACTTTTTTTTAAAAAAAAAAGATGAAAAGGAAATACTCTGGTATGCTGACAGTAGTTAACTTTGGATGGTGGAGATAACAAGCGGTTTCTTCTATTTTATAGTATTCTTTTCAAATTTCTACTAATGACCCTGTGCTATTTTGATAATTAGGGGAAAAAAAAGATATTCTAAAAATAATATGTAAATAACTATTCTTTAATAGGTGCAATGCATTTTGTATCCATGTTCACTGACATTCCACTTTATCTCTGAGAAACACAGTGCTTTAAGTTGTGAAATATCCTCTAAGTTAGTAATTTAAAGTGCCTTAATGCACTCTTAACAGCTTCTTAACGAGAACATTTTGTTTTGAGATTCTAAGCCTGCATGGAAAACACAATGGGAAAGGGGAAGGGGGTAAAGAACTTTGAAGAAATGCTCCTTGGCAGGATGCCTCCTGTTCCACAACTCTGAATCTGTATCTGAAGATGACTTCACTGGAAGGCCAGCTCCTACAGTCAAGTTTCAGATTTGCTAAACTTTACAGGTGAGCATGGTTTCTTTAAAAACTATTTTTGCCCTTCTTACTCCAAAGTAATTCAATAAGAAGCACTCTGATCACAGAACTATTTCTGCTCTTAAAAGATATTAAACGTAGTTCAATAACCCAACAATGCCTGTTAGTCAGTTATTTAAATGTCCAAACATAGTATTATAATATTCCACTATTGCTACTTTCCATAGATTATCATTCTTTCCTCTAATTGATGTCCTCAAATACACAAACACTGTGTGTGTGTGTGTGTGTGTGTGTGTGTGTGTGTGTATTCCTCAAATGTTAGTCAATATGCTTAAGAAGGTTCGATCTAAAAAGCTATCCAGATTCGTAAGAGGAGTATATTTATATTCAAAACAGATGTTTAAAGGATTAAGAGCTCCCAATTCACAGCTCTATGGTTCTAACCTCAGGTAAATCTACAGACGCAGATAAGCAGAAAGTGCACTGGCCATGGGTTCTAATTTTATCTCTGCTACTAATTAGCCTTAGGAATTTCACTTAACCTTTCTGGATCTCCTACCTACAACTATAAAATGAGGGTAAAATTAGACCACTTAATTAAGGTTTTTACAAACTCTTAAAAAAATTATTCTAGGTCCAGATTTCTACCATTTTCCCAAATATCTCCTTTTTCTAATTCTCAGCAGTAATAAACTTTTCCTTGGATTAACCTTTGAGCTCTCGATACTTCACAAAAATGTAGACAAATTTTTATAATACTACTAATTTCAAAATACACAATGTCTATAAAACTTATCCCATAACATTTTGGTAAATCCTATTAAACATGTCTTCATAAGTATCCTATAACCCATCTAAGGGTCTCAGTTAAAAATAAAGATTACTCAACATACATTACACATACAAGACACATGCTTTATTACGTAATAACTGCCATAATACTTAGCAATGGGCAGTATTTCATTTCCTAACACTAATCAAAAAAATTAAAGACTAGATGTGTTTCTTTTCGTTTTTTAATGTTCAAAACAAAGAGAACACTATGTATATTAAGTGTCTCTACATAAAACATTAGATAACATGAAGTATCATTTGGGGTTTGAAACCATAAGAATATGAATTTGAGGACTGAAACTCTCCGTAAGCAAACTGCCTAATTTCAGAATGGACCAAACCCTGCATATAAGTAATTCAGCTTCACAAACCTTTTGAGTAAGTTAAATGACATCACTCAAAGTTTTCTTAACTTTTAAGGCAGAAAATAAAGACACATTTTAATTTGACGTTTACAAAAAGTTGATTTTTACCCAAGAAACTTGGCTTCACTTGAAGCTTTTCCTACCTGGAAAGTTACTTGTTGAATTTGAGAAATAAACAGCCAACTTTCTAAAGTAACACGTAGGAGTCAACGCGTCTGAATTTCTGAGTCTATACATCAAACACTTTATACAAAGAATAATGCAGTTGATTTTTTTTAAGATAAAGCTAAATTTACTATTTTGGACACACTGTTTCTATCTAAAACTCTGTAAATTCACTTTTAATTACTAACTTTTTCCTCACCCTCAATATATTCTATAGGAACCACAGATTAGATTAAAGTCTGAGGTTTAAAAAAAGGCATGAAATTTACTGAGGTCTCTTTTTTCCCAGCATCTTAAAGGTCACGGGCAATTACCCTCACTATTTTTTTCTTAACAGAACCTACCCACATCGTATCATTTCAAAAAGAATGGTATACGGAATTCCCTGGCAGTCCAGGGGTTAGGACTCAGAGCTCTCACTGCCATAGATCCAAGTTCAATCCCTGGTCAGGGAACTAAGATCCCCCAACTCGCACTGCGCGGCCAAAACAAAACGCAACGAAGAGTCTAACGTTAAAATAATAGTTCACTTTGAGTTCAACAGCTTTCCAGATGTTAAAATAATCTAATGCAAAAAAGGGGGGAATGGGGAGGACATGATGTGATTACTTGCCACAATCTAGGAATCCACTACAGCAGTCCACATTTGGATACATACACAAATTCAAAGACGGAAATGACCCCAGCTAATTCCTTTCTGAATATTTTTCAAAATATCGTTTCTGCATTAAACGAGTATACCCACTACAAATAATAACATCAGTTACTATTTATCTAACCCCTTCTATAGTCAGGCATGATGCAAGTCACTTAACATCTGTCATTTCATGTACTCACAGCAACTCTGTAAGAAACCCATTATTATCTCCTCTTAATAGATGGGAAATCAAGGACTGAAAGAGGATACAAGGCTGCTAAGTGGCAGAGCCGGTCTGCAAACCCAAGGATGCTTGACTTCAAAGTTCATGCTCATTATATTAAACTACACTGTCTACTGGAAACATAAGCAAGAAAATCGAGCTTGTATTTTTAGAAGTTCCTCAAAGATTTACTAAACTTTTTTTAGGTTTCCCAAGAATAACTACTTCTCTGCAACAAACAAGACTGACTGTAGTAATACACCTATATACACTATAAATTAACTCAGTCTTGTCAAAAAGATAGAATTTAGGAGGAGACACCAATTCTTATCTGAAAGGAATATCAGAAAATTTACAGTTAAAGGAGCTCAGCTGCACTCAGGCTGATCTTTTCCACATCATACAAAAGTTCGAATATGGATACTTAGCCCAAAGTTTTTCCTTACTAATTTTAGTGGTACTAGACACACATTCCACTTTTCTATGACTGTTGAAAAAAGTCATCTCAAGCACCCCCCCCAATCATATTATACAAAAAGAGCCCAAAAAGTAGGCCATGCAACATTCCTCAAAGGAGGTTTGGATTTCTGCTTATCTCTATTTCTCCAAGTCTTACTCATTCCTGTTGCTCTATAACTGCAAGGACTGAGAGTCACGAGTTACACAAGTTGTGTTCCCTAACAAGGAAGGCGTGTTTGAATAATTCCAGTAACCCAACCAGTTGGACAGCTAGTCGCCTATTTTTTCACCCATCATCTAAACGGTGGAGGAACTGCTGCCATCTCTCTTTGGAGTAGCTGGGCAAGCACAAGCCCCTATCAGCTAAGACTGAGGCACAGCAACTCCTGGGCTGTAAATAAAGATTGACGAGAATCTTTCGCTCTTATTTCTTCCCCAGCCAACCAAACAAGCAATATTGAATCATCCTCCTTCCCCTCAATCACTGCTGAATAAACACCACATTATATATAGGTTCCCAGGGCAATTTCCCTCCCAGACACCCTTTCCCTGGACGTGGAATATAAGCTACGTTCCTGCCCAGACCCTTCCCCTCCCTTCATTTAAGTAGCACCATCACAAAAGACCACCCCCGCTTTTTCAACGTAGTTAACTTTACGCTGGCTGCAAATCTTACCCCCTAGATGAGGACATTTAGCTCTAGAAATGCAAAGACCCCCTAATTGCTCGGCTTAATAAAAGCTGTGCATTTATAAATCAATTACACTTCAATTAGATATGTAAAGTAAAATAAAATAAAAGCTATGCACTACTTTGGACTGGTTGGAAATGTCCCTCCCCAGCTTTACCGGTGAGCGCAGCACAATCAACTTGATCTTGGCCCCTCGGGGAACGGGTGAAAACCAGTAACTGAATTACAGCGGAGAAGCTGCCCACAGAATTCAGGAATGAGTCCCCACCGGTCCCCTGCTTTCCTACATCGGGGCTCTTCGTCCCGAGTGGCTAGTTGAGAGGATCTCAATTTTTATGCTTTCTCACGGGACACACGGAGTCGCCAAATCCCACCCTTCAGGAAAGTGACAAGCTGGAGTTAACCCTTCCGCTGCCCTCACAGACCAAACCCGAAGGAAACCCCAATCCCCCAAGCGCCTTAAAAATGTGACAAGCCCAATTCCACCCTTTCCAAACCCCGGCCGCGTTAAGAACACGGCGCTTGGAAGAAGACTACTAAATGGAATTAACCCTTCAGCTGCCGATCTCAGCGCTACACTTCAGCCACCAACACACGCGAAGCTCCGAGTCCTGACCCTAGGGGAGGTGACAAGCATGGCTACTCCCTCCCCCAACACACACACACTCCCAAGAGCCCCGCCGCGCAGAGGGGACCCCCAAGCCAGGCCTGCCCGCGGACCCCGCGGGTGAGCGGGAGGGCACTCACCGCGATGACATTGACGAAGGTGGTCTTGCCCGAGTACTGCAGCCCTACGAGCGTCAGCTCCATCTCCTCCTTCCAGAAGAGCGAGCGGAACCAGTCCAGCAGGCGGGAGATGAGAGCCAGCATGATGGCGGCCGGGAGGAAGGACGGACGGGCGAGCGGGCAGGCAGCGGTGACGACGACCTCCACACAAGTGGGCCTCGGCCCGAACCCCGCAACGGCTCCTCGGGACCCCGGCTCGACGCTGGCAGGCACGGGCTGGCGGCGGCAGCGGCCGAAGCCAGGAAGCCGAACGGGTCATATGACTTGCCCTACCCCCCACGCTTGTCCCCGCGCTGCCGTCTGCGCCCACGGCAAGAGCGGCGGGCCCCCACCCCCACCCCCCGGCCAGGCGCGCCCGCCGCCTACAGCGCCACCTGTTGGGGCCTCCGTGCAGCACCGCGTACCTGCGAGCCGCCCTTGGGCTCCTTTCCTACCTACTACCCTCCTTGGCTCATTCATATTGGTTCATTCATCTTTCATCCTCTCTACAATTGTTTATTGACAGTCCGCTCTGTGCAGAAAGACTTCAAAACTCTGGGGATACAGCATGGAAATCCCTGTCGTATATAATAAAACATGGAAGCCACAAGTATTTATCAGTAGAGAAGTGATAACTCCAGTATGTTCCCAAAAGGGAATACTATAGAGCTGTTTAAAAAAGAATGAGAAAGTTCTATATAAACTGATATGGAATGATGTCCAGGAAATATTTTGAAGGAACATAAATGCAAGAGGCCAACTATGTATTAAACGACATCTTCAGTACAAGATGGGAAAACAAGAATATATATGTACATATATACAAATACGTATTGTAGTTGCATAAAGAGATACTGGGAGACTAGTAAAAATGGTTTTCTATGGGGGTCAGGGAAACTGGATAGTCAGAAACTGGATAGTTCCCAGAAATGGGAACGAGCCTTCTCTGGATATCTTTTTATATCATTTTCACTTTCAACCATGTAAATGAGTCACCTGTTCAAAAGTTTAATTTAACTAAAAAGTACACTAAAATATCTGCAAGGTTTTCAAATTTTAAAAAATACCTTCCCCTGAGGAGCTTACATTCCAGGGGGGAGATATGTAACATAATAAACAAATAAATATAAGATATAATGCCAAGTAGTACTGAGCATTATAAAGAAAACTGAATAAGAAGACACAGGAGTGGTCCCTGTTCTAGGGGTTAGGGTCAGAGTAGACCTCTCAAAGGAGTTGGCCCTGGATGGGAAGACCTGGAGGACATGAGAATGAGAGCCAGGCACACATCTGGTGGAAGCATGTTTCAGACAGAAGGAACAGCAAAGACTCTGAAGGGGAAAGGCACATGGAATGCTCTAGGAAGAGAAAGACAGTCCATGTGGTTAGCTCAGAATCCTAATACTAAGAGATATGGATGGAGAAAGATGCAGGGACCAGAGGAAGTAGGGTATGGTCGCCCTAGTTCAGGTCTTGATATGATGGGGAACTCGGAGAGTGAACCAGTTTATATTTTTAAAAGTTTTCTGTGGCAGCTCCATGCAGAACTGACTGTAGGAAGGCATTATGGGTTGAAGTGTGTCCCCACGAAAGATACATTGGAGTCCTAACCCCCAGTACCTCAGAGAGTGGCCTTCTTTGGAAATAGGGCCATTGCCAATGTAATCAGTTAAGATGGTCTTAGTGGAGTATGGTGGACCCTTAATCCAAAATGACTTCTTCTCCTCAAGAAGACTAGAAGATACACAGACACAGGAGGGGAGAGACCCATGGGACAACAGAAGCAGAGACTGAAGTGTTGCAGCTGCAAGCCAGGGAACACCAAGGAATTGCCAGCAAACCACCAGGAACTGGAAGAGAGGCACCAGGAATTGGAAGAGAGGCACCAGAAACTGGAACAGATTCTCTCTCACAGCCTCAGAAGGACCCAACCTTGCCAATACCTTGATCTTGGACTTCTGGCCTCCAGAACTGTGAGGCAATACATTTCTGTGGTTTTGAGCCACCCAGTTTGTGGTCCTTTGGTATGGCAGCCCTAGCAAATTAATACAGAGGCAAAGAGCAGAAGCAGTGAGATGGGTTCAGAAGCTCTTATACTAGTGTAAGGGAGTGATGCTGGTGGCTGGGCCCAAGACTTTGGACACACTTAGGTGTCGGCTGCCACGGACCTTCCGTTCTAGACAGAAAGACAGTGAACAAGTCAACAAACTAATTTCAAAATGAAAAGTTGAACACTCCTCAACCTTTACAATTATCATAATTTCCTTCACCTCTAAAACCATTTAATAGAAAAGTCACTTCTTACCTCCCGATTCTAGTTTCACAGTAAAAAAACACAAAACCCCTTTTATCAGGTGTTCCCAGTGGTGAGGACTCAGCACTTCCACTGCCCAAGTTCAATCGAGTTCAATCCCTGGTCAGGGAACTGAGATCCCGCAAGCCACGCAGCAGGGCCAAAAAAAAAGAAAAGAAAACTTTATAAATTATTTTTTATCATAAAAGCACAATATGATGGTTGTAAAACCATCAACTAGTAGAGAGGTATGATAAGAAAAAGAGAATCTGTCTATTGGCATCCTCAATTCCCCATCTCTGAAGTAACCCATTTTAAGAGTTTACTCTTTTTTGATCAAACAAACATTTATACACATATACGGGGTAGAGAATTTTCTCTTATGCACAAAAATGGGAACATGTTGTAGGTATTATTCTAGAGCTTCCTTTGTTCAGTTATAGTTAAATACATTTCATTAAAAAGAAAGGCATAAATATTCAAATAGATACTCAAAACTTATCATTTCCTAATCACTTTAATACAGTTTACTATTAGCTATATTCTTTTCTTTTTAAAATAAATTTATTTATTTATTTATTTTGCTGTGTCGAGTCTTCATTTCTGTGCGAGGGCTTTCTCCAGTTGTGGCGAGCAGGGGCCACTCTTCATCGCGGTGCGCGGGCCTCTCACTGTCGCGGCCTCTCCCGTTGCGGAGCACAGGCTCCAGACGCACAGGCTCAGTGGTTGTGGCTCATAGGCCTAGCCGCTCCGCGGCATGTGGGACCTTCCCAGACCAGGGCTCGAACCCGTGTTCCCTGCATTGGCAGGCAGATTTCTAACCACTGTGCCACCAAGGAAGCCCTTGGCTATATTCTTGAAGCTATTTACAAGTAGTGTATCCACAGGATGGAAATACCATATAATGGAGAACATTTCTTCCCAACTCCGAGTTCATCGATTCTCATTGGTAGCTTGAAATTAACCACTCTGGGAGTATTTGCACCATGGAAATTGGCAAACACTACAATTTAGGCTACAATTTACCCTTCCCTGGAGAGCCAGCTGTTAGACATTTACTGGCACACTACTGATAGTACCTAATTCATAGCACTAAAGTGAGAATTAAATAAAATAATAGTAAATTATATTAAGTAAGATAATGAAAGGCAAGATGATACACTTTTTGTGTATAGTGTTCATAGTATAGAATGAACCTTCTGATCACAGCTCCTCTACCTATCAGCTGTGTGAACTGTGCAAGCTGTCTAACCTCTCTGTGCCTCTAATTACTGTAAAGGGAGGTAATATTGCTATCAGCAAATAAAAAAGGTTATTGTGAAGAGTAAATGAATTCACATGAAACTCTTATTATAGCACCCGGTGCAGCATTCACATACACTAAATGCTAGTTATTATTTCTGGAACATAGCGACTCAGGACATTTGGTTAGCAATTCAGGCGCTCAGTTTCTCATTTGTAAAATAGGGGTAAGGATACCACCCTTATTTGATATTTTAACTGAAGAGGCATTTTCTTCTGGAGTCAGTCCATCATATACAAAGTCCTGTGGGTACTCTTCCCTTTGAACTATATCTAGAGTTAAGTTTTAAAAATGGGAATTCTTCCTATACACTAAAGATGAAAAATCTGTAAGAGAAATTAAGGAAACACTCCCATTTACCACTGCAACAAAAAGGATAAAATACCTAGGAATAAACATACCTAAGGAGAAAAAAGACCTGTACACAGAAAACTAAAAGACACTGATGAAAGAAATTAAAATTATACAAACAGATGGAGAGATATACCATGTTCTTGGATTGGAAGAATCAACATTGTGAAAATGACTATACTACCCAAAGCAACCTACAGATTCAATGCAATCCTTATCAAACTACCAACGGCATTTTTCACAGAACTAGAACAAAAAATTTCACAATTTGTATGGAAACACAAAGGACCCCGAATAGCCAAAGCAATCTTGAGAAAGAGAAACGGAGCTGGAGGAATCAGGCTCCCTGACTTCAGACTATACTACAAAGCTACAGTAATCAAGACAGTATGGTACTGGCACAAAAACAGAAAGATAGATCAATGGAACAGGATAGAAAGCCCAGAGATAAACCCACACATCTATGGTCACCTTATCTTTGATAAAGTAGGCAAGAATATAGAGTGGAGAAAAGACAGCCTCTTCAATAAGTGGTGCTGGGAAAACTGGACAGCTACATGTAAAAGAATGAAATTAGAACACTCCCTAACACCATACACAAAAATAAACTCAAAATGGATTAAAGACCTAAATGTAAGGTCAGACACTGTAAAACTCTTAGAGGAAAACATAGGCAGAATACTCTAAGACATAAATCACAGCAAGATCCTTTTCGACCCACCTCCTAGAGAAATGGAAACAAAAATAAACAAATGGGACCTAATGAAACTTAAAAGCTTTTGCAAAGCAAAGCAAACCATACACAAGACCAAAAGACAACCCTCAGAATGGCAGAAAATATTTGCCAATGAAGCAACTGACAAAGGATTATTCTCCAAAATATACAAGCAGCCTATGCAGCTCAATATCAAAAAAACAAACGACCCAACCCAAAAATGGGCAGAAGACCTAAATAGACATTTCTCCAAAGAAGATATACAGATTGCCAACAAACACATCAAAGGATGCTCAACATCACTAATCATTAGAGAAATGCAAATCAAAACTACAATGAGGTATCACTTCACACCAGTCAGAATGGCCATCATCAAAAAATCTACAAACAATAAATGCTGGAAAGGATGTGGAGAAAAAAGAACCCTTCTACACTGTTGGTGGGAATGCAAATTGATACAGCCACTATGGAGAACAGTATGGAGGTTCCTTAAAAAACTAAAAGTAGAACTACCATATGGCCCAGCAACCCCACTACTGGGCATATACCCTAAGAAAACCATAATTCAAAAAGAGTCATGTACCACAATGTTCACTGCAGCTTTATTCACAATACCCAGGACATGGAAGCAACCTAAGTATCCATCGACAGATGAATGGATAAAGATGTGGCACATATATACAATGGAATATTACTCAGCCATAAAAAGAAACGAAGTTGAGTTATTTGTAGTGAGGTGGATGGACCCAGAATCTGTCATACAGAGTGATGTAAGTCAGAAAGAGACAAACAAATACCGTATGCTAACACATATATATGGAATCTAAAAACAAACAAACAAAAAGGTTCTGAAGAACCTAGGGGCAGGACAGGAATAAAGACACAGATGTAGAGAATGGACTTGAGGACACCGGGAGGGGGAAGGGAAAGCTGGGACGAAGTGAGGGAGTGGCATGGACATATATACACACACTACCAAATGTAAAATAGCTAGCTAGTGGGAAGCAGCCGCATAGCACAGGGAGATCAGCACGGTGCTTTGTGACCACCTAGAGGGGTGGGATAGGGAGGGTGGGAGGGAGATGCAAGAGGGAGGGGATATGGGGATATATGTATACGTAGAGCTGATTCACTTTGTTATACAGCAGAAACTAAAACAACAATGTAAGGCAATTATACTCCAATAAAGATGTTAAAAAATATGTAAATAAATAAATAATAAAAATGGGAATGCAGGATCATGTGCTCAGATATATTCCCAAGTCACGCGTAAAGGTCAGGAATCCCATTGTCCTGGGAATGTGGATGAAGAGGACAAGGCAAGTGATCAGAATAACCCATGTGTTTGCTACATGGCTGTTGTATAAGAAATGGCATCAGACCTGGACACATCCTTGAAGACCATTCTAGTTTTGGCTATCAGAAAAAGAATTTGAAAAAGAATAGATACATGTATGTGTATAGCTGAATCACTCTGCTGTACACTTGAAACTAACACAACATTGTTAATCAACTATACTCTAATATAAAATAAAAAGTTTTAAAAATTAAAAAATAAATAAATACAATAAAATAAATAACTCTCCCCAGGTGGGTGAGAAGTTGATCTGTGAACTTAGTTCCAGCTCCTCCATTCTTTGGCCACTGAATAAAGCTTGTGCTGTGTCGATCTCAAAAAAAGAGAGAGAGAGAGAAGAAAACTGAGGCACGGAGGAGGAAATATCACAGCTAGCGACATGATTTTCAGTTGTAATCTTA
Source organism: Phocoena sinus (assembly GCF_008692025.1). NCBI lineage: Eukaryota > Metazoa > Chordata > Mammalia > Artiodactyla > Phocoenidae > Phocoena > Phocoena sinus. The sequence goes on from NC_045773.1 coordinate 11,066,879, forward strand.
AGAACAGGGACCATTTCTACTTAAACTAATGAAGTCATTCTGAGAAAATGAGTAGTTAGGGTCTCATCTCTTAGCTGTCTGTTTTGTCAGCCTCATATCTGTCTAATGAGATAATAGTTTTGGACAAGGAATAAGACGGGTGTGACACATTCCATATGTTCCCACTGGCCTAATTATCAGTTTCACAGCATTTTAAAATGACAGCACCTGAGCCTTCTCCACAGGACATGGCCGCATCTTGGCCAAGTCAGTCAAAGAGCCAGAATCTTTCCTTAGCCATGGACGTCAGCCCAGGTCACAGAGAGAGCCCTTCAAAATTGACAAGGGGCAGAATGCCAGCTTTGTCTTTTAAAAAGAGAGCGTCAACCTCGGGAAAAGGGAAGCAAGAACCAGTTAGGGAATTCTCTTTAGAAGGAACACTCCTCATTATTCTAAAACTGAACTCGTCAACCCCGTTGTAAGAAAAGTCAATGATTTGAGAATTCCAAGGGTGGAAAACAGATACTAAACAGATGCTCGGGGCGATGCAAAGGGCACTCTGCTGGCAAGGAAAAGCCTTACCTTGAATAAAAAGTTCTTATTCTGGCTTTAAAACCTAAACAGTGACCTTGGGCAAGTCACTTTCCTCCTCTGGGCTTTAGTTTCAACTGTCTATGAAAGGAACCAAGTGAGGTAAAGAAATGAAATAAAATGCAACAAAGTAGAAGAAACAATAGAAAAAGAAAAGAATACAGGTACTGGATAGAAGCATTAACTTTTTTCAAATAGATCTCTCCTTCATCCAGGTCATCTGTGCTTTTTGGTGGATTTGATTACTGGTCAGTGTTATGGTTTCGGGGGTAAAAGTGTAAGCAGATAGGGAAGGGAGTGGCGGTCCTGGAGAAAGAGAACTAGGCCTGGCTTTCTTGACATAAGAGAAGCCATTTTTGGCCTAAGCCATTTTGTGATCTAAGCCTGGCCACAATGTTGATCTTTGAGCAGGTCTCAGTAACTAATGATCTGAAGTAAACAAGGGAAGACAGGAACAAAAGAAAAGCAGTCAAGAAAACAATAGTTCAGCAACAAAACAGAGTCCTAGTTCCTCCTCAAGGGATATACCTAACAACCTGACACAGATCTCGAAGTTTTGCAGAAACTAAGGCCCCACTGTGGTGGAGGATGGTAACAACGTGCTGAGATCCCAGACTGGTCAGAACCCAAGGAATGATGATGTTGACCTTTCACCCTCGCCCCGTTATGACAATCAAAACCGGCTCCAGACACGGCCAGATATTCCTCGGGGACAAGATTGCCCCCAGCTGAAAAACCACCAGATTCGACATTCGTTCTTTTGTTTTTTTCCTATTTCCCGCTGTCCTGTCCTTCCAATCCAATCTGGGGCAATGGTGGGAGTGGCAGGAGGGGCCCCCAGGTAGGAGGAGTATTTTATCACTGACATTTTCAATACTGTAGCACAGCAGTACTAAAAAGCAAATAAATCACTGTTGGTTTGTTATCGGGTTTATCTTCTCACCAGGAAATGCACCCCTTCATTGCGGCACCCAGTATCCCTCCCCCTTGCTAGGCCATTGCTCGAGGCAGTGCTTCTTCCCCTGCACCCGTTATTCTTACACCATAAAAAACAACCTGCTGTCACTTTAAATGGCTGCGCACACTTCAGGTTCAGTAACAAATAGATTCAGTTTTAAGAAACTGACCAAAAAAATTATTTCAGGTAAAATTTCTCCTGCTGCCTAGTTTGAGCCAGCTGCAGACTGGACCTTTGGGAAGGGATATAGGACAAGATTGCCTGCTTCTGTTTCCCGGTGTATTCGCTTCCCAGGGCCGCTGTGAAAAAGGATCACAGACTGGGTGGCTTAAACAACAGCGATGTTTTGTTTTACAGTCTGGAGGCTGGAAGTCTGAGATCAAGGTGTCAGCTGGGCTGGTTCCTTCTGAGGGATGTGAGGGAGCACCTGTTCCAGGCCTCTCTGGACGCAGGGAGCCGGGTGTGGGGGGCTGGAAAGTGTTGACTTGACCCACAAGGCCACCGTAGGTGCTGGCACTCTCTGGGTGAGGTAGATATTTCAGGCTGATGGTTTCCCTCACGGAGCACTGGAAACATCTCACCTGCAGTTCACTGGATTCAGACAAGTGCATCTCTATTTCAGCAGGTGGCTTAAGGTTGCCTTCTTTTAGAATCAGAGCACCCAGGAGCCTTTTTTCTGCTGAGATCTCCTCACTCCACCAGGAGGTCGCCGCAGACAAGACCTAAGACAGCCCCACTGCGGTTCTCTCCACAGGGGACCCACATCTGGTCCCCTGAGAACACTCCCTGAAATTTGCCTTCACAAACTGTGGGGATAAGATTGCCCCCAGTGTGGTAACACCTTTTTCTCTTCAGTCAGAACAGCTAGTCAACCCAGTGCCACACGTTTTAGATTTCCCAGGCGGCCTCTCCAAGGGGTCCCTTTAAAGCCCCTTGCCCTAGGTTTAAGTTAATGAGAACGAAAGGACTCAACTCATCCACGGTTCTCTCTCCAAACACTTTTTCCTTTAATTTCCCCCTCTGGGTCCCTTTCCTACCCTCAGTGCGAGGAGTTCAGCACCTCCAAGCCATCCCTTTTTGCACGTCCTGCACGGCGACCTGACACATCTCCTTGACGTGTGACATCTATTATTTTGGTGCTTCAGTCAAAAGCAGAACCAGATGGTTTCCCTGAACCGTCTTTTACCCTACTATTTACAAGGCTGAGGCCCTCTGAAGGCAGGGATTGTCTTACTCAACTTGGCGTCCCAAGCCTCCAGCTGCGGGTCTGACCCCTGGTAGGGCGATCTGTAAATGTTTCCCAATGAATGAACGCCAGTTTCCAGTCCTCTCCACGTTCGGATCCCTCTTCTCTGACAACGTTTCAGTTTGGTTTTATTAAAGTCCTAAAGCAACCTTTGGTAATGGAATAAAGAGACCAGCGTAGAAAAGGGAGATGGAGGTTAACTTCGTCCAGCTTCGGAAAGGATGCCTCTGATTCGGGCAGGCGGGATGCACACAGGCAGAGGGGCGGGCGGAGCAGACGCGCCCCCAGCTGCGAGGCTCCCCGCGGTCTCGGAGAGGCGCCGCTGCCTTTGAGCTCCAGCTGGCGGCTGCCGGGCGCACTGCAGGGCTCCTCCTGGCTGCGAGAGGAGGGACCACTGCTCCCACGCGCAGCGGGATCGTCTGGGATGCTCCGGCAGATTTTCATTGGCTGCCAAGACAAGTTCAAAGGCGGCCTGGAAGCTTTCAGGATAGACACGTCCGTCCAAAACGCCCCCGGCGTTGACCAGACCCAGGCAGGTGGTCTGCCCTGCGGATGTGCTGACGGAAGACTGACTCAGGGCATCCAAAGAAAACTTTGTTAATAACATGGGGTTCCACATACTGCTCTGGGGCCAAAAATATGCTGTGGAACAGAAACACTTGAATCGACCTTTCAGATTTTTTTAAAAAGCGTTCATTGTTATTGCACTGGTTGCTTATAAGAGAAGATAAAGGCACTTGGGGAAATAAATTTTGACATGAGAGGTATTTTTTATAAAATAATTTACATAATATATATATAATAGAAGTAGCTTCTGATTGGTATAAATACTTTGAACAACCCAGATGTGTATAAAGTAGAAAATATGAATCACTATCCCCTCCCTGGCACCCCAGCTTCACTCCCTCTCCAGAGAGGTAATCATTATTAGACAGTTTGGTGAGTTTTCGTTAGTAATGGTAATCGTGGTAGTAAAAGTAATAATAATAGCAAAAATGGATCAAGGACTCACTTATGCGTCAAGCACTGTCCTAGGTCCTAGGCGTTGGGATCTCAGTGAACAAAACAGAAAAAAAGAAAACCCTCCTGAAGTGTTTGTTCTACTGGTCTGATCTTCAAATGGGCCAGGAAAACCACAGTCCCTGATGATCTGTTGTCAGTAACCTTTCTGTGACATATGTGGTAATTTAATAAGAATAATAATTCCTTATGCTTATTTAACCAGTATGAATTGCTTCCTGAACCCTGGGTTAGCAGAAACTTTATGTCTTTATTTTTGAAATTGAATTAGGACCCGTTCACAGCCTTATATATCAAGATTAGAAGGGAGTCTGGTATCTGTCTGTTGAGGTGCTCTCTCTACCTTGGCATGCAGGATTCTAGAGGGGATCTTAGGATCCAAGAAGGGGGTCTGCTCGACTTCCAACAGGAAGCATCCTGAATTCTGAGTCCAGAGTTGACCAGAGCTGCTAATGTTCCAAGCTACTACTTGATGTCATTGTCAGAAATGAGCCACCCACTACATGGGGTGACCCAAAATATTGAACTATCTGTATACCATGGGTATCAACCGATCAGAAGACAAGCAAGCTGCAGTGCCAGTGCAGGGTGCTGGGACCCCCATCATTCCTGAACCTAACCTTTGTTCATTAGATCATGGATACTGGAGGGGAGGGTGGGGAAGCCAGATCAGAGTCATCGCGGTAGAGGGGACACTTGAGTGGGCGGAGGATTGAGGCAGTGGCTAATGAGCCGCCATTACAAACGTATTCCAATATGTCGACCACCCACAGAGCCACACCTGTGTGGGCAGGTAAACAGCCCAGCTCATGGTCTGTCAAGTGGGGTTGCTGATGGTGGGAGTAGATTCTTGCTTGCCCAATTCCATGCCCTAGACAGTGCCTCCCTGAAGAAAGGTAGATGATGTCTGTTCCTTTCCTTGACCCACGGAGCCCTTCACTGCACTCCACAATATTTGAACCCAGTTCTTACAGACATGCTCCCATGAGGTCATCCCTCCTCAAAGGGTATGCCTCTGCGTGGGCTCTGCAGTCTGGTGGAACTGACATCACTTGCCTCCTTCTTATTCCCAAAGGGAGCTTCCCAAAGAGTCATTTGAACTTTTGGATATAAAATGCTGATTTCACCATATTTTCTAGGCAATGGCATTGGCCCCATCTCTTCTAAGAATGGCTACCACAAACCCTTGGCACACAGATGTGCATATGCCAGACACACACACACACACCCTCTGAAGAAAGCTCCCTGTATTTTATGGGTTCTCAAGCTTCAGGAAACATAAAATGCAAATTTCCAGGACTCCCTCCCTCAAGAGTCTAGTTAATCAGGTATCCAGTGCGACACAGATTTTTGTATTTTAAACAAGACACCTCTCAACAATTGGCTCTGAGGCAGATGGTCAGACGAAAACAAACACCCACTGTTCCTCAACAAGGACTTCAGCTCCATTTACAAATCACTTTGTGTTTTGCAAACAATGACAGGTGTGTTGCCCTCTCCAAAGTCCTAATGCTGAACAGAGAAGTAAATCATAAACTCTAAATTTGGTTGTTACACTCACCCTATTAGTCTGTTTCCTTTAAGTCGTCCCTGGCAAACATGCCCAGAGATTCCTTTTGAGATTGGAGGTTATTGCAAGGATACAAGGGAATCTGAGGTAGCATGGTACCTTTCCCCAACCATGTAATCTATCTGCATCCCAATGCTTCTTTGATCAATGTTCACGGAGACTTGAGGCTCAGGAGATGGCCCGAGTCAAGTACCCATCTTTATGTTTGTTCATTTAGAATATATATTTCCCCCCAAAGGGCTTATGATTGGTCAGCTCTTCACTGAGCAGAGTGGAATGCTCTTCTGAACAGTTTCACACCCCACACAGCCTCAGAGGGTGGAGTTTCTCACGTTCAGACAGCTTTGGTGCCATTTCTGATCCAATGACACATGACCTGAGACGTGAGTTCATTTTTCAAATTATACGACAACTCTTGGAAGAAAGCCCCTTGTAGGAATATTTTCCCCAGAAGGAGATAAGGGCAAGCAGGCTCTTGAAGGTTCATGGAAAACTCTTGGCTTCTCCGTGTGTTCTCCATTGACTGGGGGCATGTGGTATATACATACATCAGAATACTATTCAGCCTTTGAAAAGAAGGAGATTATACCATGTGTGACAACATGGGTGGACCTGGAGGATATTATACCAAGTGCAATAGCCATTACAGAAAGACACGTATTGCATGATTCCACTTCTATGACGTTTCTAAAACAGTCAAATTCATAAAAGCAGTGACTGGAATAGCAGTTACCAGAGGCCAGGAGGAGGGGGATATGGGGAGTTATTCGTCAACAGGCATGACGTTTCAGTTAAGAAGAATTAGTTAAGTAAGAAGAGATGTGCACGATAACATTGTACCAACAGTCAACAATAATATACTATACACTGAAAACTTGCCAAGAGGATAGATCTCATGTTAAGTGTTCTTACCAAAATAAAGGAGTCTTTTCATACCGGAACCTTGCTTTCCATCATGCTGAACGTTCACTTCCTCCTTCAATTCTCAGCCCAGTACTTAAAAACTCATTGTGTGTGAATGCCCAAAAAGTTTTCTTTGTTACTTCTACTCAGAGTTTTTGTTCCATTTTGAAAACATACGTGTGTGTGTGTGTGTGTGTGTGTGTGTGTGTGTGTGTGTGTGTTACTTTTTCAAGGCTCTGGTCAATGGTGCACAGAATTTAGCCACCCAAGGTCTGTTGAGAAGATAAAAGAAATTTTTTTATACCACTGAAACCACAACTATGAAGGAAAACAAAATAAAGGAGCCAGGAGCAGAGCTAAAACTGGGGGCGGGGGGGCGGGGCGGGAATTCTAAAAGGTAGAAGCAAAATGGAATTTGGTGAAGACAGAAAAGAATAGAGAGGAATCACTCAGATAAAGAGCAATCCTTCCCGAGGATGAGAGAAGCTTGAGGGTGGGAGTCCACAGGAAAGGGCAGCTGGGAGGCCATCACGGGAATAACAGCAGTGTTCTGGCCATGTATTGCTGGGCTGCAAACGACCAAAAACTTAAAACAATGACAATATTTATTTGCTTACAAATCTACAGTTGAGGCAGAATTCACTGGAGACAGCTGTGTCTGCTCTTCTCAGCACTGGAGCAGTTCAAACATGGGGGCTAGATCACCAGGGGCTGCTTGGTATCTCTGTGTGATTTCTACAGATGGTCTCTCCAGTGTGGTGGCTTCAGGGCAGTTTGGCTTCTTACATGGCAGCTCAGGGCTCCGAAGGGACATATCCCGAGAAATAGCCAGGCAGATACTGAATTGTCTTTATGACTTAGCTTGGGAAGTCGTATAGCATCACTTCCACTGCAGACAGTTCAAGGGGAAAGAACATAGACCCACTTCTTGATGGAACAGTGTAAGCATCAGGTTTAAGAAGAGTATATTAGGGCTTCCCTGGTGGCGCAGTGGTTGAGAGTCCGCCTGCCGATGCAGGGGACACGGGTTCGTGCCCCGGTCCGGGAAGATCCCACGTGCCGCGGAGCGGCTGGGCCCATGAGCCACGGCCGCTGAGCCTGCGCGTCCGGAGCCTGTGCTCCGCAATGGGAGAGGCCACAACAGTGAAAGGTCCGCGTACCGCAAAAAAAAAAAAAGAAGAGTATACGAGAGGGGATAGTTTCGTGTGCCCATCTTTGGAAAATACAAACTGCCACAAATTACGTTTAGACCAGCTGCACCAGATAGTTATGGAAAACCAAAACAGTGAAGGGTCAAGATGAACAAACACAACTGACCCGGGAAGGAAGAAAAAAAATTCAGGAAACACAGATTTAATTTTTTAATAAAAACTGATTAGGACCATCAAAATTACTTGAGAATATGTTACATCCATAAAATAATATAGGCTGATATGAGAAAGACATAAGCCAAATAAAAGAATCTGACCAAAGTTAATTATTGGATGGACTGGCTGGATAATAGAAAAGGTACAGTGAGGACCAAGACAGCAACCCAGAAGATAATCTTGAAAAAATCCCCTACGATGTAGAGCAAAAAGCAAAGAGTGAAAACTCTATTTTTTAAAAGCTGGTCTTTAACCAGAGGAGTTGAGAACTTATGTCTATACAGTAACTTGCATAGAGATGTTTATAGCAGCTTTATTCACAACTGCCAAAACTTGGAAGCAACCAAGATGTCCTTCAGTAAGTGAATGGGTAAATAGACTGTGGTACACCCAGACAATGGGTTATTATTCAGCACTAAAAAGAAATGAGCTATTAAGCCACGAAAAGACAAGGAGGTACCTTAAATGCACATTACTAAGTGAAAGAAGCCCATCTGAAAAGGTTACATACAGTGTGATTCCAACTATATGACATTCTGCGAAACGCAAAACTGAGAGAGTAAAAAAGATCAGTGATCACCAGGGCTTGAGGGGAAGGGGGGATGAACAGGCAAAGCACAGAGGATTTTTGGAGCAGTGAAAATAACTGTATAATATTGCAATGATGGATACGTATCCTTATACGTTTGCCCAAACCCATAGAATATACAACACCAGGAGTGAGCCATAATGTAAACTATGGACTGTGGGTGATTATGATGTGTCACTGTAGGGTCACGCTGATTTTTTTTAAAAGTACCGTACTGGTAAAGGCTTCCCTGGTGGCGCAGTGGTTGAGAGTCCGCCTGCCGATGCAGGGGACACGGGTTCTTGCCCCGGTCTGGGAATATCCCACATGCCGCGGAGTGGCTGGGCCCGTGAGCCATGGCCGCTGAGCCTCTGTGTCCGGAGCCTGTGCTCCGAAATGGGAGAGGCCACAACAGAGAGAGACCCGCGTACCGCAAAAAAAAAAAAGAGGGAAGGAAGAGTGGTGCGTATAAAGGTAGTAAAGAAACTGCACTGAGTTCTTCATAACTCATGGCCTGAAGGCAATAGATACCATCTACAGTCGATAAAACAGAACATGAATATGTATACTGTTGAAAATAAATGTTAACTACTTTCGGAACTTAAAAATCGTTAAAAATGGCCATCTCTGGACTTCCCTGGCACTCCGGTGGTTAAGACTTCGCCTTCCAATGCAGGGCGTGAGGGTTCAATCCCTGGCAGGGGAGCTAAGATCCCACATGCCTCGTGGCCAAAAATGAAACAAAACAGAAGTAATACTGTAACAAATTCAATCAAAAGACTGTAAAAATGGTCCACATCAAAAAAAAAATCTTTAAAAAAAAAAATGGCCATCTCTGAGAGTGAGTGATGGATTCAGGATGAAAATGGAAGTTGAAAATGGTAACTGTTAGTTCCTTCGGATGGCTAAAATTGGGACCGTGATGGAGCAGATTACTACCTTTACTGTTTTGTTTGTTTAGGGTGGCTGACGGGAGAGGCCAAAGCCTCCCCCACTTCCTCCACAAGCTTTCCCTTGGTACCTTGTGTGCCTGCGCTGTTCTTTCGCTTTAGCTTTGCAGGATATTTTATCAGGATTCAAGCCACCCAAGGTTCCCTTATGACAATCCCTGAGATCTCATATGAGAACTACCAACCGGAGGGCTTAGAAGCCAGTGAGGCAAACTGAAGGCTGGCTGACTGCCTTACTTTGCTACTCCTGACATCTCCGTGTTGGGGACACCAGGTAGGGTCAGAATGACACCAACTTGCCTCACTGTCATTCTAAGGAATTAGCTTAAAAGTTTATGGCTAATAGAAAGTTTAACAATAGCAAAGGCATTAACATTAACAAGGAACTTCCATCTCTGCCCCCTTCCACCCTTTCCCCTACACACACACACACACACACACACACACACACACACACACACACACACGCCTCCTGTTTCCATGGAGGAACTTCCTCTTAAGCAAAGGTGCACCTGGAAATATGTGGGCATTATTTTGGTGGTTAAATAACTGAGCCACATGTCAAGGATGCTAAAGATCTCACAATGTGTAGGACACTTCAACCAGAAACTGTCCTGCCTAATATAGCAATGGCAACCATTCAGCAACATCCCAATAGAGTGACACTCTTTTAACTCTCTGTTCCCCTTCCTCCCCCACCCCAGGGAAGGAATGACTTCTCTAATTGGTGGCTTTGGGAGAAGGAATGAGGAGGGTAGCTCAGGCCCTGCTGGGATCTATTTTCTTGGAAAGACCTGGAATTCATCCACACCAGAGCCTGGGTGGGAAAATCTGTTAATTCTAGTGGAATGTTAGCAAGCCCTTTGGGACACAGTTCTGAAGCCACTGTCTGCAGTCACCTTTGTCAGTAATAGAGATGACATTTTTATGTCCATTTGTCTCTCTGCTGTGTATTATTTCCCGATTGTTTTGAACTGGGAAGGGAATCAAGGAATGCTATTTATTTATTTATTTATTTTCTGCAGTACGCAGGCCTCTCAGTGTTGTGGCCTCTCCCACTGCGGAGCACAGGCTCCGGATGCGCAGGCTCAGCGGCCATGGCTCACGGGCCCAGCCGCTCCGCGGCATGTGGGATCTTCACGGACCAGGGCACGAAGCCGTGTCCCCTGCATCGGCAGGCGGACTCTCAACCACTGCACCACCAGGGAAGCCCCAAGGAATGCTATTTATTGATCCAGTATTTTTTTTAAATTTTGAGAGACTTAAAAGAAAAAGTGCAGGATATAAATGCCAATAGTCTTTAGATTTTTCAGTGATCTTAAATTTTAAAATGCCCATCATTTAGAATAATTGGTTATTCATACGGATTAAAGGACATTGAAATGGTATTTTCATAATTAAGACTGCACCTAGCCTAATGCTAAAATAGACTCGAGGCTGCTTTTTAAAAAATGCATACAATTGCACAAGATTTTCTTTCTTGCTTAAAGATACACAGTATGGAAAATCAAGGTCCAATAACAAGATAAAGGATGCTCTACAGCCCTGTACAATTTTAAAAGGTAGGCAGCAAATTAAGTACTAAACTTTCAGGTGGCCAAAGCAGAAAGGAAAACACAGTTTCAATATGGATTCTGCCCCCTGAATATAAGATTTAAATATATTTTAATTGATTTTACATACACACACACACACACACACTCACTCACACACACATACACCAGTCAGTGTGTCAGTTGTTCAAGACAAAACCAGAATTGCTAGCACTGATGCCTGAGGGAACTTTCTACAGTAGTTTTCATAAAGGGCTATTGGCTGATATAATGGTTATTCCTCCACAGCATCTCTAAAGCAAATATATCAGTGAATTACTTTCAGCTGTTTCTTATGGTTTTCTTCAACACAAGCCATGAGCCTGATGCCGAAGCAGAATTTAATAAAAGGTCTCCTTCAGAGACCAAGACAATCCAAGAAAACTGCCCTCCAGCGGTCTGGCTCGATGCCCAAACTTACAAAGGAGAGACTGTTTCATCATTTATAAACATTTTGGAATAGCTGCTATTATCTTGTATATATGATAAATGTTCAAATTCTATACGGCCAATACCCTATCATCTACTCAAGGACATAAATCATTCCAAAGCTTGGACATTTTTTAAAATTAAAAAGAGCTAGAAAATCTAAATGCTCTTTGGCTTTCGATTATACTGCTTGGATATTTTTTTAAACAGTAACAATTTACTTCCTCTAGTATCTTTTGCTTGGTTGTCTGTATCTTCTGATCTTCAACATGTGAGCTCACTCACAGGGTATGGGATGGAAGAATTTCCACTGAGGTAAGACACTGAGTCATTATAACTTCTACTTATATTTCCTTTTTGAGAAAGAAAAGAAAAGGGAGGGAAGGAGGGAAGAAGGGAGGGAGAGAGCAAGAAGAGGGAATTAATAAAGCCTTCCCGGGGCTTCCCTGGTGGTGCAGTGGTTAAGAATCCGCCTGCCAATGCAGGGGACATGGGTTCGAACCCATGGTTCAGGAAGATCCCACATGCTGCAGAGCAACTAAGTCCATGCGCCACAACTACTGAGCCTGCACTCTAGAGCCCGAGAAATACTGCTTTGCACAGTATATTTCAACATTTTCCGAATTCTATTCATTCAGGTATCATCTCATCTCCATGATTTGTGTCAACTACCATGCATTCTATTAAGACTTCGATTCTCACTTTTTTTGACTTTAATAAGTTTATCTGAAAAAGAAACTTGTGGGAATTCCCTGGCAGTCCAGTGGTTAGGAGGCTATGCTTTCACTGCCGGGTTCAATCCCTGATGGGGGAACTAAGATCCCACAAGCTGCAGGGCGTGGCCCCAAAAAAGAAAGAAACTTGTATGTTGATTCCGTAAGTGGAAGACTAGTATAAGTTGTCATAAAATGAAAACCATAATAGGGAGGGTGGGAGGGAGGGAGACGCAAGAGGGAAGAGATATGTAGACATACGTATATGTATAACTGATTCACTTTGTTATAAAGCAGAAACTAACATACCATTGTAAAGCAATTATACTCCAATAAAGATGTTAAAAAAAAAAGAAAACCATAAAAAACATTTTTTAAGCATTACAACTAAATTTAAAAAATATCTGTCCATGTACCTTTAATATTAACATTGGTAAATGAAAGAAAAAAACATAAAGCTTTTAGAGGAAAATGTAGAACGATATTTTCAGGACCTGAGGGTAGGCAAAAGTTTCTTAGGTCACAGAAAGCAAAATCACAAAAGAAAATTAGGTAAGTTGGATTTCCTTAAAATTTCAAACTTCTGCTCATCAAAGACACAATTAAGAAAATACAAGGACTACCCTGGTGGCACAGTGGTTAAGAATCTGCCTATCAATGCAGTGGACATGGGTTCAACCTCTGGTCCGGGAAGATCTCACATGCCATGGAGCAACTAAGCCTGCGAGCCACAACTACTGAGCCCACGTGCCATAGCTACTGAAGCCCACGCGCCTAGAGCCCGTGCTCCTTAACAAGAGAAGTCACCGCCATGAGAAGCCCGCACACTACATCGAAGGGTAGCCCCCGCTCACTGCAACTAGAGAAAGCCTGCGCACAGCAACGAAGACCCAACACGGCCAAAATTAAAAGTAAGTAACATTTTTAAAAATTAAAAAAAAAAGAAAATACATAAGCAAGCTACAGATTGGGAGAAAATATTTGCAAAACATCTACCTGACAAAGGACTTCTATCTAGGGTATGCAAAGCATTCCTACAATGCAATAACAGCAGACAACTAACCCAATTTTAAAAAGACAAAAGTGACACTTCATAAAAGAAGATATTAGACAATAAGAACAGGGAAACAGTGAATGGTTTATCCACTGACTCTACAAACATTCACTGAATATTAAATATGTGCTCCATGAATAGAACAACTGTGCTCCTGAGGGCCTCACTGCTGGCAGGGGAGGCGACTAAACAGATTCATCAAATACAGTGTAATGAGTGTTATTACACAGATAATAGCTTTTCACGTATGTATACATACACAAACACCTATGTACACATCTACATGTATATACGCATGTAACATATATTAGTAATATATAACAATAATGCAATATGTAATAAATACTAACATATAATACATTACTAATATATATTATATATTCACAGATTTGAATACAGATTTATATTTATGAAGATTTTTGTGTGCCACCAAGGGTAAGGGCCCTTCATGCCTGCCTTGAACATTTATTCAACATTTCCTGAGCACATTAACTAAACCTGAATAAGTATGTGCTAAGTCATGTAAGGAAATAAAATATTCATATATGATTCCATTTATATGACATTCAAGAACAGCAAAAACCTATAGAAATAATAATAGTAGTCATCTTTGGCACTATTTTGATTGGGATGGAGCTCAGGGGAAAATCGTTTCATGCTGAAATGTTCTAAAAAATCTCGACTTAGGTGATTGCATATACTTATTTGTGTTTGTGGTAGGAAGTTATACCTCAATAAGAAGTTTAAAAAGACAAATCAGGCAAGCTCATGCCTTAAAGGACATTGCAACCTAGTCGCCAAAAATAAGGTACGTTGAAACTAACTACAGCAGAAGGTAAGGTATGTTAAAAGTGATGGATCTAGGGGACAGTGTGTCTCAGGGGTAGAGGCATGGCCTCCACACCAAGAGGTCTTGGATTTGAAACCAGTCTCGTGAACTTGGGCCAGTCACTTCATTGCTGTGAGTTCACTCCTGGGAACCCATTAGAGCAGTAGTCCCCAACCTTTTTGGCACCAGGGACTGGTTTCGTGGAAGACAACTCTTCCACCGACAGGGGCGGGGTGGGCGGTGGTTCAGGAGGTAACGCCAGCAATGGGGAGCAGCGGACAAAGCTCCACTTGCTTACCTGCCGCTCACCGCCTGCTGTGCGTCCTGGGACTTGGGGACCCCTGCATTAGAGCTTCCCTGCTCTATAAAATGTGAATCATCGTATTTCCCTGCCAGGATTGTAGGGAGGATCAGACGAAATCCCTTATGTAAGTCTCTTACCATAGGGCCTGGCACTCATTTGTATTCAGCGAGTCTCAGCTTGTATTATTGTTACATACAATCATTCCTAACGACTCGTTCTCACAGCCACAGCAGCCCACACGCAGCAAGTGGACCTTTCTCTATCGGTCCACTTTTCAACTGGACCTCTGTTGAACCCTTGTTCTGCCACGTGGCAGAAAATAAAATCTCAGTTCCTGGTTTTCTCAGTTATTTCAGGGTCGAGCTCAGTCCTTTCGTGGTTTCTGCTTCCCAGATCGGGAGGTGGGTTAGGTTGTGCACTGAGGAAGTGGCCGGTCCATGCCAGCATCCAAGCGATCTACCTTGTTCCATCAGAATCCTGTACTGAGGGGCCTGGCAATGTCACCCCTCACACTGGCACTCACCCCCCAACCCCAGGCTCCAGTCTCTACTGCACACATTACCACCACGTTGAAAGAGGCAGGCGTGTTTTAGCGTGGCAGGAGCTAAATGCTCTCATCATTTAAAATAGACAGTAGATATTTTAAAATAATTTTAGGGAAATGCTAGGTCCTGCAAAGCCTCTAACCAAGTGCTCACCAATGTGGGACACTTCCCAGATCTAAGTTCTCAATTGCTATCTGACCACCTTCCTTTTGCCACTAATCTCTCTCTGGCTGCCCAAGGATTCCGTCCTCCAAAACCAATTAACAAGAGAGTTGGAACAAAATAAAATCAAAACCTGGATTAGCATATCATTAAAGGACTTCATTTTCCACATAACAGAATCAAAAGAATGAGTGGAGCATGGCAGGTGCAGGGAGGTAAGGAGAGAGGGGGAAAATGACAATAGCAATAAAAGTTACATTTATTACATGCTAGCTGCTGTACTGAGGCTTTTTTTAAATAATGGGATTTTTTTTTTACTTTTGGTATTGTCTCACATAATTTTTTTCTTTAATGGGAAGCAACAGCAGATGGGGAAGGAAATATCCTACTTCTCTTACCAGCAATCAGCCCTGTGCTACTTAGTTCAAAGCAGGATCTCCCCCTTGGTCATGAAGTTCTCATAAATTAGCTCAGTGAATCCTCACAGCAACCCAATGAGGAAGCCCCACAATCATCTCCACTTGAAAGATGAGCACATAGTTGTTTTTTTATTTTATTTTATTTATTTTAATAATGCACTTTAAAAAAAAAAGTCTTTATTGAATTTGTGCTGCTGTTTTTTATGTTTTGGTCTTTTGGCCATGAGGCATGTGGCATCTTAGTTCCCCGACCAGGGATCGAACCCGCACCCCCTGCATTGGAAGGCGAAGTCTTAACCACTGGACCACCAGGGAAGTCCCACAAGATGAGTGCATGGAGTTTTACGTGTGAGAGATACACGGCTCTTGTTGAAGCCACCATTGTTTTGGGTCTCTGCACTGCACCCTCACATCTAATACAGTCTGGTATGGTCATTGGCTGTCTTGGTTTTGCTACCCAGGCCTATCTCCTCCTCTACAGCCATCACTCTTTTTTTTTTTTTTTTTGTATGCATATTTTATTTATTTGCTTTTGGTTGCATTGGGTCTTAGTTGTGGCACATGGGCTTCTCTCTAGTTGTGGCGCACAGGCTCATTTGCTCCATGGCATGTGGGATTTTAGTTTCCTGACCAGGGATTGAACCCATGTCCCCTGCATTGGAAGGCGGATTCTTCACCACTGGACCACCAGGGAAGCCCCTACAGCCATCATTCTTATGATGCCATTGTTAGTGTACACACAGCAGCTGTACGGCAGTCACGGAAAGAATACATCCAGTTGGGAATTTAATTCATAGATTTTTTCTTTAGAGGACAGCAAAATTGAGAAGGTACAGATCTCCCAAATACCCCTTTGCACCCACGCTCACTACCCGTCCCATGAACAACATCGCCCCCAGAGTGGTCCATGCGTTACATTTGATGAACCTATATTAACACATCATGATCACCCAAATCCACAGTTTACGTCAGGGTTCACTGTTCGTGCTGTACATTCTATAGGTTTGAACAAACGTATAATGACATGTATCCACTATTATAATATCATACACAGTATTGTCAGTGCCCTAAACAACCTCTGTGCTCTGCTTTTTCATCCATCCCCTTGTCCCCCAACCCCTGACCATCACTGATCTTTATACTATCTCCATAGTTTTGTCCTTTCCAGCATGTCATATAGTTGGAATGATTGGCTGGGATTTTATATTTATTTATTTATTTATTTATTTATTTATTTATTTATTTATGGCTGTGTTGGGTCTTCGTTGCTGCCCATGGGCTTTCGCTAGTTGTGGCGAGCGGGGGCTGCTCTTCATTGCAGTGCACAGACTTCTCATTGCAGTGGTTTCTCTTGTTGTGGAGCACAGGCTCTAGGTGCATGGGCTTCAGTAGTTGTGGCACGTGGGCTCAGTAGTTGTGGCACACGGGCTTAGTTGCTCCGTGGCATGTGGGATCTTCCCGGACCAGGGCTTGAACCCAAGTCCCCTGCATTGGCAGGCAGATTCTTAACCACTGTACCACCAGGGAAATCTGGGTGGGATTTTTCTTTCTTTTTTTTTTTTTTTGCGGTACACAGGCCTCTCACTGTTGTGGCCTCTCCCGTTGCAGAGCACAGGCTCTGGACGCGCAGGCTCAGCAGCCATGGCTCACGGGCGTAGCCGCTCCGTGGCATGTGGGATCTTCCCGGACCGGGGCACGAACCCATGTCCCCTGCATCGGCAGGCGGACTCTCAACCACTGTGCCACCAGGGAAGCCCCGGGTGGAATTTTTAAAGAGACTTTGAGTAGCTATTTTTGGAGGTGGCGGGGGTTCAAGGAAGTAATGGGGACACCGAGGCGTCCAGGGACTAGTGCCTTGAGAAGTCATTACTACCTGTGGGCCTGAAGATGTTACCAGAGCCTGGTTGAAAGTTAGCACCATGGAGAGGGGCTGTCCAAGGGAGGATGAGGTCACAGAGGGATATAGCTATGGCCCAAACCGAGCCAAGTCAGGAGGAATAAATATCCAGACCTTTCTCTCTCCTCCACCCTCAAGCCTCTAGCTGGTGCCTCCCATGGGCCAATCAGAAGCCAGAGGGCAAGATGACTTAGGTGACAAACACAGTCTATAGGGCTTCTCTTCCCAGGGTGCAGAGCAGGGTCTAGAAGGGTGGAGAAAAGGCTTGGGGGCAAATGGAGAATTACCCACCCAATGGGTATTCTCTTCACTTCACTATCAGTCAAGTCTTAAACCGTCTGTTCACCAGTAAAAATTTAACTCACTTTGTGAGTACCACTGGCAAAGGAGGAAGCATATTCCTATAAAGAAACTGTGTCCATTTTTAGATACTCTCTAGTATGTAGACTTTCTATAGAAAATCGTATTTTTTTAAGTGGACAATTTTTACATTGAAAACAGAAGCCAGTGAACCTGTTCATCTCCTCAGTTAATCAAGAGTTCAGTGTGCCTTTGTATGAAGACAAACTGCAGCCCTTTGGACATTTCTGCCAGTTCTCCTATTTAGAAGAAGAACCAAATGAAGTTAGCAAAAAGCAAGGATTGAGGAACTATATGACAAATGCTTTTTTTTTCTTCTCCTTTTTGACCAGAAGTGACAACAGAGGAGCAGGAACAGGGGAAATTTTCTGCCACTGGACATACCTGTTATATTGTTGGATCACAGACTCCTTTTTTAAAAAATAAATTTATTTATTTATTTTTGGCTATGTTGGGTCTTCGTTGCTGCACACAGGCTTTCTGTAGTTGCAGCGAGCGGGGGCTACTCCTCATTGTGGTGCGCAAGCTTCTCGTTGCGGTGGCTTCTCTTGTTGTGGAGTATGGGCTCTAGAGCGCAGGCTCAGTAGTTGCGGCACACAGGCTTAGTTGTTCCGCGGCATGTGGGATCTTCCCGGACCAGGGCTCCAACCCGTGTCCCCTGCATTGGCAGACGGATTCTTAATCGCTGCGCCACCAGGGAAGCCCCCCCAGACTCTTAACAATGAAAAAGACCTTAAAAATCATCTAGTCCTGTGTTTTTCAAGTCTTTTTAGTTGTGAGGCCCCTTGCTCAGGCACTTACATGGAAACCCATTAAGTGGAAGAATTTTACTTCACAGGGCCTGGTACTGTGCTTTGCACTTGGCCAGGATTATCTCATGTCCTCCTGTCTACAGCCTTAAGAGGGAGGTTCTTCCTTTTGTACATTGACAGAGAAAGATGCCAAGGGTCAGAGACAAGCAAGGGCACATTGCCAGTGGCTGTAGCAGGTGTGATTCGACGTCAGGGTTCCTGACTCCACAGCCCGTGTCTCTGCTTCCACATAAAGGCAGAGGTGATTTAGTTAAAGCAGAGTGTAGGTTTTCAGAGCTTGCCTCATTCTCCCCTTAACCCTGACCTTACCCTTGGCCACCTGGGACACTGTTTTAAAAATACCCATCGAGTCTAACACTTGATAATTTAATCGGTTAAACTGACTATCATCAACCCCAATATATGGAAAAACAGTCCCATACTTCTCAAATACACCCTAGCTCTTATTTTCCCTCCTCTTCAAAGTACTTAGATATAATTTTCCATGTCATCAATATGGACATGCAATTTAATCTTTGGCTTCTTTTAACCTAAATCTATTTTCTATAAAAATTCTCATGTATAGGGGCTTCCCTGGTGGCGCAGTGGTTGAGAGTCCGCCTGCCGATGCAGGGGACGCGGGTTCGTGCCCTGGTCCGGGAGGATCCCACATGCCGCGGAGCGGCTGGGCCCGTGAGCCATGGCCGCTGAGCCTACGCGTCCGGAGCCTGTGCTCCGCCACGGGAGAGGCCACAACGGTGAGAGGGCCGCGTACCGCAAAAAAAAAAAAAAAAAAATCTCATGTATAAATCCAGACATTGGACTCACCAATTTAAACAGCTGTTTATCATTTTTATAGAATACTCCATAACAGAACTTCCTGCTCCGTATTCCATGGAAGCCTGGTTCCTGATGATATTAATAGGTGTCTGCAATAAGAAGGGGTTTTTACCAGTTTTTATATTTATATGAAAAATATATGTATTTTTTGACAAGTTTGGGAAATGATACACATGCTCTCCTGAACATCACATGCACATTAGAAAATTAAAGATGATAAAAAGTCATGTAAGGACTTCCCTGGTGGCACAGTGGTTAAGAATCCACCTGCCAATGCAGGGGACACGGGTTCAAGCCCTGGTCCAGGAAGATCCCACATGCCGCGGAGCAACTAAGCCCGTGCGCCACAACTACTGAGCCTGCGCTCTAGAGCCCATGAGCCACAACCACTGAAGCCCGTGAGCCTATAGCCCAGGCTCTGCAACAAGAGAAGCCACCACAATAAGAAGCCCGCGCACCGCAACTAAGAGTAGCCCCCGCTCACTGCAACTAGAGAAAGCCCGCACACAGCCGTAAAGACCCAATGCAGCCAAAAATAAATAAATAAAAAAAAATTTTTTTTAAAGTCATGTAAGAGAGCAACGGACATGATTAGGCTTAGCAAATGGATTTGATCATAAAATCCTTTTGTAAAAACCTCTATGGAGCAAATCCACTGCTCTGCAGATCCACCGGATGGAACCTTGCCCTGTACCAGGTTTGCTTGGTCCTTTCTCAGTGAGTATGGGACCCTTACTTTACAGACAAGGAAGGTAGATTTTCAAGTCACCCATCTGGCTGGTAACACCAATTAGGATCGTAGCTCGGGTCTCCTAATAACTTTTACAGAAATCCCTGTGATAAAACTGTCTGGGCTCTTAAAGATGGACACATATTCTGATAATTCACAACTGATGGAGAGCAAGCCAGCACACCTCCTAGGCCCTACGGTCACCTCATGTCGCCTGGTAACCTGGTGGCCCAAGGCCTCTTTAAAGGAGAATAGTTATTGGCTGAGGATGACTCAGCTTTGCCTCCAAATCCTAAGGTTCTCCGCTGGGAGGCACCTGTAGGGGGCATACCAGGGGCTCGGAACAGTTTCCCTCTGCTGAGGTGCTGCAAGCACCTCCAGTCAGCAGCCTGATCCCACGGCACAGTCTTCTTGTGTTCTAGGCCCTGCGGAAAACTGATGGATTTTTGGGTTACACAATAAGCGGGTTAGGAATAAAAGTGTGGGCTCTGGGACTTCCCTGGTGGTGCAGTGGTTAAGGATCCACCTGCCAATGCAGGGGACATGGGTTCGATCTCTGGTCCGGGAAGATCCCACATGCTGCGGAGCAACTAAGCCCGTGCGCCACAACTCCTGAGCCTGTGCTCTGGAGCCCGAGTGCCACAACTACTGAAGCCCATGCACTCTAGGGCCCATGAGCCACAACTACTGAGCCCGAGTGCTGCAATTACTGAAGCCTGCGTGCCTAGAGCCCAGGCTCTGCAACGAGAGAGAAGCCACCACAATGAGAAGCCAGTGCACTGCCATGAAGGATAGCCCCTGCTCGCCACAACTAAAGAAAGCCCGTGCACAGCAATGAAGACCTAACGCAGCCAAGAAAAAAGGAAAGAAAAAAAAAAGAAAGCGTGGGCTCTGGCATGGAGCCCTGAACAATGTGCTTGCTAAGGGCAAACTGAATATGGGGTGGGTAGAGGAAGACAGTGGTCATAAATATCCGCTACGACCACACGATCAGTCGCAGAAACCAGGACCGTGATAGCTGTGCGCATGTTTCCTTATTTGACATGAATATATTTGCTTATACACAAACCAGTTTTCCCCCTCTTTCATTGCTCTAGCCTCTAGAATAAGATGTGTTAATAGTAGTTCACCTCATATTTCATTATTTAAGCTACGGGATATCAAAGGGACATTGACTTACCTAGAAAAGAAATCACCAAAAAATGGACTTTGGACAGGTTCAACATGTTTCTGGATGTATGAGACAAATTGTATTATGCCTCTAATTGGTTAAACTGCCACCTATCAAAGAAATACTGGGTATGAGATGGGAAAGAGGTGCCAAGGAGTGTAATTCAGCCAGTACTCATAGGAACTTAGAAATAATTCTGCATTTGTCCATGCAACGTAATTCAGCATCCTTGGAAAGTAAGTGTGCCAATAAGGTTCAAGGAAATTGACGCCTCTGCCCTGGAGGATAAATAACCAAATGCCACCTGGGGGGACGCACACTCTCCCAGGCTTCTTAGAACTTACAAGCAGCAGAGACTTTTTGTTGATACCAAGAGACGGTGGGGGAGGCTCTGTGCAGAAATGATTTTTGGTGCCAGGTGACTCACTTTTAAACAACTTCCACATTCGGCAGATGGTGATAATGCCAGCGCTTAACGATAGAGCTGGGTAAATCAGGACGGCATGTTTCCACACTTCTCAGATGCTTATTTCTAAACAGTATGTAAAAACCACGTCTTTGGGTACCTCTCTCTGCAGTGAGTCATGTAGTCTAAGCAAGGCTGCCACCTCTGGAGTCCATGCTGCCCTCCTGTTAGAATCCGGTAATGGACCACACTGATCAGAGTATGGAAAAAGGATCCAGACACTCATTTCTCAGATGCTGAAAACATCAGGCCACAGAATTCACTTACCACAGACATTTTCTGTCTTGATCATTTCTCACACGAACACTGTCCTATTGAAAGGACCTTAACCCTCATCAAATTCCCATGTATTCCAGACAAATTAAATCATGTAACCGTAGAACGTATGGGGTAGAAGGAACTTATACTCATTGAGACCAGGGCAGAAATAACTAACTTTTTATCAAATATTTCATGCTCCCCCTCCCATGCAGAAGAGTTGTGGCTGAAACATGGCTGCCCAGGGAGGCAATACATTTCTCAATGCCTTTCATTTGTGCAAGGGCGTGTGACTGGTATTGGCCAATATAAAGTGAGCAGATGTGATGTGTGCCACTTCTGGCCAAAGCAGTTAAGAAGAGGGTGTGTCACTTCTTCTCTCTCCCCTTCCTCTTGGACACAGAGGTCTCTAAGCCTTCAAGGGATGGCAGAGCCATGAGATGAGACATGCTTGGGTCCCTGAATCACCATATGGGTCCCTGAATCACCACCAGGACGATCTTCATCAGATTGTTATGTGAGTAACGAATACTTTTTTCCTGTGTTAAGACTCTGAAATCGGAGGCTTAATCATTCTTGTAGCTAGCATTTCCCTAATTAATACAGAGTCCAACTTCCATCTTCCTCTCTCTATCCAGTGTTTTAATTCTCTTTACAACTCCTCATAGAGATATTACTAGGAATACCCAGAAGCAGTTTGTACGATGGCCGAGATTATGCACCCTGGTATCGGGCAGACTAGGTTTTTAATTCCATTTTCTATGCTAATCTAGCTATGTGTTCTTGACCAAGCCAATTAACTTCTCAGAGTCTTGGTTTCCTCATCTGTAAAATGCACATAATAATAGTACTTATGTCATAATATTGTTGAGAGAAGTAAAGGAGCTCATCCACATAAGGCACTAAGTATTTAAGAAATGAAGGCTTTCGTTCTTCCTGGCATTACCCTACAGGTGATCATGCAACACACGCTGGTGATACTATTAAAGAGATCAACGGGCAGCTTTTTGTTGCACTGCCACTTTCCAGAGGGCCAGAGGAACTTAGGCATACAAGCAGTTTCCCTACTTAGATACCAGGACCTTAGAAAATTGGGTGAGGTGATCCAATAGAAACACAGGTCCTAGGAGACTCGGGTACCAGGAACCCAGAAGGAAGGAGCATCAGAATCTCTGGGCACTAACACATCTTACCAACACTCAGGGTCCTTCTGTAAAGAGGAGATGGGAGCTGGTGTTTTCCGGATGTACACGTGAGGTCATGTGGGAGACGCTAGTGGATAGACCCAGTGTAGGTCTATCGCTGACCGAGCCTCAGGAAACGGAGCCCTCCCCCATGGTCGCTAAGGGAACGCCAGAGATGCTCTCAGGTGACATGAAGAAGGGGGAGCCCCAGCACCAGAAGAAGGCTTGGGAGGAACGCTGCTGGGAGCGCATGAGGGAGATGGAAGACAAGGGCCAGGGCGGGTGGCCAGAAGCCTGTGCTCCGCAAGAGAATCAGCAGTTTCCTCCCTCTGATTCCTGTACCTGCTCCGCCGGCTCCGCTTTGGGCCAGGGCACCCTCTCCCTTTGCCCTCTTAGCAGAAGTGCAGAGCGCCTTGTAGACTTCCTGCTGACCCCTCTGTCACCCGCTGCCCCAGGGCAGTCCTCCTTTGGCAACAGGAGTCTGAAACAAGACTCACCCTTTCCTTCCTTTGCCCAGATGCTAAGGGTTGGAAAACCAATGCAGATGTTTGGCTCAAAACCACTCCAAAGAAAGATGAGAACAGCCTGCTTCCTGCCGCCCCTCTGGACAGCAATCAGGAGAGTGATAACTCAGACCCTGCCCTGTGCCCCCTTCCAAGATCCCTCCAGCCAAGCCACCGAAGAGGCTTCACGACACTGGACCCACCAACTACTTCAAAAGCCCTCTCTGAAGAGCAAGAAGGACAGACAAGGAAAAGCAGAAAGAGAAGCTCCCGTGCAGCACCCCGGGCGTCTGCACCGAGGGACACCACTGGCTCAGGCTACCTTCTCCCTCTGGGTGTCTTTCGGTCACGCGTTTGTATCGCTGCTGCAGTTTTCAAGTATTTGGATTTGAAGAGATGAGGGAAGGCTTTCCGCCACAGGAGGGAGAGCGAAGGAAATTTCAAATATGATGCATTTTCCAGATTCCTGTCTTTATACCAAAATAAAGTATTGATATTCATGAAGGCAAGCAAGAAAGGAGGGAGGGAGGGAAGGAAAGAGAAGCAGCCCTTCAGAGTAAATCATAATTTATCTTGTGCTTACCTCGTAGTCTGGTTTTCGGCACTCCCAACACTGATGACCTAGAAGAAAATGGAGTCATGCAACAGTGCGTAAGTGACCCGTCCCCCCAAAACACACATCGGAAGCAGCCCATTCCAGCTCCGGATGAGGGGACTGAATCCTTTATACTGAGACAAAGTATTTCTGCCTCTATTTCTCATCCCTGGTCCTCTCTCCTGTCTTGGGTCCACATGGAACAAGTCTAAATTTTCTTCCGCATGGAAAAGTCCACAGTGAAGCTCTGTCCATATGAGAGCAGAGAGAGGGGGCAGTCTTCTTGAGGATTAGCTCTCCATGGGGAGCCTTCACCTTTGCAGCAATAACAGGCAAAGTCTTTCATGGTTTTTTCTGAGGGATGCTAAAGGACTCTGGACCCCAAGTCATCCTTCCAAATTCCAGTCTTGACTTAACTATTTTACTGTCACCTCTTCTTCCTCAGTGTCCCCTAATATGGCACAGAGGCTGCAGGAAACAGGACCAGGATAGATACGTTTGGAGGTCAGAGCATGAGATGTGATCCAGTTTGTACTGGGGAGCAGAGAGACCCCAAAATACTGGAGATGCTTATATCCAGTCAGCACAGGCCACAGCTACTCATTTTTCATCATCACCAAGGCCCCATGGGTGAGACAGGAACAGGAAGTCAGAAACACCTCCCTCTACCAATCCTGTCCCAACATGTCTCACCAGCCCAGGTTTCCCTAATACCCTCCCCTCTGTCTACTGTCTTCTTTTCTAAAAACGATCCTTCAAGATGTTGGTGGAGATAAGAGGAAAGATTTGAGAGAGAGAAAGGAGGGGGCATGGGCTATTTATTCAAGAATTTAAACCCGGGCTTCCCTGGTGGCGCAGTGGTTGGGAGTCCGCCCGCCGATGCAGGGGACGCGGGTTCGTGCCCCGGTCCGGGAGGATCCCACATGCCGCGGAGCGGCTGGTCCCGTGAGCCATGGCCGCTGAGCCTGCGTGTCCGGAGCCTGTGCTCCGTAACGGGAGAGACCACAACAGTGAGAGCCCCACGTACCGCAAAAAAAAAAAAAAAAAAAAAAAAGAATTTAAACCCCTTAAGGTCTGCCTATTCCGAATTCTCCTCAGAGGTAACTTACTCTTCTGATTTTCTCAGCTTTCTACTCCTATCTTCCCAAGTTGACAAATATTGTTTGCCCGTATGACACCCTTTTCCTTTCTCCTGGTCAAAGCTTTCTGAGTTTCCTCCAATGAGGCACCCTCCTTGGTCCACGTGGTTCATTCGACTGACTGCCCACAACTCACCATTGCAGGGATGAATGGAAGACCAAGACCTGACCGAGCAGAGTCATGCTGATTGGCTTGGGGACAAAAATGGGATGGGAGGCAGCCCAATGAGAGTCTACACTGTGGATTTTGCTGGAACTATTGGAAAGGATGTGCTGAGATTGCTAAGCCAATAGGATTTAAACCTGGAGCTGCAGACAGCCATCATCACCTGCTCTTGAGGAATGCCTGCAGAGCATGAAGCTAACTCTAAGGGGTGAGGGACCAAGAGGTG
This sequence comes from Phocoena sinus, assembly GCF_008692025.1. Lineage (NCBI taxonomy): Eukaryota > Metazoa > Chordata > Mammalia > Artiodactyla > Phocoenidae > Phocoena > Phocoena sinus. Next base: position 11,092,404 of record NC_045773.1, read on the forward strand.
AAGAGACACAGGCTTTGGCTTATGGCTGTTTGAGTTGAGTTTGTCTCTTGTATCCAAAATTACTCAGAATTCTGAGTAATACTTGACCCCGGTGGCTCTGAAACTTTTTGGTCTCAGAATCTCTGTGCCATTTAAAAGTTTATTGATGACCCCAAAGAGCTTTTGTTTGTGTGAATTATTGATACTTATCATATTAGAAATTAAAATTGAGAAATTTTATAGCTGTCAATAAAACTCACAATGAACTCATTTCGTGTTAGTATAAACAACATATTTTTATGAAAAATAACTACATTTTCCAATAGAATATATTCAGTGAGAAGCATGCCTTTGTTTCACATTTTTTCAATTGTCTTGCAATGTCTGGCTTAATACAACATGGCTGAATTCTCATATATGTTTCTGCAGAATGACATTGCCATATGTTCTTTGGTTAAAGTATGTGAAGAAAACCTGGCCTCACAGAGATATGTATTGTTTAAAAAGACAGATTTTACAAGACTTTTCAGAGAGTTGTGGGTATTCTTTTTTGGTATTTTCCCAAAACTTGACAAGTGGTAGTCTCTTGAAAGTTTGTTACAATGTGGAATCTGAAACTATAAAAGGAGCTGTTCATATTCTATATAGTCATAAAAAATGAGGGTGATAAAATGTAAAATAATATCTTAGAATTAACAGGAATATAGTTTTGATCTTGTGGATCCCCTGAAAGGTTTTTAGGGACCTCCAGGGGTCCCTGGACCACACTTTGAGAACTACTGCTCCACCCTAAGCCTCATCAACTCTGACTCTCTCTGTGTGTATTTTTCTAATTTAAACTTCTTTTTTTTTTTTTTTTTCTGGCCATGCCGTGCGGCTTGAGGGATCTTAGTTCCCTAACCAGGGATCGAACCTGGGCCCAGGCAGTGAGAGTGCCGAGTCCTACCCACTGGACCGCCAGGGAAATCCCTAATTTAAACTTCTAATCTGAAGAAAAGGGAATGGATTTGGCTCATTCAGTTACCCTTCAAGAAGAAAATCTGTATTAAGTTTTTCAGCTAACAGTGCTGGGTGCTCCCCATGCTCCGGGCACTGTGGTGGGAGCTGGGAGTACAGTGAAGAGCAGAACGGAACAGGACCCTACCCTCAAGTGGCCGGTAGCCGAGCGTGGCTCCCAGACATCAATCCTAACATAGATTTACAAACTGGGGTAAGTTATGTGAAGGAAACTACAAAAAGTCAGGGAGTGGTAAGGAAGTTCCTCAAAGAAGCGACTTTTAAAAGATAAAAGGATGGGGCTTCCCTGATGGCGCAGTGGTTGAGAGTTCGCCTGCCGATGCAGGGGACACAGGTTCGTGCCCCGGTCTGTGAAGATCCCACACGCCGCGGAGCGGCTGGGCCCGTGAGCCATGGCCGCTGAGCCTGCGCGTCCGGAGCCTGTGCTCCGCAGTGGGAGAGGCCACAATAGTGAGAAGCCCTCGTACCGCAAAAAAAAAAAAAAAAAAAAAAAAAAGATAAAAGGGTAAGTAGTCATTCTAGGACGGTAGAGGAGAGGCATGGGGAGGGGTGAATGCCTCTGGCTCCAGGCCGAGGCAGTTCCATGTGATATGCCTTAGCGAAGGAGAAGCTGCAGGAAGCCAGCATCCCTGGAAAGTGAAGTCAGGGACCACATTGCAGAGAGTCTGGAGAGGTAGACAGGAGGATCTGTTAGACACGGTGCTTGCAAAACGCCATCTCATTGGCTGGTGGCCTGCCTACAGAGGAGTGCCTTTGAGTCTGACACCTGCCCCTGGTCCAGGCAGCTGGAGCCAAGATGCAGGGTCATGTGGTGGCCCAAGCATCAGCGATCACTGGGAAGGGATTGTGGGAGTACAGCAAGCACTCCCAGAAGACTCATGATCCCCTCTAAAAATCATATTCCATCTCTCACGGCTTCACTGTTGCCCGACGCACAGCCATCCTCTGATTTGGAAGCCTTGAAGATCTTCTGCATTTGCTGGTCACCCATGCTTGATTTTCAGTAGGGACATTGTCACAGGTGGGGCTCCCGAGAGGCAGATTCGGAGATGGAGATTAGCAGCCAGATGACTGTTAGGTCTTGGAGACAAGATTTGTGAAAGAGAAGGGACAGAAGCAGGATTGGACAGAGGGACAAGCTGACCCGCAAGGCACTCTCAACAAAGGTCTCAGCTAATCTCATGGGCAGCTCTGAGGCTGAGCTGGTCCTCCTGAATTGTCTCGATTTGCAGCAGGAGGGTCAGCTTTACACCCTAGCATCTCTCCGTCACTGGATATGCGTTGCTCTGGAAGGAAGCATGACCTTGGAGGCAAGGCAGTTTTCTTCAGTTAATGCAAGCCCCAAAGTGGAATGACCACAGATGGCTCTCTTCCAGCATCATTCCCAAGTCCTAGGGGCATAATCCTTCTTTCCAGAAGGAGGATCTGAGTGGTGCGTCACAGCGCCCATCACGCTCAACACTCAACAAGAATCACAGTGGCGTTTATGAGGACAGCGGAGGCCAGGGACTCAGCAGGATTGAGTTCCAGTGCTGGCTTTTCATGAATCAAACACACATGAAAACTTACGAGTTGGTGAGCTGGTTGCACCCTGCCTGTCTCTCCACCTTGTCTCATAACCATTCTCCCTCATCCATCTACTCCATCAACCCTCCAAGCTCATTTCTTCCTTGGGGCCTTTGTACTGTCGATAAGAATTATCTCATCTGTGTGCTCAACTAGAAGATATGTTCCGTGGGCATAGAAACTGTGTTCTTCATTTTTGTGTCTTCAGAACTTAGAACACAGTAGGCATAAAAACATTTGCTGGAAAAAAAATGAATGACTGGACTTCCTTGGTGGTGCAGTGGTTGGGAGTCCACTGCCAATGCAGGGGACACAGGTTTGAGCCCTGGTCCAGGAAGATCCCACATGCCACGGAGCAACCAAACCCGTGTGCCAAAGTACTGAGCCTGCGCTCTACAGCCCACAAGCCACAACTACTGAGCCCGTGTGCCACAACTACTGAGCTCTCATGCCACAACTACTGAGCCCTCATGCCACAACTACTGAGCTCACGTGCCTAGAGCCTGTGCTCCACAAGAGAAGCCACCGCAATGAGAAGCCCACGCACCGCAACGAAGAGTAGCCCCTGCTCACCACAACTAGAGGAAGCCCATGTGCAGCAACAAAGACCCAACGCAGCCAAAAATAAATAAATAAACGTATTTAAAACAAAAAGAATGACTGAGTACCAGGCAGAGTGGGTGTACTGGATTGCTAGGGCTGCCATAACTAATTACCACAGACTGTGTGGCTTAAACTACAGAAGTATATTTTCTCACAGTTCTGGAGGCTACAAGTCTGAGTGTCGGCAGGGCTGGTTTCTTGTGAGGTCTCTCTCCTTGGTTTGCAGATGGCTGTCTTCTCCCTCTGTCTTCACATGGTCTGTCCTCAGTACATGTGTGGATCCAAATTTCTTCATCTTAGAAGGACACCAATCACATTGGATTAGGGCCCACCCTCATGGCCTCATTTTACCTTAGTTACCTCTTTGAAGACCCCATCTCCAAATGCAGTCACATTCTGAAGTACTGGGGGTTAGGACTTCAACATACAAATTTGGGGAGAAACAATGCAACCGAAAACATTGGGGGGACACAAAAAGGCTGTGTCGTGGGGTTTTTCTCTCAGAACAATTGCTGTCTCACACAAAAGAAGAGATGACATGACACCAGCCAGCCTTTTTTTTAGTCTTTACAACCAGGCACTGTGCTGGTGCTTTACAGGCATTAACTTATTTCTCCTCACAACCATCTGTTGAGGTAGGGAGAAATAGGCCCATTTTACTAACAAGAAGACAGAGGCTCTGAGATCTTACTTACTCAAGGTCACACAGTGGCCAAGGGGAGAAGCTAAAACTTGAACGCAGATCTCCTGACGCTAAGCTCCCACAGTTAACTATTTCTAGAGAGTGCCTCTCGTTTATCTTCACAGCTTTCCCACCCCACGATTTAAAATGCTAACACCCTGCCTCCACAGAGCCATAATTAGTTTAATTACATGGTATCTTGTGATGTCCACGCTAAGTCACCTGTAGCCCTCTCCATGGAGACGGGAACCATCCACGAACATAACAGAAACCCAGGTGTTGCCCTGCATTCAGGGTAGAGAAGCCTGAACAAACATTTCTTTTTGCTCCCAGCACTAAGTCTAATGCTCCGTTCCCCTCCCTGAAACTTAAAACCAAAATCAGAACTTACTTCATTCTCTGTTTCATTAGCTTGGAATAAGCCCAAGATAAGGTTAACCAATTGACGAGTCTGAAAAACCTGCAACCAATTACCCTGAAAAATATGCTAAGCCTGAACAGATTTATTCAACGTTGCTCAGTGGGTGGCTTCACAGGACGGAGGCCAAGATGTATCATCTGCTTGGCTTTGCCTTTGATTATTCATTGACTGGCATGGCTCTCTTACCATAAGCTGATATAGTCTCCCATCTCAGAGAGAGAGAGCAAAAAAAATACAAAACACCACACTGACTGATTCATTCCAAACAGCATGGTCGTTTTTTTTTTTTTGAGACAGACCTGTGGTACTAATGAATCTTCCCTGTTTTCCTTTTTAATTCAAGGCAGGAGATTAATGAAAAATTTAGTGACGGGTGTGCAGGTGGAATGTTCTACTGATTCCTCTGGGTGTATATCTGAACACACATGATAACTGGCTGTTATCAGCCATGCATCTTGGTAGATGTACTCTGAAATCATCTCATTTAACTTGCACAAGATCCCATAGGTAGGTTGCTGTCATCCCCACTGTACAGGTGAGGAAACTGACTCTTTAAAACTGTGTTGTTCGATACGGTAGTCACTAGCTACAGGTGACTATTTAAACTTAAACGTAAAGTAATTACAATTTTAAAAGTCAGCTCCTCAGTTACACCAGCCACATTTCAAGGGCTCAACAGTCAGGGGTGGCTAGTGGCCACCAGATCGAACGGATCAGATGTAGAATATTTCTAACAACACAGAAAGTTTTGTTGGACATGCTCCTCTACAAGAGCCTTGCCATTTGCTTAAGCAAAGGTGAGATTCAAACCCAGCTCTCTCTGCTCCAAACCCACTATTCCACCGCACCCACGGCATCTGTGGTCTCCCAGTGGGAGCCTCTTAGGTACGGAGGGCAGCAACCTTGATCCTGATTTCTTTAGTATTCCCATGGCACCTTACACTTAAACTGAAAACTTATTTCTGCCCTGAAAGGCGTGTTGGAAAATGCCAAGGAATGACCAGCAGGTGGTGTGTGTGTCCCATGTCTCATAAAAGTGTGCCATCCCCAGGCCCTGCTAAAAAGGGAGCCTGCAAAATCCAAACACTTGTTCTGTTGCAAGACAAAGGCTATAGATAAAATTGGAATTGTTCTCTCTCTTCCTTCTCTTTAAGTTCTTTTTCTTATCACTCAGAAACTTTGCAATAAAGACGTTAAAAAAACTGGAAAATACAGCCACCTTCCAATGTCAGCTCCCTTGGCTTTAAATAATATCTAAATGTGGATTACTCTGAAATGTGCCTCCTCAGACAGACCCATCCCTAAAACTCTTAATGTATTTATCCAACTTCCTACTTGGTATCTCACATGGGTGTCAAAAAGGCATTTCGATATGAATTTGACCAAAAAGGAACTCTCACTTCCCTTACCCCTCTGCCTCTCAAAGTTGTTCTTCCCCCATCTTCCCTATTTCTAGAAATAGTACCACCATACACAAAGTTACTCAGGCTCAAATCCTAGCCTGCCTGCATGTACACACACACACACACACACACACACACACACACACATTACATCACTTCATCAGCAAATCCTGGTGGTTCCACCTCAGGAGATCTTGAATCCATTTACTTCTCTCTGTGTCCACAACATCTCGCTCATCCAAGCTGTCATCCTCTCTTGCCTGGACAACTACAGTGGTTCCTAACAGGTCCCAATGCTTTGACCCTTGCTGTTCTCCAACACATTCTCCAAAGACATCGTTTAAAACCAAATCAGAGGGACTTCCCTGGCGGTGCAGTGGTTAAGAATCCGCCTGCCAGTGCAGGGGACTCTGGTTTGAGCCCTGCTCCGGGAAGATCCCACATGCCGTGGAGCAACTAAGGCCATGTGCCACCAACCACTGAGCCTGTACGCCACAACTACTGAAGCCTGTGCGCCTAGAGCCAGCCCATGCTCCGCAACAAAGAGAAGCCACCGCCATGAGAAGCCTGCGCACCACAACGAAGAGTAGCCCCCGCTCAAAGCAACTAGAGAAAGCCCACGCACAGCAACGAAGAGACAACAGCCAAAAATAAATAAATAAATAAATAATTTATTTATTTTTAAAAAAACCAAAAAAAATCAGAGTATGTCACTCCCTTTAGAATAAAATCCAAGCTCTCATCAGGAAGTTCATGTAGGTCTACAAGACCCTACAAGGTCAGGCTCCTCCCTCCCAGGGCTTTTATGGTTGGTCACTAATCTCTCACATCTCCTGTGGTTCCTCAAGTACACCAAGCTCTCTCTTCCCTCAGGGCCTTTGCATGATCTCTGGTCTCCTTTCAGGAGTCACCTCCTCCGAGACGCCTTCCCTGATTACTCTGTCTAAAGAGACCTCTTCTTCTAGTGTTTAGACCATCACACTATTTCATCCTTCAGAACATTGACCCCAATTGTAAATGAGGTTGAACTCAAAAGTACCAGCTCCAAAGTTCCAGTACGTTTCAAAAGAGGAGGGAACAATGGCATTCAGAAGAACTCATACCTGAAGGCATATTTTCAATTAAAATCGTCCTTTTGTCTTTCTTACTTCAAAACACCTCTGGCATTCTTGCTTTGGAATTTCCTCCAAAGCCAAGCATTTGATCACAATGTGCTTCTAAATGGGCTGCGATACAAAAAGAGGCAAAGAGCACGTTTCAGAACAGTACTGTGATACAATCTCATTTTTCAAGTGGAAGAAATACATGACACTCTCTCTCACTTTCCCTGAACACACCTCTCTCACACACGCACTCCTTCCATGGAAACACAGTTGTCCCTCCGTACCCGCGGGATATTGGTTCCAGGACCCCGGGCAGACACAAAACTTCGCGGATGCTCACTTCCGGTCTATAAAATGGCGCAAGCGCAGTCGGCTCTCCATATCCTCGGGTCCGCATGCTCGGTTCAACGCGCCCTGTGGTTGGTTGAATGCGTGGATGCGGACGCCGCAGATACGCGGATACGGAGCGTGGACTGTATTTTAAGTCTGAAAGGAGACTCGCTAAATTGTTAACAGTGTTTACAGTAAGGAGAGGAGAACTTTCAAAACGCGCCATTACTCCTCTGAAACTGGGATTCCCGAGGGAGCGGAGAGGGAGCCGCGGGGCTGATTTTCAGCTGGAATGCAGCAACTCGGGCTGACCCGCTGGTCACAGCCGCCGTCCCCTCTTACCGGACTGTGCCATGACATACCAACTTTTCAATGTTTTCACTGACGCCCAGAGAACAACCCAGGTTCTGTTTACTGCCCCAGTACGCACTGCTGTATTCTTTAAATTCAGTATGATACGTGGGCATCGATTTAGTTCACATCACATATTTGACAAAATTCGGTTCATCTCAATACTGAGCATCTACCATTGCCGTGTACCAGTGGTGGGGTGCAGAGGCAAGGACAGATGAAACACAGTGCCTGCCCCCAAATCACACAGCCCGTGACCAAGACTATTATCACCCAGCTTGGTCGTGACAGTTTGATCTGAAAAACTGTTGGCTCTTTTCAAATATCTAGAAAATTCTCAAGGGGGCTGGGGGCGGGGAGTGCAAATAAAGTCCTGCCTTGTCTCCGAAGACAGTTCCAAGAGAAGACTAGGAAAGTCTTTGGAGCAAAAATGGCCACTAAAGTAAGTCCTTGGTTGCCGAGGAAGCTTGGATGGGACGATCGTTTATTTGCTGTGTAAATTCTGGCACCAAAAGTAAAAAGTCATTCACATTTTCTTAAAACTATAGTCCATAGTTCCACCGTAACCCCATTTTCTTAACACAAATATTTTTGTAACATCGTCCTGACTCTCCTGAATTGTAATTTACACCGGGTATAATCTACCTACAAAAAATTTCTAAAAATCAATATATTGTTTTGTCATATAAGGGAGAAATAAAAATTACAGTTTACAGTATAATATGTATTTTATAATATGAAAGTGCTCAGATGAGTCAAGAATCAGTGAGTAGTCAAATGATTGCACCTATTTTTAATGATGATATCTGGATTTCAGAAGAACTAGACCATATTCGACTGAATGTTTTCACTGTTTTGCTTTATATTTGCTATTTCCAAATAAGGGCTAGATAAGCATACACAGAATCTCCATGAATGAAATAGCTATAAATGAAAACTGATGCAACTATGTGGCCCTGGTGACTCAGATCCCAAGTGTGATACTGCCATCAATGACATCATTTTCCAAGACGGCGGACATCTCTCGGTAAACTGCTAGAGGCTTCCTTCCATTTACACAGTAGTAGCGTTCCTGGGAAGCGTGGTGGCTATTAAAACCATGCTGGTGTTTGTGTTTATGTGAAAAAAAGAGTTAGGACCTATGCTCAGATAATGAAAAATAAGTTCTCACCTGTGCCAGTGGTGGGGCTTTTCAAATCTTGAGGGACACAAGACAACTCTTTGCTCCGCAGGCCTGTCTCATACTGGCCCCCAAAGCCAGGAGGATGTGAGACTTCCTCATTTCCATCCCCGCAACCCCTGCAATCCTTGTGAAAACCAAAAGCACCGTCACCAGGAAAACATCCTCTAAGGATGTGTCATCCCCTTTGAGAAACACTTCCTTGAAGTCACAACTCTTAGGAGAACTCCAGGCCTTTTGGTCACTCTTTGGGTTACTACAGCGTTACTCTGTCCCCTGTCACCCAGCTGGACATGAAAGGGTCAGCAGCAGGTAAGTGGTGGGGCCTGAGAAGAACTGCTGACAGTGATGACGGCTCTGGAAAGGACAGACCTGCTCCTGGGGAGTGAGAGGCTGAACCCCAGGCAGTAGGTGACACTCTGGCTCCAAAAAGCACACAGTACTGGCCACAGGAGGGAATTCGGCCAGCAGGTGATGGGGACAGAGAGAGGCCCTGCATGTGAGAACAGGAGGGTGAGCTGCAGCCACAGGAGAGCATGGGGCATGCAGCAGCCACAAGGCACCCACAGACGAAGTCCCAGTTGTAGGAGAATCACAGCCTAAGGACACTTCCAGAATTTCAGAGAGAAAGAGGAATAATGGATGGAATAGAGGGCACTGGTTAAGAACTTGGGCTTTGGGATCAGAGGAGTTCAAGTCCCAGCTTTGCCACCGCTGCCAAGTGTGACTTTGGACCAGCTGCTTAACTTCTCTTTGACTCTGTCTCCTGGTCTGTAAAATGGGCACTAATGGCAGTGGGGATCAGATGGGATCAGAGGGAAGGTGCTGAGCGCGCCACCTGGTGGCCTGCGAGCTGCTCCAGAGCGGGACTCTGTCTCGTTTGCTCCCCTTTATACCCAGAGAACCTGACACGCAGGAGCCACACTTCAGCCCTGGTCGAGTGACCCGGCTCGGAAGGCCGTGTGAAAGGCAGCCATTCTCACCGTTATGAAGGGACCAGGTACTGGGGCTGGGGTAGGGAGCGGGGACTTGGTTCTTTACTGGGACACCGGATCACAGGCAGTACAAGAAGAGGAAACTAGATCACCCGGGTGACTGAAGCCGGGCTCCCAAAATCTCTGAGTGAGGACAGCCCTGGTCTCAGCACTCAGGGGCTGCCAAGCTCCCAGGAGAAAGTCCTGCAGCCCCACCACGGGGCCAGACGGCCACGGGGCGCTGCGAAGCACGGGAAGGAGACCTGAGCCAGACCTGGAAGAGCGCGCTGGCCTGCAGACCTGTGACCCCACGACAGGTCCTCCCGCCTGGGAACTGCACACATCAAAACTAAACGGAGCCGTGCAAAGTGAGAGGAAAGTAGGCCAGCCCTGGCTCCTTCCCCCGCACCGGCTCCAGGTCACGTCACTCTCCCCTCTGCGTTCTGGGCTCCAGCCACACTGGTCATTTCCTTGTTTCTCGAAAATGCTAAACTTCCCCACCCACATCCCCACCAGTCACTCTTTGCCCGGCTGATTTCTTCTCACCCTTCAAGTCTTGGTTCAGACATCACTTCCTGGGAGAGGCTTTCCCCGAACCCCCCGACCAGGTACAGTGTCCCTCTTCTTTATATTTATCCTTGCCCCTTCTGGCCTTTTCCTTCTTAGTATCTATTGCAATGACAATTATTGTGGGTGCAAGAATCTTCTCAGTGTTCATCTCTCTCAAGTGACTGGACACTCCTGAGAGCAGACACCACGTCAAGTCCATTACCCCACATCCTGTGGTATGCAGCCTACTCCTGGTGCATGGTTAGTACTCAGTAGATGTCAGGAGAAAAGAGAAGAGACCCTGAAACTCAGAGCGGGGTTACTGGGTTTGTCCTGAAAGATAATCAGATCTATAGAGAAACTCAACTCTTAAGAAAGCCAGGCCACTGACATTTCCGATTGAATATTCATCTTGTAGCAATTTGTCACCCTATTTCGAGGCCTAGCACACAGCAAAGATGAATGGCGTCCTCTCCTCTCAAATACAAGTGGCTATGGCAGAAAATACTTGGGTTTGTGTCCCCTTCTCCCTGCTGTCCAGCAGGGCACCCTGCGTGATGTCGGGTGTACCATCCCTTTGATCTTGCTGGTGAGAAAATACGTTCAGGACTATGTCCCAGGCAGAAATGAAAGCTGGAACGATATTCAATAACCCGTGATAAACCATAATGGAAAAGCATATGAAAAAGAATGTATATATATGTATGTATAACAGAGTCACTTTTTTGTACAGCAGTAATTAACACGACATTGTAATTCAAATATACTTCAATAAAAAATAAATTGAAAAAGAAAAGCTGAGAAAACAGATTCTTTCCTTGTGTCCTCTACCATCCCGCCACCACCGTGCAGATCTCCGCCAGCTAAAATCTGCCGAACAAGACACCTGAGCAGCTTTTCTGGCCCGTGGGCGAGAAACTGTAGTTCATTTCTAGATAGCACTTCATGCTTCATTCTTTGTTTTCCTTTCTGTATCGTCACTAATGGGAAGCTCAGATCCTTTTAGGGGCTTACAGAGTACAGGCAGAGAAAAGTTGGCCCTAGAAGGCCGACTTTCTCTGAAGGCAGAGAAATGGCAATTTCCCAGCATCTCTCTTCTAATAGTTAATTATCACCTCCAATTGCCGAGCCCTCATTCTGAACCAACAAGCATGCTCTTAACTGCTTTACATAAATGATCCTATTTAATCCTTCCAGCCCCTACTATGGAACACATGCTATTGATATTACCCTCTCCATTTTCCAGACGAGGAAAACTGAGGCCTAGAAAGTTGAAGTAACCTCCCGGACTCACAGGACCAGCAAGAGGTGACAGTGGCATCAGATCCAGGTCGCTTTGCCCTCAGAGCTTGAGCTCTTAAGCGCTGTACTTTATTGCAAGAATGCTTGCAACTCGGGGAGGGGGAAGGGTAAGCTGGGACGAAGTGAGAGAGCGGCATGGACATATATACACTACCAAACGTAAAACAGATAGCTAGTGGGAAGCAGCCGCATGGCACAGGGAGATCAGCTCGGTGCTTTGTGACCACCTAGAGGGGTGGGATAGGGAGGGTGGGAGGGAGGGAGACGCAAGAGGAAAGAGATATGGGAACATATGTATATGTATAGCTGATTCACTTTGTTATACAGCAGAAACTAACACACCATTTTAAAGCAATTATACTCCAATAAAGATGTTTAAAAAAAAAAGAATACTTGCAACTTACAAGGTACTTTGATTGTTTAATCAGCTAGCTAATGAAACAACAGTAGCACCAGCACCAATGAGAATAATCATAGATAAGTGTTCAGGTATTTTTATTACTGTCATTATGTTATGATCCCTGATTTAGAAATATTGTCTTGAAGCAGAGGAGAGGCCATCCCTCTGAAGATTCCTTACTCTTTGGCCTCTGCCGGGGGTCTGGCCACAGAGGCAGCTGTATGTGTGACTCGGGCATCTGTCAGCTGAGGTGGCCGTTGCCCAATTGCTCAGATCCCCCCTGGGTCAAGGGTGCACCATCACATGGGCCCCAGACAAGCACCCAAGTGGGATTTGAGACGCACCCATGAAGGTGACAAACCCCGGCTTCTATTACCGGCTCCTAGAACTAAGCTGTTTCACCACATAGGGTCCTGTTATGATTCATGCAAAGTGAGGGTTGAGTGACAAGTTCAAGTCTTCTTTAAATATGCCAACCTGAAGAGGCCTTGGGAAAATGGATGCGGCATTTTTAACAGCAGAAGACTCCTTTAGAACACTTGCAGCTGTTTCAAAGAGGGGGAAATGTATACATGTATACAGCTCAAAAGCAGCTTGTGAGGTCAAGCGTAATCCTTTTTCTCATGATTTTTAAAATATGGCAATTGCTCTCTCACAAAGAAGCGGGTGGAAGGTCACTCTGGAGTGGGTGATGCTGAGATCAGCAGCTCATGTACGGGGGGCAGGCGACTCACGGGTGGAGGGAGCCCTGGGTGTGGAGACGCATTCGGCCCTGGGTTCAAATCCTGGCTCCGCCATTTGTGCAACTTGGGACAATTTTTGTGTAACTTCTCCAAACTGATATGGGATAGTCATATCCACATCCACCTGGTAAACTTCTCAAGAGGATTTTAAAATAAAATCAACCTCTTCAGGTAAGCAGAGGAAGTAGGATGCGTCAGTTCAGAGCATTAAGTTTGCAACCAGACCTGAGATAAAAGCCCAGCTTGGCCACTTCTTTGCAACCTTGGACAGATCACTTTTAATTTCCCTGAGCTTCCATTTATGCATCCCTGGAAAAGCCACCTACCTTGGAGGGTCTGGAGTAAGAATTACGTGCAGTGGTACAAGCAGTATGCTTAACTCAGCTCCTGGCATTTAGGAGAGCCTCTATAAAGAGTAGTGTCATCTGTTAGGTATGGGCAGGACCAGAGCCTGGGCTTCTTTATGATCTGGCCGGAGGTTTGAAGTCAAGTGTCCAGGCTTAAGACAGGGAGCAAGCAAACTCAGGGCAGGCTAGGGGGTCCAACACGGAAACAAGCCCAGCACACTGGTGGGTTCTTCCCCAGAGCCTCCTAAGAGCTGCCTACCCTGTTTCTCTACCTGGCCAACTGGATTCTTAAGTTTGGGCTTTTAGGACATTCATCAGTGGGTCTATCAGCAAAGGCTGAGGGCAGGGCTGAATTTTAAACTGATGTCAATCTTTACTTTAAGGGCCCTGAAGCTAATAAAAAATTTGTCCCTTGGGTTAAAAAGGGATCTTGGGTTGACGTCAGTAAGAGAGTTCAGCCATTAGCCAGTTTGATTACGGTTAGCTTATTTGTACAGGGCTCATCTTTGATTAACTGAAAGTGGGGATTCACTGCATCCTCCCCTGCTTTCCCCAAAGGACTTTTAAAACAAATTAATCCTGACCTTCCACTCTGTAATTGTACTTGATGGAAAAACAGCCAGGCCAAGTGGAATAAGTAGGACTTCGGAGTCAGAGAAACCTGTGTTTCTATAATGCCGCATTTCTTAGCTGCGAGACAGGACAAGAAAATCTAGGTTATAAATTTGATGTGAATATTCAGTGAGATCAGACACTTAAGGCAGAATGGTTTTCCCTCTCACCTTATCGCACTCACCTCTCCCTTCCTGGAGCCTTGGGCAGCAGACACTGTTAGTTTTCTACCCAACTATGATTCCACACCCCCTCTGTTTTAGAAACAGGATTCCAGCTGGATTCATTCTCCTTTGAGTGGCCATGCCCTTTATTTTAGGGGACGGGAATACTGAACCCCTGGATTTCCCTGGCAGTCTAGTGGTTAAGACCCTGCGCTTCCATTGCAGGGGGGACGGGTTCGATCCCTGTTCGGGAAGCCAAGATCCTGCGTGCCACATGGTGCGGCCGAAAAAAAAAAAAAAAAAAAAAAAGAGTACTGGCCCCCCCTAGGCAGTCCTAGGAAATAAATCTTGTTTCATTTAAGCCAGCCCTGGCTTTCTCAGGCCTCCTGCCAAGTGGGTAGTTTAGACAAGAGCACATGATACAATTCCGGGTGATGAGATGGGGAAAATCTGCTGGGGAGCCTCTGGGGAGGTTTGCACTGTTTTGAGAAAAAGGATACGAGACAGATATATTTCCTTTTCTATCTCTGAGTGTTGTCATCTGTGTGCAATAGCTGAGAGAAGGCAGCCATCTTTGGACCATGAAGAGAGCCAGCCTATGAGGTTAGGGCAATAAGCTGAGAATGGCAGGGCAGAAAGCGGAAGGAACCTGGGCGCTGCGTGATGGTGTTGGGCCAGTGAATGAAGCAAGCCAGCAACTCCGGGGTATTTGGGCCCCTTGCTATATAAGATAATAAATCTCCTCCTTGTTTTAGACCTTTCTGGCAGATGTTTGGTTATTTGCAGTCAAAAGTACCCCCAGGGCTTCCCTGGTGGCGCAGTGGTTGAGAGTCCGCCTGCCGATGCAGGGGACACGGGTTCGTGCCCCGGTCTGGGAGGATCCTACATGCCGCGGAGTGCGGCTGGGCCCGTGAGCCATGGCCGCTGAGCCTGCGCGTCCGGAGCCTGTGCTCCGCAACGGGAGATGCCACAACAGTGTGAGGCCCACGTACAGCAAAAAAAAAAAAAAAGTACCCCATGCGGACCCCCTGATAACCTCATCAGGGTTGTTTGCAATTATTTCTATTCTCTCTTTCTGGGCCCATGATAAGATCACACTTCTTTACCTCCTTTGACATAAGATGTAAATATTTGGCTTGCTTTGGTGAGATGTGAGCAGAAGTGCTGTATGTCATTTCCAGGCAAAGGCTTGTATGTGCCAGTATGATTTTCCACATCCTCTTTACCTGTCTGAGCCATCAAGGAAATAGACAAGGCCACCATCCACTTGAATTCCCCACTGATTATTATAAAGAGAGGTTGCTACAGCCAACATTATACACGTAGCATAAGAAATAAATTTGGTTGTCTTAAACCAATGACATTGGGGGGTGATGTTTGTTACTGCAGCACAATCTGGTCTTTCCTTACTGATACACATCTAACTGATACATTCAAATAATAGAATAGAGGCTCTGGCAGAGAAGGCAAGGGGAGGTATAAGAGATATACTAATGGAACTTTAATCCTTGTGACGTGAAAAGCCTGATTTCTTTCTAGATAATTCCCTCTAAGGCCAGACTACTGTACAGAATTCTTATCCCCTCCCTACACTGTCTTTAAGATTCACACCCCATCCATCATTAGAACTAAACAGAGAAGCCACAATAGAGATTCACTGAAAGAAAAGGCCAGACTTTTGGTGAAAGGAAGGGAGTAAAGAGACTGAATGGACCAGGGAGTCTGGAAGATGGAGAGGGGTAAAGAGAAGTTCAGGTGACAGGAAGGGAGGTCACAGTACCCTCCTGGAGTGTTGAGACTCAGACCTTGCACCTGCTCAAGTAGCTGGAAAGTGATTGGCTAGAGAAGTCACTCCTGGATTCCACTGTCCTGGTTTAGAACTAGCCCCTCAAACCACAAGTAAACAAGCCTTCTAGTATGATATGTACAGTAAGGCCATTTACTTCTGAATGGTGTGTTGGTTTGCTGGGGCTGGTGACTTAAACAACAAACTTTTCTTTTCTCAGAGTGCTGGAGGCTGGAAGTCCAAGATCAACGTGCCAGCAGGGTTGATTTCTTCTGAGGTCTGTCTCCTTGGCTTGCAAGTGGCCACCTTCTCCCTGTGGGGATGTGGTCTTCTCTCTGTGTGTGTGTCTGTACCCTCATCTCCTCATCTTCTAAAGACATCAGTCATTTTGCATTAGGGCCCACCCATATGACCTCATTTCCCCTTAATCACCTCTTTCAAGGCCCTTGTCCAAATGCAGACACACTCTCAGGTACTGGGGCTTGGGACTTCATTATATGAATTTGGGGGGCGGGGAAGGGGCGACAGAATTTAGCCCATAAGAGATGGTAACATCCTTCCTCTTCACAATAAAGGTAACAGGGCAAAGAGTACATAGGTGAAGTGCCTGGTGCTCAGTCATTCCAATAAAAGGTAATTATGAAGTCTGTCGGGTTGCTTTGCCCTTTGCAGGTTCATAAATTCCCCGAGGAATGATTAAAGCCCTACGTTCTTACGCTTCGTTGTGGCTTGCACAGCCCAACGTTGCATCATAAACATGATACTCAAAGATTACATGGGAGCGGTTAAGAGTGTGGGCTTTAAAGACAGGCTCAAGCTCAAATTCTGACTCTGCTCTTTCGTGGCTGGGTAACCTTGGGCAAGTCACTGAAATGTTCTACGACTGTGTCCTCCTCAGTATATTAGGTTTATTGTGCCTACTTATAATCGCTTCCCAGGACTGCTGCAACAAATAACCACACGTGAGTGGCTTAAAACAACACACATGTTATTATCTTACAGTGGTAGAGGCCGGAAGTCCAAAATCAGTCTCACTGGGCTAAAATCAGCATGTCTGCAGGGCTGTGCTCCTACTAGGGGCTTTGCGGAAGAATCCATTCCTTACTTCTAGAGGCCACCTGCATTCCTTGGTTTATGACCCTTTTCTGTCTTTCGACCTGGAGATTGCATCACTCTGACCTCTGCTTCTGTTATCACATCTTCTCTGATTCTGACTCTTCCATCTCACTCTTTGACATATAACGACCTTTGTGATTACCGTGGGATAATTCAGGATAAACTCCCATCACGAGATCAGCTGATTAGCAAACTTAATTCCATCTGCAACCTTAATACCTCTTTTTCATGTAACCCAACATATACACAGGTTCCAGGGAGTAGGACATGGACATCATTGGGAACACATTATTTTCCCTACCTCTCAGAATTGTTGTGAAAGCCAAATGAAGTAATCTATGTAAAGGGTTTGGCACAGTCGGTAATCAATAAACAACGTTCGGGACTTCCCTGGCGTTCGAGTGGTTAAGACTTCACGCTTCCACTGCAGGGGGCGTGGGTTCGATCCCTGGTCGGAGAACTAAGATCCCGAGCGCCGCACGGTGTGGCCAAAAACAAAAAACCTTCGTCCACTTAACCTACACCTGTATACTCAGAAAAGAAAAAACCCTAAAATAGAAAAATAAAGTACTTAAAAATAAACAGACAATGTTCTTTGCTTCCTAAGAACTCATTCTATGAAACTCCTTATTGTAGGTCAATATTATTTGCAAAACTATGGGTCTCTGCAAATGAGAGTTACTTTAAAATTCTGGCAGAATTTGTTTAGGTGTAGAGGTGTCCTGGATCATTGCATCTTTGAGGAGAAAGAGATGCTATAAATCATCAAAGCCAACTCTCTAATTTTACCAAAAAGTTAACTGGGACCTGAAGATTATAAGTGGTAGAACAAGAGCTAACAGATAGTTTACTGTATGACACACAAACTTAATGTTTCATCACTAATCAATATTTCAGTAGTTATCTTCTGCTTCTTTTCTCTGCATAATCCAGAAAGACAGGAACCTGGATGGCGGTCCAGATCTGTCAGCAAAATCATAATTTCTTGCATTTTTGTAGCACTGTTCTCCCTGTGAAGTCAAAGAATCTTACACAGAACCTTCCTCTATGAATAAGGGACCTGACTGTTCATGAATAATGACCATTTGTTTTTTGGTCTGATTGGCCATTTTTCCTTTGGGTACCACTCTTCATTCTATTCCATGGTAAACATACTCAGTCCATTGCCTGCACCCTCCTCCCAAGGGTGGCGCCATGGCCCAGGCTTGATCAATCAGAAGCTTCCCTGGGATTCTTGCCAGAACCATTGGAAAAGATCTCGTTCTTTCAGATTGCAACCTTGGGGCCATTGGCAGCCATCTCGTTTATCGTATAGAAAGAGAGAAGCATGATTAAATCATCTGGGCCCCTCAAAAAGCCAAAAGACCCTTATTTATAAGAGCTAAAATATATCTTTTTTTTCTTAAACCAGTTTCATTTGAATGTCTGCAACTTGTATCTAAGAGTCCTCACCAGTACAACTGGTAACGATGTAAAGCCTGACCTTTATCTTTGAATCTTTAATAGAAAATGGCTTATAAATTTGAAAGTTTCAGTTCTTAGTAAGTGATTTATGAAACAACACCAAAAGATTTAGGGAACCATTTATTTTTAAAACTTGAAGTGTGGTAATCCTTGCTAAATTAAAGAAGTATATATTTTTTCTCTAATTTTTAATTATGAAAAAATTTCAAATATACACAAAAACAGAATGGTGAAATGAACACTCATGTACCCAATACTCAGCTTCAGAAAGTATCAGCATTTGGCCACACTTGTTGCTTCTATGTCCTACATTTTTGCCCACCTCTTTGAAGTATTTGAAAAGTAAAGAACTATATTCTGATGTGAATAAAGTCTCCTAAACTGTATGACCTGGGCATATGAATGTCCACATTCATATGTGCTTACCTTACGCACAGGGCAACCATCAAAGCCCATTTTCTTTCTTCTTTTTACGCAAGTAATTTATGTTCACTATGGCAATTTAGAATGTATAGGCAGGCAGGAAATAAACTAAAATCATTTATAATTCAATCACTTAGAGAGAGCTATTATTACTATTTTGATGTATACGGACCCAGACTCTTTTCTCTGCACGTATAATAAGAGCAGCTATTATCTATTGAGAGCGTCATCCATGCTAAGAATTAGGCTCAATGCTTTATGTGGGTCATTATTTCTTTTATCCTCACAATAACTCAATGGAGAAGTGACTTTCATTATCCTGATTTTATAGTTTGGGAAACTGAGACACATCAAAATTAAGAATCTTGCTCACGATTACGCAGCTAATAAATGATGGGGCTGGAACTGAATGAGGGTAGTCATTTTTATTATTTTAAAACTGAAAAAACAGGATCATACTCTTTTGTATCTTGCTTTGTTTGCTCAAAAATATATCTTGAAGGGCTTCCCTGGTGGCGCAGTGGTTGGGAGTCTGCCTGCCGATGCAGGGGACACGGGTTCGTGCCCCAGTCTGGGAAGATCCCACATGCCGTGGAGCGGCTGGGCCCGTGAGCCATGGCCGCTGAGCCTGCACGTCCGGAGCCTGTGCTCCACAAGAGGAGAGGCCACAACAGTGAGAGGCCCGTGTACTGCAAAAAAAAAAAAAAAAAAAAAAAATATATATATATATATATATCTTGAAGATCTTTCCCCGTCATAAATCTATCAATTTTTTTTTTTCTTTTTTTTTTTTTTTTTTTTTGGTACGCGGGCCTCTCACTGTTGCGGCCTCCCCCGTTGCGGAGCAGAGGCTCCGGATGCGCAGGCTCAGTGGCCATGGCTCACGGGCCCAGCCGCTCCACGGCATGTGGGATCTTCCCAGACCGGGGCACGAACCCGTGTCCCCTGCATCCGCAGGCGGACTCTCAACCACTGCGCCACCAGGGAAGCCCTATCATTTCATTTTTAAGAACTGCAGTGCATTCTAAGACATGGGTGGACTCCAAGTCACTCAACCAAATGCTCACGTAGACATTTAGTCTGGTTTTCATTTTCCCACAGCATGGTACCCATAGTCCAGGATTGGCCTGGCCGTTTCCGTGAACATCATGCCACCCGCCTGCCCCTACACCATGAGTTGTAGCTTCTAGGCACCCTGAACTGCAAGCCCTTTCCTGATAAGGCATGCCCTTTCCCATGGCTACAGCTTCTCTGCAAGTGGTACATTTTTCAAATTCCAGGCGTTCCCAATCCTTAAATGTCATCTGTCCCTTTTCCTGATTCCTGGCTGGGTGGCTAGCCACTTGGGGCATCAACAGTATGTATGGCAAGATGCCACATCACTGCTGTGTCTGGCACATTTGCTTATATGTGTTTCTAAGGTGCACGGCATTTCTTTTCCTTTCTTTTCTATTCTTTTCCTTTTTGGCCGCGCCACGCAGCGTATGGGATGTTAGTTCCCTGATCAGGGATTGAACCCAGGCCCTCGCCAGTGAGAGCATAGGGTCCTAACTACTGGACTGCCAGGGAATTCCCATTTCTTATTCATCTTGGAAACCGCAGTGTCCGGCACTGTGCCTGAGACCTAGCTCAGCAATTGTTTTCTGAATTAAAGAGAAGAGAATCATTAACACTAACAACAGCAAGAGTGATAGCTACTTTCTGCTCAGCATCTACTCTATTCCAGGCACTGTGGCTAATTACCTTACGTATATTATTTTGGTTAACACACATCTGTATAAGGTATCGTTATGTCCTTTTCTGGGTAAGGAAACTGGGTCTCCGAGAGCTCAATTAACTCACCCAAGATTGGCCAACTGATAAAGAAAAGAACTAGGGTTTGAGTTTAGTCCAGGTACAAAGCCCAAGCCCTAGCACTCTGGAGTCTTCTCACGACCCTAGGACATGTATCCGTTCTTCAAAGAAATATTTACTGAGCACTTACCTGTGCCAGCCCTGGACATAACGCAACACACACACAAGCATCAGACTCACCTGGAGGGCATACTGAAAATGCAGATTTCTGGGCTCTGGAGATTCTGTTCAACCTGTCTGGAGTTGGGCCCAGAATCTACATTATCATAAGGCCCCAGGCAGGGCTGACATCCCACCAAGTAGGTACTGGTGTGGCCCCACTGGTTGTTAAAACACTGGCATATTTCTGAACCACTTGGTAAGCAGACATTGCCCCCAAAGGACCTGAGGGTAGGTGGCCAACTGTCCCAGGTTTGCCTAGGAATGTCCCAGTTTCAACAATGAAAATCCCACACCCTGGGAAAAGCAGGCTGGTCACTGACCACATCTGAGTGTCCCCTGCCACCTCAGTTACCCCGATCTTTCCCAGATCCGCATGGTTCAGAAACCACAGGGTCGCTGGGTTGATGCCTGCCATAGGATGGGCCTCTCCAATTGTAAGTGCTGTCACTTCTGACTTGTGGAGGTCCTCACCTTTTCTGGGGGTAAATATTTTGAACATCATCTCTGGCCCAAGTGCTTCTGATGCAGGCAGTCCATGGACCACTCTGTAAGAAACACTAGTTCCGTCACCTGATACCAGACTAAGCACTGAGGAGATTTTTTCAAAACATAATACTAGAAACATTTATGGGCCAGGAGCCATGAGAACCTTACACAAAGTAACTCGTTTAATCCTCACTGCAAGGCTAAGAAGCAGATGCTATCACTATCCCCATTTCACAGATGAGGAAACTGAGGCCCAAAGAGGTTGAGAAACTTGCCCAAGATTGCATAGCTAGTGAGGACCAGAGGCGGGGTTCGCACGCAGCTCAGCTCCAGAGCCTGTGCGCCTGGCAAGCCAAGACAAACACTCCCGTCCAGCAGACCCAGGCTCTTTGTTAAGGTCAAAACCTCGGGAGACCCCATTCCTCTGCATACAACTGGCACCACTGTCTTGCTCTGAGCCCCCAGGGTCCAGAGTTGAACCACTGCCACACGTGCACAGGCTTCAGGCAACACCGAATCCTCCCTTCTGCTAATTGCTCTCCTAGAAGCCGTTTTCAGTTCTCACAGCAGCTCTCCTCACATGGCAGCAAACTCTGAATATCAACCGCATTTAGGAGCGAGGGCTTGAAGCATATGTCAGAGGCAGAGAGAGGAACCAAGTGACAGCCTTTCTTCTGGGAAGGAGTGTGAGTTTTTTACAGGCAGGGCTGCTTTCTCAGCGAACTTCTCTTCATTTCTGAGTCCACCTGTTACCAGGCCAGATGGCCCCAGCTAGCCTTTTCTTTCACAGGCTTCAAATAGAATGCAACACCCTCTGAGATTCAACCAAATTCCACCCACTGACATGAGCCCCCTCTTTACCCAGGTGTTCTGGAAGTCTTGGAATTTGACACCTCCACAATCTGACATTTACGACTGGGAAGAGGAGGCCTGGAGTGGGTGCTCCGACTTTCACTGAGCCGTTCAATAAACCCTGAGTGGGCTATCACTGTGTACCAAGCATCGCGCCAGGTTTGTGGATACAGATGAACGAGGCAGCGATGGTGGCCGCCCCTTCATGGAGCTTACAGCCCGGGGGCCAGCCAGAGGAGTATCGTTCATTGTCATTGAGAGAGGTGCCCTGACGGAGAGATAAGTGTAAGTGTTTAGAAGTTAAGGTAAACATGCAACTAGAGATTCTCATACTAAGTGAAGTAAGTCACAAAGGGAAAGACAAATACCACTTACATGTGGAATCTAAAATATGACACATATGAACCTATCTATGAAACAGAAACAGAATCACAGACATAGAGAACAGACTGGTGGTTGCCAAAGGGGAGGGGCTTGTGGGATGGAGTGGGAGGTTGGGGTTAGCAGATGTAGGCTTTTATATATGGAATGGATAAGAAGCAAGATCCTACTGTATGACACAGAGAACCGTATTCAATATCCTATGATAAACCATGATGGAAAAGAACATTTTAAAAAAAGGATGTATATACGAATAACTGAATCACTTTGCCATACAGCAGTAAATAAACACAACACTGTAAATCAACTATACTTTAACAAAAAATTTTAAAATTTTTTTAAAAAAAGAAGTAAGTGTAAGCTGTAAGTGAGGATGTTTATCAGAGGACTCTGACTTATTGGCCATCAGGGAGACCTCCATCCAAGAGGTGATGGGTAAAAGCCGCAACCGGAAGGAAAAAGAAGGCGCTGGTTCAAAACCGGGTCAGGGAGCAGGTATTACGAATTCAGGGGATGCATTTGCAAGAACACCTGAAACCTATAAGAAACTGTCAGAGTCATGAGGGGCCAGAGGCACAGAGCAGCACCAGGGGGGAAGGCAGACACGCCAGAGTTTGTTGATCACAGTGAGAGATTCGGGTGTTCTCCAGAGAAGAGGGAACAGGAGAATGACGCGGTCGGATCTGCACTTTTAAAAGACTCTTCTGTGGAGTTCTCTGGCGGTCCACTGTTTAGGACTCCGGACTTCCACTGCAGGGGGCACGGGTTCGATTCCTGGTTGGGGAACAAAGATCCCGCAAGCCACGCGGTGTGGCCAAAATAAATGAATAAATGAACCATTTGAATTGGAAAGACTTCTAAATTGTTAAGGGGGGAACAAAAGGAATAAGAGACTTCTGGCTCCAGCTAATCAGTAGCAGAGGCAGAGCTGGGCCTCAAATTCAGGTCCCTTGTCTCCCTGTCCTGTGTTCTTTTTCACCAGCCTCAGAACATGAGCCCTGCTCTCAGTATTTGTGTTTGAAGAACCCTGTTCCATTTGTATCCAAACTCTGTTACCCACTTCCTCAACTTCTGCATCATCCGAGGTGAAGGAGAGCTCAAAACCCAGGTCTGGACTTCCCCAGTGGTGCAGTGGTTAAGAATCCGCCTGCCAATGCAGGGGACACGGGTTCGAGCCCTGGTCCGGGAAGATCCCGCATGCCACGGGGCAACAAAGCCTGTGTGCCACAACTACTGAGCCTGCGCCCTAGAGCCCACGAGCCACAACTACTGAGCCTGCGCTCTAGAGCCCGCATGCCCCAACTACTGAGCCCATATGCCTAGAGCCCATGCTCCGCAACCAGAGTAGCCCCCACCCACCGCAACTAGAGAAAACCTGCACACAGCAACGAAGATGCAACGCAGCCAAAAAATAAATAAATAAATATTCAATTTAAAAAAATGTAGGCCTACACAGATGCTGAGCCAGACCCAGCTCTTATTTCTAGCTGTGTGCTCTTGGGAAGGTTAATGAACATCTTTGGGCCTCAAGTTTCTCATCTGCAAAATGACAATAAAAGTCCACCTCAGATCATCGTGACGATTTTGGTTTTTTTGGCCATGCTGCATGGCACGTGGGATCTTAGTTCCCCGACCTGGGATCAAACCCGAGCCCCTTGAATTGGAAGCACGGAGTCTTAACCACTGGACTGCCAGCGAAGTCCCTATGGTGACAATTTTAAAAGATAATGCATGCAATGCATTGTGTATGACCTATGACCTCAAATCAATACCCAGTAAATAGGAGCTCTTCACTGGAACTCCCTTCTCCATGGGGGAATCCAAAGACTTTTGCTAAAGTTTTCAGTACACGTTTTCTTTTCTTTCTTTTTTTTTTTTCCATACACATTTTCTCAAGGTCTTCCAAGCTGGAAGGAGCCACCACTTTTTGTTACCTTTAGTCTGGTAAAGCTCATACCTGCCCTGGCTATAGGGAGGACCACGTAACCCAGGCCTGGCCAATCCCAGCACTCCATCTCCATCAAGGGGTGGGCTATTTATTTATTTGGTTGTGCTGGGTCTTAGTTGTGGCAGGTGGGCTCCTTAGTTGTGGCCCACAGACTCCTTAGCTGCGGTATGAGAACTCTTAGTTGTGGCATGCATGTGGGATCTAGTTGCCTGACCAGGGATCCAATCCGGGCCCCCTGCATTTCAGTCTTAATCACTGCACCACAAAGGAAGTCCCTGGGCTATTGATTTAAAGGGGCCAATTATAATCCTTGCCTGAGATCAAATACACAGATGCTGTGAACAAGGCGTTCTCTCTTTCCCATGGCTGAGGCTGCTGCCAGCCATGCTCATGGAGGCCAACAGGCAGGTGGGAATGAGAGTCCAGAGTTAGATGAACAGAGCCAGCACTTGGGCAGCAAGGAGTTCCAGGTCCTAGACCCTGAGGCCACCGTTGTCACAGCTCTCTTTTAGAGTTCTGCGAACTACCTGCATAGCCCTGCAAGTTTCTCGAGTCACTCATTCCCTGTCTTGCTTTAGCCAAGTTGAGGGGAGTTTTGACACTTGCAACCAAAAGAGCTCTGACAAACTGTGCAGTTGTCGGGGTCACAGGCAATTCTGAATCATCGACTTAGAGCCCTAAAGTTCAAAGAGGCCTCAAAGGTCATCCAGGACAGTGGCTTAAAAAAAAAAAAACAAAACAACACACTTTGGTTGGAAGTAGCAAAATCTCCTTTTTAAATCTTCAGAAACCCAAATGTATAACACAGATAAAAGAGGAAGCGCCGTCGTGGCTGTGAGAGCGTGGGAAATCCTCAGCCCTGCCCACCACCTCCTGATTCTGTCCCTTTCCCCTGCATCCATCTCAAGGTCAATGTCTGGTCCAACTTCCTACATCAGGAATCACCTTGACCACAACTTTGACACTTGGTCATCAAGCCTCAGTTGGACGCATTCACAACAGGCAGCTGACCAAGCCACGAGGCGGCCCACTTCCTTTGCAGACTTTTCTGATAGCAACAGAGTTCCCCATCTGCCTCGTGGTAACACCCACCCCCGACCCACTGGTCTGAGTCCTTGGGGGTGAAAAGGAGCTAAGTAAATACACCTTTCTGATGGGTGCCCTTCCTGAAGACAATTTTCCTGTCCCACTTAGCTCCCAGCTTATACACACTCCGTTTCCTCCTCACGGGAACTCACGTCCAGCTGGTGAGATGCCTAAAATAGGCACACTGCTGTACAAGGTGTGATTTAAGGAGGGACAGAAAGACGCTTACAGTTAGAGAAAGTGTTTATTAAAAAATAAAAAAAGAAAGAAAGAAAGAAAGACAAATACGTAGAGGTTTCTGACAGCCCCCTACTCCCTATGGGTACCATTTTGCCCAGGCTGGGGGACTGTGCTTAGGCCCATACACACCTCTTCTCCTTTCTCTTTTAGCCCTCACGACCAACCCATAAATTTAGGGATGATTTTTATCCCCATTTAAAATATGAGGCCCAGGGACTTCCCTGGAAGTCCAGTGGTTAAGACTCTGAGCTTCCACTGCAGGGGGTGCGGGTTTGATCCCTCCTGGTCGGGGAACTAAGATTCTACAGGCTGCGTGGCACAGCCAAAAATAAAAATGAGGCCCAGAGGAATTAAAGTAACTGGCTCAAAGTCAAGAGCTAATATTTGGTGGGACTGGGATTTGAACTCAGATCTCACCTGACTCCAAAGCTGGGCCTATTAGGTGTATTTCTATTAGAAGGCATAGCCCTCTGTGCTACTGACCATCTAGCCCTGGAAGATAAGATACAGCAAAGGAAGGATGACATCGATGCAGATACTTTTTTGCAGACTTTATATCACTGTGGTCAGGACACAAGGCAGACACTTCTTCGTAGGTAAGCCTTGGAGAAGCTTCTTTTTAAACACAGCACAGTCATTGCGTGTTAGAGATGATTTAATCTGTTATTTGAGCAAGAAATCAAGGAAGACGTGGGTCTCTGGGGCTGGGATGATGAAGCCTGACTGTCTGCGTGACCAAATTGATTACAGTTAACCCAGCTTCCCTTTTCTCTTGCCCGTCAAGTCTCTTTAATTAAGCTCTTTCCCAACACAACCCCACTTCTGGGTGTCACTGTGCTGGAGGAAGAGGGTCTGGGGAGCAAAGAGGTGCGAGAACCAGTTTTGTCCACCTTGGAGCCTGTGGTGTCACCAGAAAGGGAACTTGGCCTCTGTTTCCCGCTTTCTAGCTTTAGGGTCGGTGTTCCACGGCTGCATCTGATATTTTCTCAAAATGTGCCAACTGTGGGGCTTCCCTGGTGGCGCAGTGGTTGAGAGTCCGCCTGCCGATGCAGGGGACACGGGTTCGTGCCCCGGTCCGGGAAGATCCCACATGCCGCGGAGGGGCTGGGCCCGTGAGCCGTGGCCGCTGAGCCTGCGCGTCCAGAGCCTCTGTTTCGCAACGGGAGAGGCCACAACAGTGAGAGGCCTGCGTACCGCAAAAAAAAAAAAAAATGTGCCAACTGTGAACCGTAACAGGAAGAATATTCCTGACGACTTTCACCGAGCGGTTGCTATAGGCACAGGCACACACCGCACCTTGTACAATACCCACAGCGCGCCTCCCGGGCAGGCACTCTGTGATCCTGGTTTAACAGACATGGTCACTGGGGTCTGGATACTGGGTAGCATACTGAGGACTCTTGCTCCAAGTCACCCATTGGTAAATGGCATGGTTGATACTTGAACTCTGGCAATCTGACCTAGAGCCCACCTATACTGATAAATTAAGTGATAAAAGCAGATGTGAAAACAGTGTAGGACACCATGAAGAGGAACAAAGCATGGTTACATGGACGAATCTCACAGTAATTATGCCGCGTAAAAGAAGCCAGATAAGCACGTACACGCTGTATGATTTCACTGACGTGATACATTGAATTGATGAAACTCGAGAAAATACAAACTGACAGTAACAGGAAGCAGGTCACTGGTTGCCAGTGGCTGGTGGCGGGGGCAGTGAGGCAGGAGGGAGGGATTGTAAAGGCATGAGTAACCTTGGAGGATGATGGAATTCATTCTCTCGATTGTGGTGATGGTTCCCTAGGTGTATATGAACGTCAAAAGTCGTCAGGCTGTATACTTTAAGTGCGTGTGGTCTATTGTGTCTCAATTATATCTCAGTAAAGCTTAAAAAGCGGTATTGGGCATGGTTCTGGTTTGGTTTTTAAGGAAAAAAAATAAAACATATATACATACGTACATAGGTATACAGATATATTTATATATGATAGCGTGACTCAAAAGGTCCTGTGTGATCTGACCCATGACCCTTTCCTCAGCATCATTTCTCGCCACCCACCCTTAACCCTCCACGCCGGGCAAAGAGTAGCACTCTCATTTCCTCCCTGGCCTCATTCAGTCTCTTACCCCACTGTCTTTCTCACTTGCTCTGTGCTCCCTCCGCCTGGTGGAAAACTGTCTCACCCTCCCCCATCTTTCCTTGGCTGAGTCCTCTTGATGCTTTAGGTCTCACCTAAGATTCCCCTCCTTCCTCAGACCAAAGCACTTCCCTTCGGCACCTGGTACTGTAATCGTTTAATACTTTTTCTCTACTCTTACCTTGTAAGTTCCATGAAGGCAAGAGGCTGTCTGTATTCTGTTCCTGGAGGTGTTCCTAACACAGAGCACCAAGCCTGGTACACGGTAGGTATTCACTAGATACGTGTTTGAATGAAGGACCAGAATGATTTTTTCAAAACCTAGTAAACAAGCACTACTTCTATATACTAACATACTATTAAGAAAAAAACCACACGATTAATATTCTCCAGTATGCAGGCAAGCGTAATGGTAAGAGCGATTACTGAAACAGCATGTCACAAAGTGGTTAAGAATATAATATTTAGAGTCATTCAGAAGTGGTTCTACCAGTTGTCAGTTAAGTTACCTCGAGCAGGTTACGTTCTCTCTCTGAACCTCTACTTTCTTCTCTGTGTAATGGAGGTAGTGATATTCGGTCATTGTTAGGTAGTTTCAATCAGATAATGTCTGGGTGTGCTCAGTAGGGAGCCAGCACACAGTAGGTGTGCTATTACTATTATTATCACTATGATTATTATTGCGCTGGCATTGTCATTCAGATCAGTTGAGTATCAACCGTCAGCCAGAACCTCACATTTATCTGGTTCTCTTATTTTTACCAAGCGTTGCTCACATAGCATTACTTGCCCCTTGCAGGAACCCAGAGAGGAGAGACACAGATGTTATTATTACCCGTTTTAAAGGAAGCTGACTTCTTCCCAGCTTCCCCTTCCGCCTCCCCTGCCCCCCCCCCCCCCCCCCCCCCCCCCCCCCCCCCCGCCGTGTCCTCTCTACGTCTGCATCTTTATTCCTATCCTGCCACTAGGTTCATCAGAACCATTGACCACCTAGAGGGCTGGGATAGGGAGGGTGGGAGGGAGGCTCAAGAGGGAGGGGATATGGGGACGTATGTATACGTAAAGCTGATCACTTTGTTATACAGCAGAAAGTAACACAACAATGGAAAGCAATTATACTCCAATAAAGATGTTAAAAAAAAAAAAGGAAGCCGAGGCCCAGAGAAGCGAAATGATTTTACCCAAATTGCACATAAGGCAAACAGTGGCACCAGGGGCCAATCCCAAAATGGTTCAGCCCCGTAAAAAGGGTACTTGCTGAGGTCTTGTCTGCTCCTTAGACGTGAAAGTGACTGAAAGCCCCTGCCAGGTGGAACCCAGCCTCCTTTCCTCAAGTCCCCATCTCTGCCCCTCCAAAAACTCCCTCACCCAACAGAGGTACAACCCTCCCCCATCCCCTTGTCCCTGCCCCAGCTCACACACACAACTTCTCCCTTTTTTCTCCCCCCTCACATTTTCTGCTCCTCTGTTTCCCAAGACTCCCCTCTCTCTGAGCTGCTCCTTTCCCACAATGATACTGAAATCTCATTTGATTAAGCAAAGCACTTTACCCTCCACCCCACCCGCCCCGGTCAGGTACGACCTAAAGACCAGTGCTCAGCCATAGAAAGGCCCCCCCAAACCTGGCCCCTGCCTCATGTATCTCAGAGCAGGGAAGATAAATGAGAAGATTTGCTTCTGGAAAAGATTTGCTGGGAAGATTTGCTTTGTTTGCCTAGCACAAAAACTTGCTTGATGGTATGCTTAATTTTATTTTCTTCCTGACATTAAAGAAAAAAAAGATACATTTCCCATAAAACCCTGGTTTCTGGGTTCTCTCTAAAAAAATGAGAAGATTGGATAACACAGGCCCCTGGGTCAAACACAGCAGCAACAAGCCAAAGTAGAGTCATGGCAGCCCCCGTAGCCAGGCCAGACGGTTAGTCTGTGCCGGAATACACGTTTGCGTGACTCGTCTGGCCTCTGGAAGAATTTGAGGCTGTAATCCCTTCGCTGGCCGTGTCACCCAACTGGCAGATGTTTTACGTCAGTCCTCTTTCTTCCCTTCTCTGAGTGGAAAGACCCAGTTACAGACATTCATTTTTCCACTGATGTAAATTATACTACCACCCTAAATTAGATAGCAGAAACAGTTACATGTAGTTTGGTTTTCAGCATATTTTCCACCCCAATGCAAAAATGTTACATGGCATATTTAGAATATTTCCCCCTCTCACAGTAAAGGTTTTTTTCATGACAACTGAAATTCCCATTATTCAACTATCTACCATGTGCTTTGAGATTTGGAGATGATTCTAGCTGATTCCAGAACTGGAGCTGAAGAAGCGTAATTTCTGTTTTATGAGTAGCTTTCCACAGTGTAAGTCCCTAGCATAATCTGATTTAATGCTCGTTAACTGAATTGCTCTTTAGTTTACTGTTTGAAGTTCAGTGCATATTTGCAAAGGCAGCTCAAGTTCCTTTTAAGCTCTGACACCATTTTCTTGTGCCTCTCCCAATTTGCAAATTAGCTGACCCTCAATTCTTCCAAGCGCCTTTAGGCCTGAGCAGAGAGGACATGGTCGTAACTGTGTAAACTTTCTCTCTCACTGCTGACATTGAACAGCCACCTGACTTGCTTTCACTGAAGGAGTCCCCAGTAAGCACCACCTGAAAGGACAGAGCAAACCCTAGAGAAGTGCTTCTCAAAGTGTGGTCCCTGGGCCAGTAGCATCAGCAGCATTTGGGAGCTTGTTAGAAACGCACCCTCTGAGCCCCACCCCAGAACTTCGGAATCCAGATCTGCATTTGAACAAGATCTCCAGCTGATTCATCAATAAAGAAAACAAGATAATTTCTTTAGTGAAAAGAACTGTGAAGTAAATAAAAGAGAGGGTGACACGACAGTGACTGCGAAGGGGCTCCTTAACACAGAGCAGCTGTTCTCGAAACTGTTGGTCTCAGGACCCAAATATACCCTTAAAGAGTGTTGAGGACCCTAATGAGCTTTGTTTATGTGGGTTATATCTATCAGTATTTGCCATATTAGAAACTAAACTAATAATTTTTTAAAATATTGTTAATTCACTTTAAAATGATAAACGTTACCTATTAACATATATTTTATGAAAGTAGCTATATTTTCTAAAACCAAACGAATTAATTAGAAGGCATAGAAGACATAGTTACACGCGTTTGCCAATCTCTTTAAATGTCTGCCTTAATAGAAGACGTCTGGATTCTCATATTGGCTCCTGCATTCAGTCTTTTGCAGCATCATATGTCATGGGGACTTTGGAAAACTCCACCACACTTACGGGAGAGAAATAGTGAAAAAGGCAGATACCCCCTTAGTACTGTCATAAAAATACTTTTGACTTGGGGTACCCCTCCCCCCCCCACACACACACAGAGGGTCGGTCCCGGACCACACGTAGAACTGGTGATGTGATGTGATCTAGCGACGGAGGAAGGCCTCCCAGTAGGGTGGCGTGTATAAGCGTGATCTCAATGATAAGGAGTCCTTACGGGAAGACTTCTCACTTTAAACAGCATAGAGATTGTGCAGTGAAGGTGTCAGTGCGACTTCTGGTCCCGACTTGGTCCTAGACTAGCTGCAAAACTAACGACAGGTCCCTTGTCCTCTGTGTTGCGTGAGGAGGGTGGTCTCTAACATTGCAGCCCCCGCGCCCCGCCCCAGTAACCGGGAGGTCCCAGCGTGAACTTTAGAGCAACCCTCTAGTTCGCCCAGCAGAGGGCGAAGGAGACCAGCCCCGGCTGGACCACCTCCACCCCGGAGGCCCTTCGGCGCCTCGCCACACAGACATAAGGTTCCCTCGTGATCCGGGCGGTTTCCTTGGCACCAGCTGGCACCAGGTATCTCGGGCAACCTGGGCCGTCCCCGGGGAGGGGCTGCGAGCCTCGAGAACCCTTCACATCGCTCCAGACGTGCCCAGGTCGGGATGCTCGGATTCTCCCGAGAAGTGTCGGAAGAGCAGAGGGGAGGAACTGGTTTGGGCAAAGACACATTTTTTTCCCCCACTGGGCCTGTCGGTGAGGAACCACCCAGGAGCTGTTGACTCCTCACTGGGAAAACCGGGCGGGGCGGCCGGAAGGGAACAAGACGGAGCGCTTCGCCAGCTCTCCCCCGGGGCTGCCTGCCTGCGGGCGCGGGGCAGAGCTTGCATCAGCGCTGCCAGGGCCGGGGCAGGGGCCGCCCGCGACGTCAGCTGCCTTCCCAGAAGAATTCCACCGCCTGCGGCCAGGGCCCCGGCCCGTGTGGGGGCGGGGGCTTTTGGTTTCCGAGGATGACACCACTCGCTCGCTGCGTCTCCTCGCACGCACTCTGTTGTCATGGAGACGACAGCATCCTGGCAGCCTTGGTGAGGCCAACCAGCCCTCGAGAAGTGACCCGGAGCTCGGCCCACTCAGGAAACCACTGGCTCTAGGATGCCTGCCCGAGGAGACGGGGCCCCGTGTCCCGGATTCTCCCCTGGGGGAGCCCTGTTGGGCCACCTTCCTCATTCTGCAGGATTATCAAGATCTCAAAGCACTCTCGCCAAGGGTCTTAGAAACAACCTTGCGGGGGGGGGGGGGGGGGAGGGGGCAGGGGGCGGGAATCGAAGCCCAAAGAAAAGCCCTAAGACAGGACGTACCAGGCAGAACTGACTTTCAATCCTCTAAGGTTTTGCTTTTTTTCTTACCTTTCTTTCCATGGAGCATTTTCTTATGATTGTCTTCAAAAGATTCTCTGGCTTTAGCCACTTTCAGTGAAGGAATGTTTGTTTTAATTCGCCTCGGCAAGTTTGTATTGAGCACTTAGAACGTGCCAGGCAAAGAGAGTGGGAGGTGTGTGATTGTAATAATAATGCTAGCCAGCGTGCCTTTAACACGTTCAACCGTGCACACAGGTGAACTCAATCTTCCCTACACCCTTAGGGGGTAGGTAGGTCTTGTCCCATTCTAGAAAAACGAACTCAGATTATCCAGTCAATCTGAAACCAGCTTGGAAGTGAAATCAGATCTGAGCCCTAAACCAGAGATCTTAACCATCACCGAGCAGCCTCTCAAAACATCAGTTAAAATGGTGGCTATGACCTTTAGTCTCAGGAACCGATGCATTTTTACTGCACTGAGGCCATGCATTTAATCTTTATGTGTAAATAATAATTGAGAAGGTCACGACAAAAATAATCCTAAAGAAGGAATAAGAATTATATAATAATAATGTAAACACAGCTACCATTGACTGAATACCCACTATATGCCAGGCCCCCTCTACAATCGTTACCACATTTGATACAACAGCTCTCCAAAGTCAGTTCTATTACTTTGGTCCCTACTTTGCAGTCAAGGAAACTGAGACACAAAGAGGTGAAGTAACTTGTCCATATCCCACAGCTGGTAGATTAATACATAGTAATTAACAGAATCATGTGCTGATCCATTGTAGGCATTCAGTATAATCGCACTCTGCTTAGGAGAGAATGGAGAGAGGACAGGGTATACAAACACCTCAAGAGAACCTCATTCATCCGGACCATTTCCATCTAAGATATATTAAAATTTGAAAGCAGGCCAGAGTAGGGTTCCTTTTATCCCCGTGGGCGGGGTGAACATTGCTAAGCAAATAACATAAACAAGGTGAGGACATTTTTGTTTAACATCTTTATTGGAGGATAGTTGCTTTACAACGTTGTGTTAGTTGCTGCTGTATAACAAAGTGAATCAGCTGTACGTATACATATATCCCCAGATCCCCTCCCTCTTGCGTCTCCCTCCCTCCCACCCTCCTTACCCCACCCCTCTAGGTGGTCACAAAGCACCGAGCTGATCTCCTTGTGCTATGTGGCTGCTGCTTTTTGTAGGAAATGTTAGAATTTAGGAAGCACTTTCATACCCAGGATCAAACTGCATCTTCACGACACTTCTGAGAAGTAGTCAGAACCGGTTACCTTAGCTCCAATTTACAGGTGAACTCTGAGGGGCTTTGCTGAGAAGACTTTTTAACTACTAAAGAAAACAAGTAGTCTTTAAATTTAGGACACGAAAGTAAACCACTCCCGAGAGACAAAAAGTGGAAGCAATCCAAATGTCCATTAACAGGTGGATAAATAAAATGTAGTATATACATACAATGGACTATCATTCAACCTTGAAGAGGAATGAACGTCTGACGCAGGTGACAACATGGGTGAACCCTGAGGACATTATGCTAAGTGAAATAATCCAGTCACAAAGGACAAATTTTGCATGACTCCACTTATATGAGGTACAGTAGACAAATTAGTAGAGATACAAAGATACAGAGGTTATCAGGGGCTGAGGGGAGGAGGGAATGGGGAGTTACTGTTTCATGGGTATAGAGCTTTTATTTGGGACGGCGAACAAGTTCTAGAAATGGATGATGATGATAGTTGCACAACCCTGTGAATGTACTTAATGCCCCTGAATTGTACGCTTAAAAATGATTAAAATGATAAATTTCACGTTATGTATTTTTTATCACAAGGAAAAAAATTGTTTAAAAAAAGGAAACCTCCTTAGCACTCCCCATTCTTATGTGATTTTTTCTTTTCAAAAGAGAATTCTCACGTGTTTATTAAAGCAGGAGTGGCTTAAACCCAGGCCAATTTAGCTTTGCAGGGGTTGCTACCTCCGCTTGAAAGTAAGAAAACGTCACACCTTTAAAAATAGCTCACTATTGTGTGTTTTCCCTAAATACAGAAGACTGGTATTCCCCTCAGGTATTCCAAATGAGCAAGGTCTGGCCAGGTCGGGACAGAAGCAGGGGTGAGTCACTGGCTTGGCAGGTGAGGTCATCATGGGGTGACGGTCTGCGTCAAGAGGGCCCCTCACCTCCCACATCTCTGATCTTCTCCCCTCATGGGTGGCCAGGTCACCAGCCAGCTTAGCTGGAAGTCGAGCTGCTCCAGTGTGCTGTGCAGTGGGAGACATTCCTCTTTATGACTCAGTGCTTCAACACCCCAGTAGATGGGCACATAAAGCCTCCGGTAATTAAAGCCAGCTCCAAGGTCAAGACCCCGACTGCCAAGTCATGGTCTATAAGTAAAAGAGGGAAGACGTATATCCTTGGGAAGGGAGCAGAGAGAGCTTGTTTTCTGTTTGGTGGAATGCTAACTATCTAAGAAATGGTGGAATGGTTCTACTTATCTTGATTAAGACAACGTAGGAGAGTGGCACACGGAAGGGGACAGTAAATATTTGCTGAATGATGCTACTTTGGAGGAGTTCAACTGCAAGGACAATCCCAAACTGCGAGCAGAAAAATATATATTCTTACTTAGCTTCCACCAGCCTATTTTCTCACAGGGGGCCCGGAAAGGGGGCTTGATATATTTTCCTGGAATTGACACAGGTTTCATGCAGACGACTATGGTATTGACACAAAGAATCATGATGTTTATGCAGGTAACTAAGTTGTTAATAAGTGGTAATATGAAGGGACTTTCTTGGACACGTCTGTACACTCATCTAGCAACCATTAGCAGAGGTGCCATGTATGTACATAAGATGAAAGAGAAAGTTTTTGATTTATCTGAGTCGCCTTTTCCCTCTTTCATCTGTACACTGTTGAGTCAATCTGGTATGGTTGAAGGTACATGGGCCTTAGCATCAGACAAGCCTTGCATTAGTCAGTCAGGGACTCTTGGTTGAACTGGGTTCAAATCAGCTCGAGGGGGAGAAATTCAGGGGATGGCTTCGGCACAGCTGTATCCAGGTGCCCCAATGATAATGTTATTCTGTATCTCTCCACTTCGCCTTCATGGGCCCATGAGGTGCCCAAGAATCTTCCCAGTAGCTCTGGGCTTACATTCGCTCGGCATAACAACATCATTAGAAAGAAATCTCTCCCATCGTGAATATCTCACAGACTGAGAACCTCACAGTCTGCGAAAGAGGTGGAAGCCGTTTCTAGAATGAAATGGAATGGTTGCCGGGCAGGCAAAAACTGTGGGTGTCCACTCCCTGCGTGCAAATGTCTGCCTACGGGAGAGAGGGTTTACAGTTCAGGTGTTACTTTCCTGGGTTTGTCTGTGAGTCAGTCCTGTGTGGTGAAATGTGTGTGCTCTGGACTCAGTGGACCAGAGTCGAAACTGGCTCTTCACTCACTGTGTGGTCTCCAGCAACTCACTTAGCAGTAATCATGCTAATAACTACTATGTTTTGAAGGTGAGACATGTGGTAGGCATTAGGTCTATTAGCTCATCGACTCAACAGCTCTGCAGAGCAGTTAATATTGCCCCGTCTTAGAAATGCGGAAGTTGAGGACCAGAGGCCATTTCCTACTGGTGGTCACTAAGCTAGTAGTGGGCACTGCAGCCCGGGGCACTCTGACTCCAAGTGGCCTCTTTGGGCCTCACTCTCCTGGCCTGAGATGGAGGAGTAAGAAGAAGAGGAAAAGTAATAGGGAGAGTAAAATGCCCGTCACATTAAGTATGCAGCGAATCTCGTTCTCTGCACCTGTTCTCCCCGTCTATTTTTTCCTTACTTCCTTTCTCTTTTTCTTTTTCTGGTCACTTCTTACGGTCCTGGATTTTCCCTTCCTCCCTCCCTCCCTCTCTCTCTATCTCTCTTTCTTTCTCTCTCTCTCCCTTCCTTTTTGCCTCTTTTTAAAGTCCTCACATGGTCCAGGGTGATATTTCTGAATCACAACAGGGGCAGGGTAAACACTGGGCCTTTCTTCATTGTTGCAGCAGTCACTCTCTTACCTATGTCGCCCCTAGAGGAACCCCACAGCTGTGAACCCCAGTGCAGCACCCGGGCCTGCCCAAGATCACGTTCCAGTATATTTGGGAGGCAAAAATCTAGGCAAATGGGATTCCTTCCCCCGCCCCGCTCAAGCCTCTGTGCTCACTGATCTCTGCTTGAAAGTCTTACTCATTTGTTTGATCTGAATCTCCCCCCTCTGACCAAGGTGGCACAGGTGCAGGGCATCCTCTCTCACCGGGGCCCTGGCCTGACCTCGTCGTCACCCCCTGCCGCCTGCCTGCCCGGGGAGCCCGCCCAGAGGCCTGATGACAGGGACAGGAAGTAAGCACCAGGCTAGATCAGCCTTAGGGCTTTGAGATAAGCTCCTTTAATTTGGACGTGTCCTGACTAGAAATCAGGAGGGATTGACATTCAGAGCAGGGAGCTGGGCTTTACCCAGATCCTGGGCAGGGGTGGGAGCCAGGTCCCCGGGGCAGATGCAGAGCTGAGAGCTGGAATGTCACCTTCCTGAGGAAGGACAGGGACTGGGGGTGTGGGGGGACTTGGAAAACAGTGAACCTCTAGCTCCTCAATGAGCATGGCATGTAATGTTCTGGCCTTGGGAACAGGACGTCCACAGAGGTGACAGAGCTGACAAGCGCAGCCGCAATCCCCAGCACTCACACTCCCTCCTGACAGTTCGTTGCGTGTGTGTGACAGCGTGTCAGTCGCCTTGCGCATAGCCACGTGCCCAGCTTGACGTGAGGGCCTCACAGCCTGCCCAAGGCCCTCCGGCCACTCCCCGTGGCTGCGCCCACTGAGGCGGGCCCTGCAGTTGGGTTCAGGGTCTCCCTCTGGGGGCAGCATCCCGGCAACCAAAACTGCCTCCTATTTCACCTGGAAGGAAGGCACTCGTGAGTAGAGGGGCGCGGTGGGCAGAGGAAAGGGGGAGGGTGTGAAGCTCAGGCTCATTAAGTACCAGCCCAGCCCCAGAGAAAGAGCACTAATGAACCCCATGTTGTAGATGGGGAAACGGGGACTCCCAGAAGGAAGACGCATTGCCTGCTAACTGAGCGGTTGCATTTCCTGGGCATTACCCACCTCCAAGGGGCCTGGCACCTGGGCGCCGTGATTTCCTCACCCCGGACTTCTCACACTTCAGTGTGCTCACACGTCACCTGGGGCGGCTTGTTAAGATTCAGATTCAGACCCAGCCTCTGAGATCCTCAGTTCTGACCTGTTCCCAGGTGTTGCTGCTGCTGCTTGTCTAGGGCCACGTGAAGAACGGGGCCCCAGTTGCTAGGCTGTCTTTGTGATGAGCTCGGAGCACAGTGCGTTTCAACAGCGCTCCGGCAGCCGGGATGGGAGGTCTGGCGCTGGGCTCTCCGGATTGAGCTGTGCTGTGAGTTTAAACTATCCACCAGGTTTTGAAGACTTAGAATAAAATGATGTAAGACATCTCTTTAATACCTTTTTCTATTCCTTACATGTTGAAATGATACTGTTTTAGCTATTCTGGGTAAAATAAAGTGTATTTTACAATTAATTTCACCTGCATCTTTTTGCTTTTTAAATATGAGTACAAGAAAATTTTACATTATGCACGTGGATTGTGTTACGCTTTCAGCGAAGAGCTCTGGTCTAGAGCTCTCAACCAGGCAGGGGCGATTTTGCCCTCCAGGGGATATTTGCCAATGTCTGGAGACATTTTTAGTTGTCATACCTCAGGGGGAGGGGTTGCCGTTGGTGTCTCTGGCCAGAGGCCAGGGACGCTGCTCCACACCCTGCAATGCACAGCACATCCCCTTACAACCAAGATTTATCCAGCCCCTAAATGTCCATAGTGCCAAGATTGAGAAATTCTGGTCTAGAATCATCCCCACTGTCTCTGAGATTATTTATTTTATGACGTATCCACTGCTTTTGTCCCCCTCCTAGAGTCTGAGTGTCATGAGATCAGGGACATCGCCTGCTCACAGCTCCTGGAACAGCGCCTGGCATGAGGTAGGCATGGCATTCCGTAACATGCGTTCAGCGTCTCTAGATGCCTGAGCCGAACAAGTGGTTTGAATTCACCCGTGTAAATTCACACAGGCCCACCAGCCCCGGGCCTCAGAGGCCGTGAGACCACTCTGCCCTGAAATCAAGCTAGGACACGTTCTAAACATCTTGGCGGGTTTGCGGGGCAACCGTACGTTCACCAGTCCATTGATGGCGGGTGTAGGAATTGACTCAGCAGGGCGGCCCGGCCCCGCCCTGAGAGGCCTTTCACAGACCAGGCTGCTTTGGTTTCCAGTGACTTTATTTACCACTCGGTGGTGGTGTCAAAGGCCTGACTCAGGCCATCTGATTGGCTGTCTTTTCTTAGTTGCTGGGCCCACGGAAGCCCAGACCCAGGATTTCTAAGGAAGAGTCATCTCCCAGCCATCTCCCTTCGCACGAGGCCTGTGGGTGGGGGGCGGGGCGAGGCCAGAGGAAAAGCTCAGGTCCACCCCGGGCATGCAAGGTAACAGGACTGGGACAGATTACTTTCTCTTGTTCAGATATCTCTTTAATCTTCGGGGTAAAGTCTGGATAGCCACTTCTGGCCCTTCTCCCTTTCCCATTCATCACTCCCTGGGGTGGGATCTGTCCTGGTGGAAGTCAGGAGTCTGGGCTTGGCCTCAGGGCTGGGTTGTGTGACCTTGGGGAAGTGAGGGAAGTGCTCTGGGCCTCAGTTTTGTCGTCTCTAAAATGTGGGGAGGGGAAAGAGGAGTAGAAGTTGTGTTGGTCTCCAGATCTTTCAGTGTCTCCCTCTAGTCTGCAAGAAAAAGCCCAAACTCCTTAGCCCAGCCCGGCTTTACTCCTGTCACCTTCCTGCCTCCCAAGCTTCAGCCTAGGTGGCCTGCCTTCAGTTTTGTTGGTGTGCCTTGGTCTCTCTCTTGCGTTCCGGTCTTGTGGCCCGCTGTTCTGCCCTTCCGCGGAGTGTTCTAGAGTCGGGCTTAAAAGCATGACCGGTGGATCCCATGGCACAGACTGACTGTGTGCCCTTGGACAAGTTTCTTACCCTCTCTGTGCCTCTGTCTCCTCTTCTGGCCAATGAGGATAACAGTGGTACCTGATTTATACGGTCACTGTGCCCATTAAATGAGCTGGTGCTTGTCGAGTTGTTAACAACGGTGCCCCAAACCTAGAAAGCAACGAGGAAAAAAGTCCCTGCCGTTGTTTTTATCATGTTTGGAACGTGTTCTCACTCGTGTCTCTGGAATCAGCTGAGTTGTCACCCTCTTCAGGGAGCCTTCCCTGATTTCCCACCTGCCAGCTGAGGTAGCTGCCCCTCTTCGGGCTTCTGAGTCACCCGACTCACCTCTGTCACCACCCTGTCGCCTGTGTGGTAACTCCTGTTTACTTGGCCTGCTCCCCTCAATAGAATGGCACTTCCTCTAGTCGAAAGGTTGGAAATGGATCACCTGCTGGCCCAAAACACAGGTGTGCCTTAGCTGGACTAGAGGGGAGTTTGGAAACATTTTCATAGGATGCTGAACTTTGGAAATAGGATGATTCTCTAAAAAATTAAGCCTATGAAAAAAGCCCCTTTAAAAAAATACGATGATTTCACATAAAAACCGGGATTGCCATTGGACAATCAGAAACTCTGCTAACACAGCCACGGGCATCGCCTGCACCTGCAGGAGTGTCGCCTTCAGGCAGGCACCTGCTCAGAGTGTCCTGCAGGCTCGAGCCACCCACCTCGATCCACTCTCAGCCTCTGCTCCGGAAATAAGGAGGTGATACAAGCCTATGACCTAAATCAGGAAACCCTGGGGAGTGAAGGAGGGGCGTTGTTTATAACCACAGATGAGCCAGACAGCCCAGGGGAAACGAGCCGTACACCCCCCCTAACTCTAGGGCAGGGATCCTGGGCATCTTCGCGTTTCACAGCACACATTTCCTGCCAAATGAACTCTCAGTAAGTGCCAAGAACAACAACTAGCATATCTGGAGCCGTTGTTTAACACGTTCACTCATTCAGTCCTCCCGAGAACCCTATGAGGTGGGGACACTGAGGCAGGATATATTAGTAACCTGTCTCAACCGTACAGGTGGGAAGGGGGAACCCAGGCTGTCTGAGTCTAGAAGCCTATGTGTTGGCTAAATCAGTGGACATGCCTGCAAAAGGGAAGCTGCTCTGGGCTCAGCCGTCCTTTACAGAAGATGGACAGTAGGTAGGGTTAATGCTGCGTCTTTGCACTTGGCAAGAGGAGGCTAACTAGGGCACATCTGTCACTCGGGTGTCTGATGAGACATGACTTATAACTGAAGTCTCGCCCACACTCCCTGCAAACACAGGGCTTCTCCCTTGTATGTGTCCTCGGGTGCTTGATGAGACCTGACCTATCCTTGGAGCCTTGCCCACAGCCTCTGTACTTCACTTTTATAATTCTTGATACTCCTTCCCCCACGAGTATATGATCCCTCCAGTATATATGATCACAGCACACGAAACGAGTGTTTTTTTGAAGGGAGAGATAGTCTGGGAATATTCTTTTGAAGTCCAGGAAAAAGGTAACTGTTTCTTAAAGAAAAGAGGAGAAAAGTAAGAGGGTGGGAGAAAGGGATTCTGCTCCCCAGCAAAGTGAGTGAAGAATTATAGGGCAGGCACAGCAGAGGGGGAGAGACAGGAGAAGGGAAACGGAACAGGGGCCCCCGGAGGCCCGAGGAGGAGTTGCTGAGGGAGAGACCAAGCAGGCAAGAGGTGGCAGATTTTTAAAAATTCACGGTGAGACCTCAGCAGCTTCAGGCTTAGGCAGCCGCCTGGTTGGCTGTGCTCGAAAGAACGTGCCCTTATTGGGGAAGGGAGAAGGAGAGGAGACCCTGAGAAAGAGAGACCACAGAGATGCAGATGCCAGGCTCAAATCCCAGCCTGGGCCCCCCCTACTTTTCACCTTGGTTTCCAAGTGGGTGTTCCAGCCACAGGAGGGGAAGTGTTCAGACAGAGCTCGTCTGGTGGCGGTGAGTCAGGGGCCCAGCCAGGCCCTTGCCAGCCCCGGGGCGGGGGGGAGCCTCTTGCCCACACGCCTGGCATCAGCTGCTGGGTGTTATCAGGAGCCACAAGGCCGCAGGGGCCTGGCAGTCCATGCAAATGCCCTCCAGATGACCCGCGGCCACGGGGTCCTGCTCCAGAGCCCTGTTGCTGTGCTGCTTCCATTCGATCTGGCCATCTTCTGGGTGTTTGCGATTTCAAGGTCAACAGTGCAAGGGAGACAGGCTTGCAGGGCCCGATCAGCCTAGCTGTAAAGGACTGTCACCAAACAGTTTATAACTCACCTCCCTTCGGTCGTAAGCCCTGAGAGGGCAGGAGTCCTGTTGTGGACCCCACTGCGTACCCAGCACTTGACCTGAAGGTTGGTATACAGTAGGTGCTCGACAACTGAATGACTTAGCATGCATTGAAATCTTCCTGCTGCCCCTAACTAGCTGTGTGACTCTGCCCAAGTCCCTTAGCCTCCCTGAGGTGCCACTTCCATCATCAGTATAATGGGATACAGCCAATAAAAGTACAGACTAGGGGCATCATCCCCCTCCTGCTGTGAAATAAGATAGCGGCACGGGAGTGGGGTGCTGGGGGCATCCGCTCTGTAGGTGTCTCTCAGATATGGGGGGAGGTGCGATGGACGAGATGCTTTCATGTTCGGAAAGTCTGCAGCTTCTGTGGAAGGTAGCTCCAGGTGCGTTGTACAGATGTTACTTTTTAGGAAGACGGTGTGGTTATGTGGTTAAGGCCTCATGTTCTGGAGGCCCAGTACCTGGGTTCAAATCCTGCTTCCACCCCTCGCTTCCTGTGTGATCCCGGGCAAGTCACTTGGTCTCTCTGAGCTTGTTTTCCTGTGTGTAAAATTGCGTCGTCGTGAGATTTCAAGGAGATCCATCCCAGACTGACCCTGGTACAGAGTAGATGCTCCAACATGTGTAAACCATGATCACTAGTTTCCACCCCCCAACCCCGTGAAGCAGACACGACTCCCCCCAGGGTGCAAAAGAGGAAACCAGAGCTGGCCAGGTGGGGAGGTGGGCCTGACGGTGGAGCCCTAAGTAGACACCCCCGTCCCCGAGGCCCACCACAGCTGCCAGAAATAAGGTGACGTATGGCCAGCT
This sequence comes from Phocoena sinus, assembly GCF_008692025.1. Lineage (NCBI taxonomy): Eukaryota > Metazoa > Chordata > Mammalia > Artiodactyla > Phocoenidae > Phocoena > Phocoena sinus. Next base: position 11,134,892 of record NC_045773.1, read on the forward strand.
CTGCCTCCACCCGCTGTCCCCGGGGAGAAGTGAAACACGAACCCACCAGGGTAAGAAAGAGGAGAAGGAAGCAGCTGAGGTGAGGAGAACAAGTGGCCCCGAATCCTGTCCGAAGGACCGTCTAGGGCAAGGTCAAGTGCAGGTCGGTGAGAGGGTGGAGGTGGTGGGAGGATAGTGTGACAAGAACAGAGAGGGAAGTCGTTCGCATCTGGCTAGATACCTCAGCTGTGACCTCCTGTCTCTAAGGAGAGGGGTCCCTGCAAGATTTGCTTTCAAAACTCTCCTGGGAGAAAACTCATGGCCCCGATTCTTAGAAACTGCCCTCATCCCAAGACAATAAACAACTCAGCAGCTTTTTGACTTTCCAACCAGCACCCAGGGGTTGGCCTTCTGCCCGGTGTACCTTCAGCCTCTGATGAGAGTTGTCATTCTCTACACTTTCAGCCTCCCCATTTTACAGATGAGAAAACTGAGGTTAAAACGAGGCCTTGGGCCCTAGCTTTGCCATTACTAGCTCTTGGGTCCTAGTGGTTCACCAGCCAGGCCTGTTTTCCCATTCCTAAAGCAGAGGTGTTCAGGCCCCGTCTTCCCTTCCATCCTTCCTCTTCCCTTCCCTCCAGAGCAAAGGGTGTGAAATTCTAAGGCGAAGGTCACCTGATCAAGCGGTGTGGATTAGCCAACAACCCAGCCCTGAGGTCAGCCTCTGGAAGCAATTTAAGATGGCCCAGGGATCTGAGATTCCACACTCCCACAGGCAAGCAGAAGTGTTCCCTCCCACACAGGGCGGCCTCCCTTCCTGAGCAATTCTGCTCTGATTCTGTGGGTGAAGCAGCTGTGCCTTCTGCAGAGCTCCAATGCCAGGCTCATCGTAGGTCTTGGACCAGGCAGGATCCTCCATCAGGGATTACTGTCCCAGCTTGTAACGAGCACCTTCCATGGGCCAGGCACCAGCCAACAGTAACCACCTCTCTCCCCATGCAGCACCCCTCAGTGAGGCAAACCCACACTTACTATACCCATATTACACCCATGGAAGCTGAGGCTCAGAGAGGCACCTTGCCCAGGGTCATGCAAAAGCAGAGATTCAGACCCAACCTGGGTGACTCCTTCAGACAGAGCCGTTCCATTTAAATCAACACCAAGTGATTGGATTATGTGTCATTTTCTTTCTTTTTTATTAAAAACATTTTCCCCCTCTAATGACTTGTGTTAACCAAGGGAGCAAGGCGGTAACCAATGGAAGCATTTACAGATAACATGCTGTGTCATCTGGAATTTGATTTAAACTGATCCAGTTTGGGGAGGGATATAAATCAAGCAGAACTGTCCATGAAGTGATCAGTTCTTGAAGCGGGGGTATTGGGTTGAGATTCTCTAGACTGTTCTCTCCCACTGTGAATAGGTTTGAAAATATCCACGATCATGTAAAAATGTAGTTTAAATTTAACATGTGTAAAGTAGTGAATTGGGGATAAATTCACTACTGGGACAAGCTGTGTGCCATGGGGGCGGGGGGGGGGTGGGGGGGGGGGGGGGGCGCGTGTCGCCCGCCCCACAGCTGAAAGCATTTTAAGTTTGCCTTGAGAAGGCATTCATTACGGCCTCCTGGGTCTGCTCTCCCTGGACCACAAGGGCCCTCTTTGCATCCGAGAGAACAGTCTGCCCCCAAATTGGCAGCCACGTGAAGACAGCATGTCAGGGTTCCTGCAACCACACTGCGGTTTTATGATGGAATTTGGAACCATATGTGGTTCATGTTCAGCCAGTCAGGAGATCTGAGGAATCTCTTATAAATGTTACCAGCAAAGGCACAATGGCTGCCTGTGCTCTGTGACACCCAGAAAATTGGAAAAGATGGGACCTCTGACGTCTGTGTGTTGGTCACGGGTCCAGAAGTGACCCCTCTCTGCAGGCTCCCGGGGGCCCCGTGCTCAGTCCTCGTGCCTTTTCCCACTGTGCCCTGGGAGCTCCGCTTGTCCTCCCAGGCCCCCTAGAAACAAGGAGACCCCCCTATCGACAGCCTTTCCTGTCTGCACCTGCTCCTTCCTCAGACAGGTGGAATCAGCTCTCCACTGGCCTTCATTATATTGAACAACATTCATTTGTTCAGTAATTATTTATTAAACACCAACTATATGTACTGGGGTTACAGCATAGAGTCAGTAGATAGATAGATAGATAGATAGCATGTACAGCACATAAGAGACATGGTCCCCATGCTCCAGGAGCTTCTGATTTCATAGGGGAGAAAGGCAATAATCCACTATGAATACTACTAATCATTTAATTACAATTCTGACCGGTGTTCTGGAGAAGCACAGGAGCTGTGAGGGCATATAAAGAAGAACCTGGTCTGTTAGGGTGCGGGCTTTTTTGAGAGAATAATGTCTAAACTGAGATCTGGAGATTGGAGGTATTCGATGTCCAAACAGGGAAAAGGGGTTGTTCCAGACAGAGGGAACAAAGGGCAGGGAGGCACGGCTTGTTGAAGGAAGTGGAGGAACAGTGTGTGGTCTGTGTAGTATGTGGAGTACAAGGGGGAAGGAGGTGGTGGAAGATTATGAAGGAACTTGAAGGCCAAGTTAAGGATGATGGAGTACTCATGAGAGTGTGTGTTTGGGCGGGGGAGGTGATGTTATCCTTTTGAACCCAAGATGATCACTCTGGTTCCTGTGGGGCTGAGTGGATCAGAGCAGGACACATTTGTGGGAATTAGGAGAAAGCACTCCACCCCCAAGGAAGACATAGTTCTGTAGACCCGTGCTTACAGAATGGAGCCTGGCCTGCTTTTCAGTGCCTACTAACTCTGAGCCAGTACCCTTGTGCAGTGAACAACCTGTACAACTGTACATAACGGCCATGGATATTGGGGAACAGAGAAATCAGAAGACTGTAGAACATTTGTTGACAAGTCTGCCTAGCCCACTATAAACACCTTGACTTCTGAGTTCTTGAGCTCCACATTCATGTTTGCAGCTCCAGTGCAGGTAGGAGATGCTCCAAATGTTTGCTAAGTAGATTTTTCTTTGGCCATTTTTTTTTTTTCCTCTAGACTTTCTGTTGTGTCGTTCTCTTCTTCTAAAGTCGTAGTGGCTTCCTGTTCACACACACCTGTTAGGTGTTAGGAGGCACTGTGTCAGGCACTGCCTCTTTAGTCCTCCAAATATATTCTCCTCTGTCCATTCGACAGAGACTAGGCCAGGGTCAAACAGCTAGGAAGGTGGACAGGGACCTTTCTAAATCATTAAGAGGCAGGTCATGCTGTGTGTGAATCTGTCAAGTTCTTGGGGCAGGGTGAAGGTGGGGAGCAAGGCGGCGGCATAACTTCTGGTAAGGATTCTTGAGGTTGAGTCTCTAAACCTTGAATCTTAGAATGTCAGTGTTGAAAGGGATCATCTGGGGCCTCATTTTACAGATGGGCCACCAAGGCTCAGAGAAGGGCTGGAAATGGTTCAATGTCACTGAGTTAAGTTAGAGCCAGAGCAGGACCAGGAACCAGGTCCCTTGACAGGTTGGGAAGAAAAAGATAGATATCAGGAGTAGAGATTAGAAGAGAAAGACCAAGGGAGGGATCGCCCTCTAGGGATGGTATCTAACCGTGATGGGTATCAGTGAGGTGGCCTGGGGTTAGCTCAGGACAACAGAGTCCTGGGTGACTGTGTGAAGGGAAAGAGCAGGCAGAGAAAAGAGAACTTCCTCAAGGTCTGAGCAGGTCTCTAAACTGGAATCCATTTGGATCCTGCCTGGCTTTAGACTCTTTTTTAAAATTTTTAATTTTTAAATTTTTTTTTTTTTTTGGAGTATAGCTGCTTTCCAGTGTTGTGTTAGTTTCTGCTGTCCAGCAAAGTGGATCAGTTATGGGGGTGGGTGGGATGAATTGGGAGATAGGGATTGACATATATACACTATTGTATGTAAAATAGATAACTCATGAGAACCTACCGGCCATAGGCTTTTCAGACAAAAAGTTGATTTCTTGTTCTGGGCTGATGGCCAGGAAAGACTTTGCTGTCAGCAGGCTGCGGACGGCTGCTCTTAGGGCGCTGGGCAAGGTCGGAGAGAAGGCCTGGTTCCTCTTCCCGGCGCCTCCAGCCCAGGTGCCCTCTGAGGGCCCCATTCCAGTTCCCAGTCGGTGCCTGCTCGGGGTTTTCCTGCTTCTGGGTCTGCATCACAGCCCCTCTTATGTCACATTGCTTCAGATCCCACTAAGCATTTGTCTGAGCTGGAAAATCCCTCAGAGCCCGCCCAGGCAGCCCGTGACCGTGACCGTAGCGGCAGGAAACTGTGACAGTGAGGCTCGCGGGGTATGAGGTTTATTCTTGGTGTGTGGTTGGGAAGGGCGGGGCTGCATGGGGGTGGAGTGGCATGGGATGGTCAGGAGAGAACAGCGAAATCCCAAAACGAGGAACCCCTCAGAGAATTTCCGGCCAGTTTTCCTTCCCCAAGTGGCCTCTGCTTCCAGCCCCCAGACTGTCTCCCTGCGTTGGGTCTTCATGGAGCCTCTTGGGGAACATTTCAAGACCCAGGGTCCAGCCCCTCTATTTTAAATAGAGCAGTGTTCATGTCAATCCCACACTCCCAATCTATCCCTCCCCACCAATGGCAACTTTATTTCAATCCACACATCCTCCTTGAGGAGCAGGTATTAATCCCGTTTTACAGATGGGGAAACTGAGACTCAGGAGCACGGTGTTGTACACCTACTCATTCATCCACTGACTCATCAGTTACTTACTGAGTCCCCACCATATTGTGGCCACTGTCCTGGGTGAGGCAGAGGGAGCCCAGAGTACCGTCCCTGCCTCAAGTGTACGCGTATATATTCTAATGGAGGATTCCAGCCATGAGCAAATAAGCCCATCAACAAGGAAGGTACCTGCAGGTTGGTATCAGGAGCACGCAGCACGAGGAGATGGACCGTCAGTGGGGGTATAGTCGTGGGTTTTTTTGTTTTGTTTTGTTTTGTGCGGTACGCGGGCCTCTCACTGCTGTGGCCTCTCCCGTTGCGGAGCACAGGCTCCGGACGCACAGGCTCAGCGGCCATGGCTCACGGGCCCAGCCGCTCCGCGGCATGTGGGATCTTCCCGGACTGGGGCACGAACCCGTGTCCCCTGCATCGGCAGGTGGACTCTCAACCACTGCGCCACCAGGGAAGCCCCTAGTCGTGCTTTTTTGTTGTTGATTTTTGGCCGCGCTGCACGGCTCACTGGATCTTAGTTCTGCAACCAGGGATTGAACTTGGGCTCCCACAGTGAAAGTGCCGAGTTCTAACCACTGGAGTGATGGGAAATTCCCTATAGTGGTGTTTTAGAGAGGATGCTGGGGGAAGGTTTTCTTCACAGGTGACATTTGAGCTAGCTTTGGATGGGTGAGAAAGAGCCCAGGGAAGGTTGATCTCAGCAGGACCAACAGTGAGAGCAAAGGCCCTGGGGTGGGAAAGGCCTGGTGGGTTAACGGGAGCTCCGGGGAGGGACTCATGTGAACAGGGGGGAGAGTGGGAGGAGGGGAGGTGGGAAAGCAGGTGGGCCTGGGTCACGGCAGCTTTCCAGACCCCAGGGAAGGGATGGAGGCATCGGGGGCTGGCAGGGGCAGAGGATGGATTTTAACCCATAAATCCAAGCCTCCGTGGCCAGCCTGTGCCCCGTTAGCCCAGGCCTCAGCCTTGACTCTGAGCTAGGCTTGGAGGAGGGGGAGAGGGGAGGCTGGCTGGGACCCCACCTCTGCTCATGGTGTGTCATAGGACAGGCAGAGCCACTCCCCGTTTCCCAGCTTTGGAGCCTGTCGGGGTTGTGGGTTCCCCACTGAACAACAGGAACAAATCTGGGGGGCATCGGACAATCAGCCCTAAGGAAGGAGCCGCTGTTCCAACCCAGGACCCTGTCTTGCCGGCTGCCCCCAGACTGCTGGGCCTTCCGCCTTCCTGCACTCACTGTTCCCTCACCATCGAGTCGGCATCGGCCCCACCTGGGTTCAAATCCTACCATCAGAGCCAGTGGGACAGTGAAGGAGTCATTTCGTTGCCCCCCTGAGCCTCACTTCCCTCACCTGTGAAATGGGCTCACACCTGTCTGCTCTCCTAGGGCTGTGGGAGGACATTAAATCTGATGAGAGTGCTATTAGCAAACACGGAGAGCCTGCTCTGGGCCAAGCTTGTGCTCATTGCTCTGCGTGCGGTGTTTACCTTATTGTCATGTGCACAACATGGGGCAGGGATTGTTATGGGAGCCGGCTCTGTGGGCACACGGCCCGTGCAGTCATGCAGGGCCACGATACAGTTCCAAGGGCCCTACAGTGGGTTTTAAACTCAGCCATTGCTGTCTTGAAATTTTTAACAATTTTTTGACAAGAAACCCTGCATTTTCATTTTGCACTGGGCCCTGCAAAAATTATGTAGCTAGTTCTGACTATTATGTATTCATTTATACACTCAAGAGATATTTATGGAGCCAGGCATGGCTTAAAGGCCCTGGAGAGAGAGAAGTGAACAAAACAGAATTCCCCACCTCCATGGAGTTTACTTTGCATTACTTGGATCAGAGAGGGTAAGTTATTTGCCCAAGGTCACACAGTGAAAAGGGGGTGCCCAAATTACAACTCAGAGCTCTTAACCACAGTACCGTTTCCCCTTCAGCCTAAGGCTGGAAAGTGTTTAACAGCACATCAGGCAAGGAAATAGCCACAGAGTTCTAAGTGCTTTAGATGTGTTAACTCATTGCAACAGCCTATTTTAGAGACAAGGAAATGGAGGTCAGAGAGGATAGGTAACTGGCCCAGAGTCACACTGCTGGTAAGGAGTAGAGCTGAGAAGGGGAGCTCAAGTAGATTGGCTCAGGGCCACGCTCCTAGCCCCTCCAGCACACTGCCTTTCGAAGTCATCACTCAGGAAATGGTGGCTTTTTATAACTCTTTTAGTCACCACCATTTTTGTTTTTGTTTCCGGAGACTCCACGCAGCTACGAGGAGTGATCCCACCCAAAGTGACCCATATCACTTTGTGCGGAATGAGGGGATTAACAGATGGATGAGCAGGTTCCTTCCAACTATGGGGATAACATCGACAGCTGCCCGTCTCCCCCTGACCCCAGCTCTGACGTGATTTATCACCGGGTCCTTGACATCCAACCTTCATTGCCTTGCCTTCAGCCAGTGATGAAACCTCTCCATGTTCAGGATGTAGAGAACAGGGTCTCACCTTCCAGGAAACAGGCCGGGCTGAAGGGAGGGGGCGCTGCGGGGAGCAGTGGTTCACAGCGATGGTTATCGCTCAGTACAAGCTTTCCTTTTCCTCCCTCCGTGATGACAGGGTTTGTCCTAGGGGTGCCCTCCCCTCGAGGCTGTCACTGTTTGGAGGGTCTTGTCTCCCACGCTTAGGCTGATTTGAGGAACTGATCGGTCTGGCAGACCTTAAGCCCTGGGTGATTTCTGGGGCTCTGCCCATACTTCCCACTCTCCTCACTGGTGTGTGACATGCTCTGTCGTTCATGCATTCCTCAACAAGTAGTTACTGAGTACCTACTATGCGTCGGGTACTCTCCTAGGAACTGGGGATACAGCAGAGAATAAAGCAGACAAAAATCCCTGCCCTCAGGGAGCTTATATTCTAGTCCAGGATATTGCCAACTGGGGCTTCTTTGGATCGGATGGCAGACTTGGGGAATTTTCCCTTCTTGGGCACTGGGTATTTTTTCACTCTTACAAATATTATCAAGTTTTGTCTAGGACACAGTTAGGGTACTTTTTGTTTCAGGTAGGAGAGTAAATCCGGCTCCTGTTACTCCATTTTTGCCAGAATCAGAAGTTTTTCCTTATGAGAAAGCCTCTAGGCCTGGGAGGGGCAGGACTTAAAAGCTCATCTGTTATTTATACCTTCATGTGAATGAGTTTCTGAGCTCCTTTCTGAAGCATTGTGGTTATAGGAAGTGAAGAACCGAAAGACGTTAAATTAGAATATAGGACTTAGGAGATAAATCCAGCAAGTTCTCATACAGCCATAATTTCATTTGAATTCATCATCACCTTGCAAATCTGCCAACAAGTCAGGTGCTTCTATGTTCATTTTACGATGAGGAAGGTGAAGCTGGGAGAGCTTAAATGACTAGCTCAGTCACACAGCTAGTTAAGACTCACAGCTACTAACTTCTGTCCTTGAGCTCCTTCTAACACACTGTGGGTCAGGGGTCACCATGGGGAGGGGAGAGGGCAAAGGGCATCTGTGATCCCCAACACTTGTGCTGATTTGGTTATTTCTCATAACTTCTGCTTCAGCTTCCTAGGGGCGTAAGTCAGCACAGCTCATGTTCCCTGAGCAGCAGCTACAGCTTAGAAAGACAGAAAGAGAAATCAGACCAGAATGTCACTTCCACGAGGGCAGGGGCCACATCCGTTTGGTTTACCCCTAGGGCCCCCATGCCTAGAACAGCACCTGACCCCTCGTAAGTTTTCAAGGACTATTTGTCAAACAGCAGAACACGACGGAATGGATTTGGGGAAGAGACAGACCATGAGGAACACCTGCCTCTGTTGCCGTATCAGTAAAATGGAGCCACGTCTCTGCCTTTTAATGCTGTTTTGATTTTGTTGTGCATTGTATGCTTCATGAGGGCAGGGGATTTTTGTCTGTTCCACTTCCACACTGTGGTGTCCCCAGCATCTAAAACAGTGCCTGTCACGTAGTAGGTGCTTAAGAAATATTTGCTGGGTGAACAGGTTTCGGTGAATGTGTAGCGCCAGGGTTAAAAGCAAGGAATTTGAAGTCAGAGCTGAGTCCTGGCTCTGCCACTTACTAGCTATATGACCTGGAAGATGCCTGTGAACCTCAGTTTCCCCAATGCTTACACTAAGGAGTGTCATCGTCTCTACATCCAGGTGTCCTGAGGATTAAGTGAGGTTGTGCAAATACAGTTCTTAGCATAGCTTAAGGAGCAAAGAAAATGCTCCAAAGTTATAAAGTTCTCGCGTGTCTAAGAGTGAGAGTGCATTTAAAAAAAATATTTAAAACAGTTTTTAAAAATTGAAATGTAGTTGACGTACAATAGCTTGTTAGTTTCAGGTATTTTACATAATGATTTGATATTTGCATACTTCATGAAATGATCACCACGAGTGGTCTAGTAACCATCTGTCCTCATACAAAGTTATTACAATATTATTGACCATATTTCTTATGCTGTATATTATATCCCCATGACTTATTCATTATACAACTGGAGGTTTTTACCATTTAATCCCCTTCACCTATTTCCGCCACCCTGAACCCCTCCCTTCTGGCAACCACCTGTTTGCTCTCTGCATCTATGGGTCTGGTTTTTTTTTTAACTCTTTATTTTATCTTGGAGTGTAGCCAACTAACAATGTTGTGATAGTTTCAGGTGCACAGCAAGGCGCATGAGTCTGTTTTGAGGGTGCATTTTTTCAGGGTTGTTTTTCTCCAAAAGGACTTTTATCCCTTGGACTCCTCCCAAAGACCCCAGAGGTTGTTCTCCTGAAAGATGAGGCTGCGTGGAAAATAAATTCCTATCAAATCTCCATTGACATTTTAGGTGCTCCTCAAGCCCGCAGGGCAGGGCCCCGTCCTGCCTTACGCTGGCTTGATCCTGATGCAGCCAGATTCACCGTGGGGTCACCAGGCTCTGCTCGACTGCCCTGGTCTTCTGCAGCCCTTTGAAGTTGGGCTGTGTCTTTTCTTGTCTCGTGGTTGGCTGGGCCTCAAAGCTCACAAGCAGGCCGTTCCGCACCAGGGTGCAATGGGTGCTCGAGAGATCCCCAGCAGAGATAGGGAGTGAAATCTAGTCCTCCAGCAAAGACAGCTGCAGATAAAGTGACCACCCCGGGCTCTGCCATCCCCACTGAAGCCCTTCAACCCTCATCGATGGATCCAGTCCAAGTCTGGGTCTTGGCCCACTCACAGGCCAGAGCTCTGGGTCTTTCTGGTCTTAACTCTTTGGGCCTGTAGACTCCATAAGTGTAGGTCAATTTTTGGTTTAGCAACTTCAGTCATTATCAAGGGAAGATTCTGTGGCTTTGAAAAGAATGACCAATGAGGCTGACCTTCCTCTGGACTGCAAGGGTGAGGGAGCACTTCAGAAGAGTGAATAGGGAGGCCTCTGACACCGAGGGCGTGGGAAGATGCAGAAGATGAAGTAGGTAGGGTGCTGGGCACAGAGAAAGCTCTCAAGTCCTGAAAACAATTATTACGTGAGTTTGAGAGTAAGGAGGTTCCAGACCGGAGTGTCCATATCTTTCTTTTGACATTCAAAAGTCCTACCCGTCTTTAAGGCTCCTTCACAACCCACTTATTTGGAGAATTTTATGGAGCTTAAATTTCTCCCAGCCTCACTACTACATGGTTCTCCTCCCCTTCTGCTCTGTTCCACTGCAAGCTCTCCTTAAACACATGTATATGTGTGTGTCTGTAACTAGCTTGTGTGCTTTCGTTCATTCATTCAGAAACAGGCAGTATAGTCCAATGGTTAAGAGTGCACATGGGAACCGGGTAGCTGGAGGTCACTCTGACAATTACTACCTGTGTGAGTTCAACAAGTTACCCACTTTTTCTCTCTGCCTCAGTCTTCTCATCTCTAAAGTGGGCATAACAGTACTGACCTCATCAGGCTGGGTGATGGTTAGCTAAATGACTACCCACAAAGCACTCAGAACAGTGCCTGGCACATAGTAAGTACTCAATAAATAAGATACCATTCTTATCCTTTTTCAGCAAACATTTATTAAACATCTCACAACGCTGTGTGTATAACTATTACTGGGCTCGTGGAGATAAAAGATAATGCCTGCCTTCCTGAACTCTCACTTTAGACTCCACACCAACCTTTGGTAATTTCTCTTTTTTATCGGCAGGAAAATGTTTACTGATAAATTCATGAAAGAAGGACAGTTATTCCTTCTCTGATCAGAGCTTGAACTGCCCAGGGTTACTTTTGTCTTGTGTGCATTGTCTTAAGGACCAGAGGGTTTACAAAGGGCTCTACCACTCACATACAAAGTTATTTCTTCTCCCCTGAGGCTCGGTTTCCTCAACGGTAAGATGGGAAGTGGGTGGTAACTTCTGCCTTTAAGGGTTTGCAGAGCAAAAACAAATGAGGCAAAGCTCATGGAGGCATCGCGGAGCCTCAAATGCCTTGCATAGGATAAAAGTGAGGGCAGCCTCTCACAACCCCAGTGAGAGTTTCCTAGGAGGGCAGGGCCAGCTTCTTGGTCCCTGACAGGATAACACACACTAGGGCCAAGTGCAGCGTCTCTGTCACTTCATTAACAAACAGTTTACACAGCAGACCCAGTGAGAGTCAGAACTATGATGATTGTCAGCCGCAGAAGCTCCTCTCCAACAGCTTAGGCAAAAATAGAAATGTGGGGTGATGACTCTGGGGGTAATTGGTGTATGCACAGGAAAAGCAGAAGTGCAGCCAAGGCCTCAGGACAGCTAAGGGGTTCACTCATGTGTTCTCTTGCTGTCTGTCTCTGCCATCTTTTCTCTCTCTCTGCCTGTCAGCTCTGTTCCCTCAAACCAGCTCCCTCTATGTGGCAGGAGCGTGGCCATCAAGAACATCCTGTTTCCTTAGAGAGAAACTGGATTTTCTTCCCTAGATCCAAACCAAAAATGAAAAAAAAAAAAAAAAAATCTCATGGAAAGATTCTGATTGGCTCACCTTGGGTCATGTGTTTCTTCCCGGGATCAATCAGCTATAGCGGGTGGAGGGCAGCAAGGGGAGATGGAGTTGCACAGCACAGACACAGACACTAGGGACCTACCCAGCTATCAGGACCCCAGTCGGGGAGCCTCCACTTCAGCCCCTGAGAATGTCTGAGGCTGTCCTCTTACAGCACTTTGATTGTGCCCTGGCCTGAATGCATGTCGTTTCCCCCAGTAGATTAGAAGCTCCACAAGAACAAAAATGATACTGGATACTCTTTTTTCTCTCTTCCCTCTCACACATAGGATGGGAACCTTAAGCACACTGCTAGTCACATGGTCATGGAATGTCCCAGATAAGAGATCACAGAACTAAGGCACAGAGACGGAGAGCAATTTGCCCAAGGTAACACGGCTCAAAGTAGATGCCAGGTCACCTGCCCTGCGATTTCTGATTGCTTTCTCTCTCTCTTAGGGTTAAAGGCTCCAATCCTCATTCTTACAAGGAAGCCTCTGCATAGCTCAGTCACTTCCTGCCTCTCCAGGCTTATCTCATACACTCTATATAGATCTTCAAGGTGGTTATTATTTTTATTGCTATCCCTATCGTCGCCGGAGGCACCCACACTGATCCACTTCCCTCTCATTAGAGATAAAGGAATTTCTGACTCTACATTCCAGCCAGGGGTAACTTCTTTCTCAAATCTGCCTCACCACCCCCTTACCTTCAGAGCTTTTGCACTTGGAATTTCCTCTGCCTGGAACACACTTTGCTAGGGCTGCTGTAACAAAGGACCACAAACTGAGCGATTTAGACAACAGAAATGTGTGGTCTCACGTTCTGGATGCTGGAAGTCTGAGATCAAGGTGTCAGCAGGGTTGGTCCCTTCTGTTCCAGTCCTCTCCCCCAGCTTCGGGCGACTTGCTGGCCATCTTTTATTCCTTGGCCTGTAGATGCCTCCCTCTGATCTCTGACGTTATCTTCACATGGCATCCTCCCTGTGTCATATCTGTCTCCGTGTCCAAATGTTTGATAAGGACATCAGTCGCATCGGATGAGGGCCCACCCTCGTGACCTCATGTTAACTTGATTACCTCTGTGAAGACCCCTGTTTCCAAATTAGGTCACATTCTGAGGTGTTGGGATGTGAGAACCTGAATCTCTCTTTGGGGGGAACACAGTATAACCCATAACAAACACCATTTTTCACCCCCTTCCCACCCAACCAGACATCCTCCTTATCCGTCCCATCTCAGGCGAGCCTTCTCTGAACACCGCAGACCTCACCCGGCCCTGCTGTCTGCCCTCGTGTATTCTTCCTTCCTATTTGTTGTGGATGGCTGGTATCTGCTTGTGTTGTGATCTGGTCAGTACTTGTGTCTCCCTCAGATGCTCCTCTTCACGGGGGCAGGAGCATGACTGTGCTGTGCACCACTGCAGCCCCAAAGCCCAGAACCTGACTGTCAGTAAAGGGTATCAGTAAATGCCCGTGGCCTGAATGAATGAACGATTGAGAGGTTAAGCTTCACTAATCGCAAAAGCAAAGAGAAGTTTCTAAGCAAGGCCCTCAGAGTCAGAGAGATTAGTATTTCCTCTGGAAGGAAAGAATTTGCTCCAGAATCTACCAAGGGCCAAAACCCTGCCCTCACCTCTTGACTAATGGTCATGGCCTCTCGCTCCTACCCCATCACCCTGGGAGAATCCACTCAGCATAGCTTTGCAGGAAAGGCCTCAGGAACCTCGGGGAAGCTGGAGGTGAGTCAGAAAGGCTGGTTAAGTGAACAGCTCTGAAACCTGACCCTTGGCATGGAGCTTGGGGGAGGCGGGTTCGCAGAAGGTAACAGCGCTTGCTTTAAAATTCAAGGGGCCTGAGGGAGCATCATCTTGCAGAAAAGCACTCTAGTTGGTAAGCGGCCAAGTGTGGCCCAAGCTCCAGGTACCCGGGGTTGCTCTCCCACCACTGCCTGACAGTGTGGATTTTGCCGGGTCCAGCCCTCCCCGCGGGGCTATCCTGCACTCACCTGCAGCTTTAACCTTTGTGGCCTCTACTCTCCCTTGTGTGGGTGGAGAGACCAGGTGGATACGTCGAGAGACCTTCATCTGGCTCAACTGAAGCAACTCGAACTACCGACCCATAAAGGAATTCCAGCCCCCCGGGCTTCCCAGGACCCCTGGGGAACACCTCATAGGCGGTAGAATCCCAAAGGGAGAAAGGAAGGCCTCCCTAAACCTAGCTCAGGACGAGGGCCAAGCTGGAAAAAGTGACTTGCAGGCCAGTCACCACGTTTTTCCCCAGTGAAAGGCTGACTCATTGCAACAGGCCTGGACTGGCTGGGACTTGAGCCGGTGGCTTGGAACATGCCTGGGCAGTGAACGCCTTGTCTAAAGGCTGGGTGGTGAGAAGCTGCGGGTCAGGGGAGCTGAGGCCGCGGCCCTGGGGAGCACCCGCACGCAGCCTGGGAGCCCGAGGGAAGCAGGGGGAGCGGGGGTCCCTATTTTCCCTCCCCCTCAGACTCTTGGGGGCCTGGCATAGCACAGCAGGAGCTGGGTAAGGTCTGGAGGGGCCCTAAGACCCCAGGGGAATTAAGTCCTAATGTCGAGTTATGGTGTTTCCTGCCCCTAGGACATGCAAACAGAAAACAACACTAAACTTAAATGTAGAGAAAACGAATAAGGTCTTGATTTGCTTCATGAGCATTTATCCCCAGGCTTTCCTTTGAAATATCAAAGTGGAATTATTTTCCAGCAAGGGGGAAGATGGAAGGGAACTGGGGCTGCTTTCCTAGTGCCCTGAGCACATGTTCAGTCTGCCCTTGGGGTGGTTTGGCGTGATGCAGAGTGCGGAGTTTGACTCCGATGGGCCCCCCAGACCCTCTTCCCTCCTCGTGCCATTGTCCATGTTGACATCCAGGGCTTTTGGGCAAGGACTTTTGAGTCATGCGTTGGTTTAAATCCCGGCTGTGCCATCTGCTTGCTGTGTGACCTTGGGTAAGTCACTTGATCTCAAGTGACTAAATTTCTGTACATGTCAAATGGAAAGTACACAGGATAAATGCATGCATAGTGCCTAGGGCAGCACATAGCACAGAGTCTGGCTTATATACAAGATCTCTTCCAGCTTCTCCGTTTATGCCCTACCGAGCTGCTTTTTAGAAAAAATGGTGTCAGTCATTCACACTTTAGTGTGAATAAGCTCCTGTCAGTGTCATTCCTTCTTTTCATTTATTTACTCAACAAATGCCAGGTACCTGCCTGGTACCTCATTTGAGCGAGGGGCTATTACTCTAAGTACAGATTTTTCTTTTTATCCTCACAACAGTCTCTGCACAATCACTAATATCCTCATTTGCTGGTGGAGGAAACTGAGACT
The DNA here is from genome assembly GCF_008692025.1 of Phocoena sinus. Lineage (NCBI taxonomy): Eukaryota > Metazoa > Chordata > Mammalia > Artiodactyla > Phocoenidae > Phocoena > Phocoena sinus. The sequence continues at coordinate 11,149,910 of NC_045773.1, forward strand.
CAGGGAGGTGAAAGAACGTTCCCAAGCTCAGACAGCAGAGCCTTGTCCATTCAGGAAACATTGACTGAATTTCTGCCCTGTCTCAGAATGGGGACTAGGGGCACAGCAGGCAGTGAGTCACACCCCCATCTTAAGACCCTCATGGGCTACTGGCTGTATTTGCACATTTCTGTCATCCCTCTAATTGTTAAAGTCCCTGAAAACCTTGTGCATGTGGTCAGGGAGCGCCTTCCCCTTCCCTCCAATTGCCTGTCACAGGGAGTTGCCTTCTTCCTAGTGTGTAGGACTGGCCCTGCCCAAGGCTGAGCTACCAGATCAAGAAAGCCTCCTGCCTTTTCTTTCCACCTCATTTTCTGGGGCTCCGTTGAGTAGATTTCCAAGACTACCTCAGAAGTCCGTTCTTCTCCCTTCTTTTGCGCTTCACGAAATAATACATATTACAGAAATAACACGTGTTCATTGAAAAAGAGAGAGAGACAGAAGAAAAGAAAATAAAGAAAAGCAAACATTTTCAAAGTAACGGTAACTCCAAGTCTTGCTGAGATGGTTAAAATTTTATTGTATCGTCTGCCAGACCTTTCTCTTATGCAATTAGAATATAATTAATAGTGATAATGATAATAATGATAACACTAATTTTAACTAACCCTGACTTGAAGCTTCCTCTGTACCAGATACCGTTCTAAGCACCTTAAAAATTTTAACTCATTTATTCCTCACAGTAGCTCAGTGAGCTGATTATTACTGCCCTCATTTTACAGGTGTGGAAATTGAGGCAGAGAGGGAGAACATTTAAAAGTGTACATGTTACTCTCCTGTTTTAAAATGGGAGCATTCTGAAAGCACTGTCTTTTGACCTACTTTTCTCCCCTTAACAATTAGAAATTTACCTTCTCAATTGTACTTTTTCATGACTCTTTAGCATTCCAACCTTCATGCATACCATGAATTATTCAATCAGTGTCCTGTGGGCCACTTTTCTGATTTTCAAGGTTTTTTTTAAACTATGAATGACACAGAGATGTCCATCTTTGTAGCTTAATCTTTTTTTTTTTTTTTTTGCGGTACACGGGCCTCTCACTGTTGCGGCCTCTCCCGTTGCGGAGCACAGGCTCTGGACGCGCAGGCCCAGAGGCCTTGGATCATGGGCCCAGCCGCTCCACGGCACGTGGGATCCTCCCAGACCGGGGCACGTACCCGCGTCCCCTGCATCGGCAGGCGGACTCTCAACCACTGCGCCACCAGGGAAGCCCTGTAGCTTAATCTTTGAAAACTTGATGAATCCCTCCCTGTGATAACTCCTGGAAGTGGAATCGCCTCGTCTCGAGACATACCTGTTCCAAGGCTTCTGGCGCCCCTTGCAAGTTTTCTCCCAGAGCAGTAAGACTCCTGGGACGCTAAAGGGATGTGAACCGTCACAGCCCCATGGAGGACAGCTTTGGTGATACCCATCAGAATGACAGATGCTCATGCTATGACCCAGCAGTCCTGCTTCTGGGAGTTTATCCCATAAATATCATTATACACATACAAAGTGACATCCGTATGTTACAATTAGTCATTGCAGCCCTGTTGGTAATAGTGAAGGGTCAGAAGTAACCCAAATGTCCATAATAAGGAACTGATCAAGTAAATGACACTGTCTATACAGTGAAATCATATGCAGTTGTAAAAAGAATTCCAAGCCTTTCTATGTATTCATGGGAATAGCTCCCCAAGATATCGTAGGTTAAAAATAAGTGCAGGCTACTTACAATAGCCGGGACATGGAAGCAACCTAAGTGTCCATCAATAGATGAATGGATAAAGAAGATGTGGCACATATATACAATGGAATATTACTCAGCCATAAAAAGAAATGAAATTGAGTTATTTGTAGTGAGGTGGATGGACCTACAGTCTGTCATACAGAATGAAGTAGGTCAGAAAGAGAAAATCAAATACCATATGCTAACACATATATATGGAATCTAAAAAAAAAAAATGTTCTGAAGAACCTAGGGGCGGGACAGGAATAAAGACACAGACGTAGAGAATGGACTTGAGGACACGGGGAAGGGGAAGGGGAAGCTGAGACGAAGCGAGAGAGTGGCATGGACATACATACACTACCAAATGTAAAATAGATGGCTAGTGGGAAGCAGCCGCATGGCACAGGGAGATCAGCTCGGTGCTTTGTGACCACCTAGAGGGGTGGGACAGGGAGGGTGGGAGGGAGACACAAGAGGGAGGAGATATGGGGATATATGTATACGTATAGCTGATTCACTTTCTTATACAGCAGCAACTAACACAACAATGTAAAGCAATTATACTCCAATAAAGATGTTTAAAAAAAAAGTGCAGGGAGAGACAAATTAAAGGTATGGGTCTATCAGATACAAACTACTATGTATAAAATAGATAAGCAACAAGGATATTTTGTATAGAACAGGGAATTATAGCTATTATTCTATAATAACTTATAATGGAGTATAATCTGCAAAAATACTGAATCACTATGCTGTACACCTGAAAATAATATAATATTATAAATCAACTATACTTCAATTTTAAAAATGTGCAGAATGGTGTAAATAGCATGCTATTTTTGTATGAAAAAAGGAGGCAAGTGATAGCCCTCATTTGTAGTTGCATGTATAAACACTGATAAGCTCTAACATAAGTTAAAACAGTACCTACCTGCCTATTTACGGTGATTTTGGCTGGGCCAGAGAGATCAAGATTAAAGAGAACAAATCAAGACAGGAGAACAGTTCTTTTCACTGATCACTTTTTGTGCTTTCAGATTCTGAAACTATGCTGTACGCCTATTCAGAAAATTCTAGCTCTTAAAATTTCCCTTCCGGTATTGTTAAATTTTTTTAGGTATGATAATGCTATTGTAGTAATTTTTTTAATGGAATACTTCCTTTTGAGAGATAGTGAAATATTTACAAATGAAACTATATAATGTCCCGATTTCCTTCAAAATAATATTTGAATGGAGGAAGCAGGATAGTATATATATTACAGATGAAAGTGATTGGACATGAATTGATGACTGTTAAAGCTGAAAAGCTGATACATAGCGGATTCATTATGCTCTTCTGTTTACTTAAAGAAAGAATTTATTGAGGTAAAATTCACATAAAATCAAGCACCTTAAAGTGAACAATTCAGCGGCATTTCGTACATTCAGAGCGCTGTGCAGCTACCACCTCTGTCTAGTTCCAAAACATTTCCATCACTTCAAATTAAAACCCTGTACCATTAAGCAATTTCCCCCCATTTCTCCGTCCTTCCAGCTCCCGGCAACCATCTGTCTGTGTTCTGTCACTTATCTATCGTGGACTTATCTATTCTTGATATCTCATATAAATGGACTCATAGTATTTGTGACTTTTTGTGTCTGGCTTCTTTTACTGAGCATAATGTTTCTGAGGTTCCTCCATGTCGTAGTTTGTGTCATGCTACGTGTACATGTTGTAGTGTAGCGCACGTAGTACTGCATTTCTTTTTAGTCCTTTGCGTGTATATACCACATCACGTCTATCCGTTCATCCGTTGACGAACACTTGGGCTGTTTCCACTTTGGGGCTATTGTGAATAGTGCTGTTAGGAGCGTGCTTGCACGTGTCCCTGTCAGAGTACCTGTTTTCAGTTTTCTGGAGCGTGTACCTAGGAGCACAACTGCAGTTATATGGTCATTCTATGTTTAACTCTTTGACACGTCACTCAGCTGTCCTCCCCAGCAGCGGAACCATCTTACATTCCCACCAGCAATGTAGGAAGGCTCCAATTTCTCCACATCCTCGTTAACATGTTTTTTCTTTATTGTAGCCATCCTGGTGGGTGTGAAGTGGCATCTCATTGTGGTTTTGATTTGCATTTCCCTGATGACTAATGATGTTGAGCATCTTCTCATGTGCTTCTTGGCCATTTGTACATCTTCTTTGGAGAAATGTCTGTTCAAGTCCTCTGCCCATTTTAAAATTGGGTCATTTGTCTTTCTGTTGTTTCTGTCTACTTTCTTATATGTCTTAAATCCTCCACAGTCAAAAAAACAAAAGGTACAAAAATATTAGACATTTTATTAAAAACTTTAAGAAACACACATCTCCCCTCCCCCCCTCCCCCACCCCTCCGGGAAAAGTAGTAGTTTTCCCTCCTTTTTCCCCCAGTTGAATTCCCCAGAGATCCCTACCTCCATATACCATAATGTGGTTTCCAAAAGAACCGTATTTGCTCTTCAAACAAATAAATAAGCACAGGTGTCTTCCCTTTCACCCTCTTATAGGTAGGTGCAGGGTGGAACAGCAGGGCTCTTAGCAATAGCCGAGGCTGGCTGTCCCCATCACTTTGGCCACAGCCTGAGGCCAAGCCCCCACCTGTCTAGCAGGCTGGTGACTCATTCCCTGAGGGCCCCGTGTAGAGCGGAAGAAACCTCCTGGGCCCCAATCCAGCCACATCACAAGACTGGATGGACCAGCGTGTCGGTGGCTTGCATAGCCAATGGGAGAGGCTTCACCCAGCTCATGTTCTGCTGTGGCAGTCGGGCCAGACAGATGGCTTGGGATAATTGGGGCGGGGGGTGTTGCCGAAGGGGGGATTTGGCTTTGAGTGGCCTCAGCCTCCCTCTGGAACCCAGAGGAAGAGGTAGGTGAGGTGAAGGCCGTGCCTGAGGAACGGGCTGTAGTTTGGTGCCTTCCAAACATTCTGTGATGTTTTTTAGCAATGGAATTCTTGCTTAAACAAACCTTTACGATATTTAGGACAGAGAAACAGGAAGCTGCTCCAGCTAAAGAGGGGGTGAGAAGCCCAGAGCCTGCCCTCCCTCCATGCCATGTGGCACTCTGGGGAGTTCTGGGTCTCTGGGGAACATGCCGGTCCCGTTAACACAGAGTCTTTATATGCAACCACTTGGGAACTCAGCGCGGTCTGTCTCTTGGAGCCTTGAAGGGGCTCCAGAGGCCTGAGGAGAAACCTGGCAGCCCGGCAAGCTCCAGCCTGAGATTCTGACCCCCCTTCCGCACAGAGAAGAGACCTCTTGCTTACTGCTCACCAGCCACGTACTGGGGAGCTGACCAAGGGCTGTAGAGATGGGCCAGGGTGTGTGTGGGCTGCAGGAACCTGCAAGGGACAGAAGGAGCTGCAGTGGCCTGGTCTCCAAGCCTTCCAGCCTCCATTCCAGCAAGAGAGCTGGGAACTCGGTCCCAGCCTCCCTCCCTCCGTCCAGCAGAAGTGCCTCGTCCCAAGTGGTCCATAGGTAACTACTGTCCCAGGCCCCTCTACCTGCCCCTCTCCTAACCTTAAGAGAGATGTGAGGGAAGGAGTGGTCCCTCCTCCCACCCCAGAACATTTGACATAGAATTTCCTCAAACCCAGATTCTGGTTCTCAGCGTAGTCAACCTAAGTGCCCAGCCCGCCCCAAGCTCCAGTAGTCCGTCAGGGTTAGTTCTTTAATTAGAGAATGGGCCCATTTTTGGCTGCAGGATGGTATGTGGGGACATTTGTCAGGAAGCAAATAAAGAGTCGGGCGAATAACTTTACCCTGAGCTTCAGTTATCTCCTCTGCCCACTGGGGATCATAGTACCTATTCCATGGGGCTATTTTGAGGATTAAATGAGATAATGCATGCCCAAGCCCAACGTCACAGCAGCTCAGTTTAGAAGCAGCTCTGTACCAGAGAAAGGGCCTAGCTCTGTCCTTCACACGATGTGTAACCTCTGATGAGGCTCAGATTTCTCCTCTCTGAGCTCCAGGTTTTTCACCTCTTATTAAATACCTACCCTTCTCAGTTGCTATAGGAAGTAGAGATAGTTCACATAAACTACCTAATATAGTGCCTGGCATCGGGAGAGCACTCAAAATATGGTAGTAACTGAGGCAATTATTACACTTTTACTATTATTATTTTTATGATTACCATTACTATTATTTAACAGGAAGGGCAATGGGGTTTTGTAGTTAAGCGCGTAGACTCTGGAGCCAAATTGCCAAAGTTTAAATTCCAATTCACCACCGGAGCTGTGTGGCTTTAGGCAAGTTACTTAGCCTCTCCTTGCCTACATTTTGTTAACCATATAAGGAGAATAATAATTAAACCTACCTCATGGAGTTGCTGTGAAAATTAAGTTTTTGTATATGGAGTGCTTTGACGAGTGCCTGGCAAATAATAAGTGCTACAAGCTGCTGCTAGTATTGGTATTGGTATTACTACTACTGTGCGCCACCAGATTCTGAAAGCCTTCCCCTCGGATCCAATTAAGAGGCAGAAACCAACATACCCACCATTCTACTCATGGTTTAGTGACTCAGAAGCTGTGTGACCTTGGGCCAGTTAACTCCCCTCTCTGAGCGTGCCTTTATCTATCTCCAAAATGTAAATTATACTAGTACCCGTAATGGTCCTTCTAGGTTGTTAGGCTTCATTAATGAGCCATGACCCGTGGGAAGCTTCTAGCTTCTAGTTAATTAGGTTCTTTTTCCAATGCCCTGCCTAAATCCAGCTCCACCCCGCCCCGCCCCCAGCAAGCCTTCCCTCCCCCCCAACCCCGGGAGAGCGCTCGGATTCCCTCCCGCGGGGCGCGAAGGGGGGCTGCCCGGCGCCCGATGCCAGGTCCTATTCTGGGGGCCGAGCGAGCCCGCGGCCGTGCCAAGCTTCTCCGGGGATCAGGTTTCTGCTGACGCGGTGCCAGGCACGTCTGCTTCCAGGAACCGGCAGCCGCATTTAGCCGCGGGCCGCACATGAAAGGGCTGCAGTCGGAAACGTGACGTTGTGTCAACAGGCGAGGCAGGTCAGCGCTGGGTGAGACCATCCCGGCTGGCCGGAGGCTCACGCCCTGTCTGAAGGCGGCTGGATCGCAAGTGTCCGCTCCCCCTACCTCTGGCCACCTCTCCTCGGCCCCAAAGCCAGCGCTTCAGCCCCTCCCACTCACACACACCCCTTGGTTAACAGAGGTCCTGTTTGTCCCCAAGGGGCCAGAGACTGGGGTGCGAACCCCTCCTCCACATCTCCCTCCAAACCACTTGGAACCTGCTGGAACCGACCTAGAAAGAAGATCAAGGGCAAACTGGAAGCAGAAAAGGAGGCAGAGGGAGGGCTGCTGCTTTGAGGGGTGCTCCATAGGCTCCAGTCGTGGGATTCTGGGCTGAGGCTGTGTGGAACCCCCAAACCCTTTTTAGTTCAGGGTGCTGCACCACTTGCTCTGTCTCCACAGCTACTCCTTGAGTCTCGGCCCAGGGAGGAGAGGGGGGCAGGCCAAAAGGCCTGGCCTTGATTTCAACCCAGGGCTCCATCCCCTGGATACACTTGATTTGTTTAGGTTTTTTACCCATAAAGTCTAGCCAGAAAAGCTTAGCAATTCATGGAGGAATTCAGGAGCTTAACAGGCAGGAGACCCTGAGGGCCAGGCCCTAAGCTGCTGGGAGAAAGACGGCCTTACCCATGGCTGTCTGCCTGCTGGGGGCTCAGAATCCTTTTTTATTGAACCACAAACAGGTGTGGACGGGGCGATGCCAAGACTACCGGTTCATTGATAAGACCACCAGCTCATCTCCTGACTCCTGGTCCAGGGCTCCTCCCATGACACCAGGCTGCCTGCGGGCACCTCACACAAACCAGGCGATGCTCCCTGTCGCCTGCTGGCTCAGCAGCAGAGAGAGAAGGTGACATTTGAAGCAAACAGACACGGAGGGCAGGTGGTGTCTCTGCCTGGCTGAGAACTCCCTGGGGGCAGTTTCCCTGCATGGGCTCCAGACAGCCAGAGGGTTCTGGAAGATGCTTTGGGATCTGGAGCGTGGCGAGCCAGGCGCTGGCCATCAGGAAACATCAGGACACCTCTGAGACGGAGAAGGGGACAGGCAGAAACGCTCACTCTACCGGGTCATTTCCCACTTCTTTTCCCATGGAATTTTTTTTTTTTCATAAGCGCTTGACTAAGGAACACCAATATTCATTCACGCACAAACACACCCAATGAGAGGAAGTCCAGGAAGGATGTAGAAACTAATCATGGAATGTTGCTTTCAGCGGCAATTGGACAGGATATGGCAAACCCATTAGACCGTGCTAGACTCGAAAAAGTCGCCTTGGTAGAGGTGCTATCCCCAGCGGCAATTATTATTGCATTGTAATCCATTAAATCTTCCCTCAGTGTGCTGCCCCCCTCCAGCAAGCTCCCCAGACGCTGAAGCCCACGATTCCGTACTTTGATTTTCTGTCAAGTTTTAAGGACCGTGACAAAAGCAGACTGGGGGAAAAAATAGGCTTTTTGCTTAACTCTGGAAAGAGGCACAGGCTGACAGTAAGCCTCTGGCTAAGGTCAGTCTAAAAAAACAGCTGAACAAATATTTACCTACGAAATTGACTAAGCTTATTCTGTGTGAATACAGGCATGGGAAAAGCTGAATGAAATCACACCAAGATTAACTAGTTGTTGCTTTCAGCCAAGAGGGGAGGGCAGAAGGCGGCCATATCACACCCTTGAGAGTTCTTTTAAAAATGCGGGAGACCATCTTTCTCTTCCACAGGAAAAGGATTATTTTATTAAGTATTTTAAAACAACTAGTTAACATTGACTCATAGATAAAAATATTTACAATTTCCCACCTTCAGGAAGGCTCCAAAATATAGACACTGTACCTCTCCCTAGAGAAAAAAAAATTATTCTCTTCAAAAACAGGAATACATTCATTTGTTCTCACTTTTGTAGATCAAGTAATTATACAAATAAACATCTGAAACATTTTCCTTTTTAATATATTTATATAATATATATTTATAACAGTTTTACAAATAAAGGCAACGACTTTAATACCAAAATAAAAACAGGAAAAGAAAAAGTTAAAACACGATCAGTGACCAAGCATAGTGCATTTCAAAAAGCTGGTGCAGGGCGAGCTGGACAAGTCAGAAAAGTACTCTGGACCAAAAATAAAACTTCTTTGAAGAAGACAGAATCCTTTTTAGCAATAAGGACACTCCATACGCCGTCGGGCGAGGGGAATTAGCCTGCAGAGAGGATGCTGCTTTGCCAGGGTTGGTTAGGCCTTTAAGAAGCTAAGCTTGGTTAAAAGGAGTTTTAGGAGAGAGCTGAGAGCCGAGTCTGGCTTTGCTCGTTGAAACTGCAATTTGTTACTCAGCTTTTACGCGCTCTGGGGTGCTTGGAACCTAGGCACCTGCATCTCTCAGAGCCTGGTTTGGTTCCCTGGACAGAGAAACTGTTTCTAGGTGAGACTAGAAACAGGTGTCAGAGGCCCGGGGGACCCCTCCCGCCTCCCCTGGCAGCTGGGCTTGTACCAGGACGCCTGTTTCAGATCGTTAGTAAGCGAATCACTTTGAAAGCCTGAGTAGGGAACTACATTCTCTTTACTCACCCGAGGCAGGGGTGGAGAGCAGACCTGCGGAAATCTCCCCAGGCCACTACCGGGCTATGCCAGTGTCTGCTACCTCACCACTTTGCAGAAAGCTGTCTGCCTGCCCTGTCCCCGTGTGGTGAGTCATGGAGACAATAAAAGGGAGCAGGGTGGGGTCGTTAAGAGCTGGCTGGGAACTGCACTCTGGAAAGCCCTCTTTTGAAAGTACCTTTTGCTCAAAGCCACAGACCCGGCTCCCAAAGTGAAGACTGACTCACAAACCAAGACTTTGAAGCTTTTGAAAATCCAGCTGATCTGTTATCAGAGGGGGCTATTCTCTGGGAGGGGAAAAGCCCAGAGGTCTGCGACAGTCCCCCCTGAGTCTCCTGATGTCAGGCAATCCTTCATGTCTTCCCTACACCAAAAGGAGCTTTAATGTCCCATACCAACACACAATGCATATGCGTGTGTGCACGCACGAACACGCGCGCGCACACACACACACCCCTGAGTCTTCTCTCCCTGCCTCAGATGATCTTGGCATACACACTGGAACAATCCTGCTACACTCACAAACACTTTTTTTTTTTTTTTTGGAAGTAGGGAGGAAGGAAAGCGAAGCAGCAGGACCCCCTAAATAGTTTAGTCTTTGGTTTCTAAGTTTAAAGGGGGGATCTGCTTCAGAGCTTGGAGCAGGGCGGAAGAATCGATGGCCGGATGGGCTGGCAAGGGAGAAGGGAGTCTCTGGGGCATGAGCAAGGGGGCTGAGATCTTGTCTGGGTTCATGAAGCTGGTGAGAGCTGCGGCAGAGGCGTTGAGGCCTGGGTATAACACTGGGACAGAGGTGGGATACCAGCATTTCTCCAGCATGGGCAAGTAGGCAGTCGCTGACGGTGGGATCAGATAGAAGGGCAGGCAAAAGGGAGGCTGGTGCGGGTGTGGGCCCAGGAACGGGGAGCTGATCAGGTCACTGCTAGTGAAATGGCCTTCATCATCTGAGAGCTGCATTCTGCTCTTTTTCGTGGGGGGTTCTTCGGATTCTTGCTTAATAGCACCGATCCTTTCTCCCATGGTGAACCTGTGTCCATGATCACTTTTGAAGTACGGCTGCTCGACACGCAGCTCAGTCTTCTCTGATTCTCCTCCGTAGCCGCTGTCTGTGTCCGTGTCACTGCCACTCTGCTCGCCGCTCGAGTGAGCGAAAGTCCGCTGGATGACCGGTACACAGTTTTTGCCTGGGCCTTCAGAGCCTTTGGCCAGGGAGCTGGGTTTCTCCTTGAAGTCCATGGCTTTGGCACCTGGGTCTGACGGCTTCCTGGTGGTACCACCCTGCAGGAGCTCGGAGACCACACGGTGGAGGTGGGTGACGAGCTGGGAAGATTTCAGGTCCCGGGTGTTCTCGTGCTTGGCCAGGTACTGAAGCACCTCCCGGGCACATGTCTGGAAACCTGAGCAGAACATCTCTTGACCTGCTTCGACATTTCTCCCCGACAGATCACCTGGATAAACACAGATCCAAAGGAAGACGTTTCAGAAGGCCCTGTGGTTCACCTGGACACCTATGTTCCGAAGACCCAGAGCTTTCCTTTCTGTTAACAGCGTTTGCTGATTTATGTTCCTAACTCCAAAAGTAATAGGATCGGGGGAATGTGGATGACAGCAAAAAGTATAAAGAATAAAATAAAAATCATCCGTAATTCTACCACTCAGAGATGAAATATGATTTGTAATGGCTGTATAATATCCCATCACAGACACAGACCATATTTAATAGAGACAGACTGCTTCCCCTCTTGTTGAATTTATAGGTTGCTCTTGAGTTTCCAGTATAAGTGACACAGCAATGAACATCCTAGTATGTTTATAACCAATTTATAGTCAATTTATATCTTTTCACCATAGGAAGTGACCGGATCGTCAAAAAAGGAGAATGAAGGAACAGTGTCACCTAAAGTAAGCTTATTTTCAATGACTTATACGAGTTGCAGTCATGCTGTCGTCTTTAAAGGCTATTTCTAAGTCTTTCTCATGTATTCCCTTCATGATCCCCAAGAAATTAGGTATGATCATCTTCCTGTTTCCCGTAAGGAAACTGGCAGAAGCACTGGCTGGCTTTTTGTGATTCTCATCATACTTGTTTGGAAAGGAGGGCAGAGAAGAATGGGATGAGGGGGTGGGTAGAGGAATTTCTCCCTAGTTTGTACAGTATGACTTGGAATGGGTGAGACGAGATGGTTAGAAGGTGGCTGTGATTCTCTAGAAGTCAGTAGAAACAGATGATGAAACTTCAATGGTTTCGTTAGACTGTGTAATTCACCAAGATACCTAGTGGCTATTCAGGGAATCACATGAAATGCAGGAAAAACTCCTGTTGTCATCCTGCCAGGATCCTACCGCACACCGAGTGATAAGGAAGTAGAGGAACAGGAAAACACTGGGGCATACCCATGATTTATTCTCCAATGAAACAGGGCTAAGAACAACTGTAAAACACCCACGATGCAAATTATAGGTGCCTTGGCGTTTTCAGAGGGAGGGGGGAAAACTCCCAGAATCCAGAAACTCTTAAGTCAAAATGCCACTGAAATATTTTACCATTTGACTAATACGTATTCACGCCAGGTGGCACATGCAGCGTTCCGAATGAAAAGTCTGACCTTTTTGGAAGGATAAAACGGCATCTCCCCCAACGAATGTGCATAAGCAGTTTGTTGCAGGAATGTTTCTCATACTAGATGTTGAGCCCACAGGCTCTCTATTTGTGCTAGAACTCTTAGGAGATGATAGCCAGGCTTGGGTACTCACCAGCTTGCAAACCGCTCTGCAGGGCAATGATTTTCTGCTGTTGCTGATCAATTAGGTTTGTTAGTGCTTTCACATGCTTCAAGGTAAGTTCAAGAACTACTGCTTTTTCCAAGTGACCCAAAGTCTGGAATAAAAAGAGCCTCGGTCAGCAGTGAGCGCAGAGAAGTCCCACCTCTGGGACACTAATTAGCAATGAGATAAAGGAAGAAAAAACAAAAAACAAAAAACCTTTCCTGGTTGGCTAAATTTAGTTTTAAGTTTATAGATGAAGTTTTAAAAAAAAAAAATGTATTCAATACATATTTTTGATTAAAGAACAACAAGCTGTCACCCATCTTTGGAGGCCTTTTGGAAGCAGCAGCTAGCTCAGGAGAAAGCTTTTACAGATAAATTTTTCCAGCAGCCGTTGCTGACCTTAACTCAGGGGAATCCGCAGATAACATTTCTCTGCAGTGGTGTCAACCCGAGGAGAGACTTCTACTGTGTCTGGCAGCCAAGAGGCTTTCCCTAGTTTCTTTCCTGACATCCTGTCATGACTTCCAGCTCATCTACACTTTTTTCTTCCTCCCTAAATACTATTCTTTTTTCTTTCCCCAACCAAAGCCTGCCAAGCTAGTAAGCTGTTGGCTATTGCCAAGAAAGGACAGGGCGTTAAAACACACACACACACACACACACACACACACACACACACACACACCCAAAACAAGTCCTCTTATTTTAAAAAGGGACCGGGGGGCGGGGGGGAAGGGGGTAAAATATTTGCGAGTTGCTGGGTTTGCTCAATTCAGGAAAACGAAAGAACCCTGAAAATCGCCAGCAGGGAAAGTCTTAAACTCTTGCAAGGGAAGGCCAGCCGGTGTCGGTGCCAACCTGGAGAGGTACAAACGGTTCTCACCTCATTTGCACGAGGCTGACAGAAAATTCTGACCCTGGGGAAGGGTACCCCCAAACAGAGCCGCCCACCAGCTCGGATCGAGCCATCTGGTCTGCAGTTCCCAGCGGGGCCTGCAGGTGGCGAGTGACCCTCGCCCGCCCTCTGGGCAGAGGAGCTGGTTTGGACAGGGGCCAGCTTCTCACTTACTGTAAGTTTGAGATGTTCGGGGAGGAGATCCTTCAGCTGGGCGATGCACTCGTTAATCCGGTCACGTCTCTTTTTCTCGATGAGGCGGTGCGGCAGTTTGTAGGTCTCCTACGAAGCGCACGGGGAGACGGTGGGCGCGGGAGGACGGGAGTGAGGAGCCCTCCTCCTCCCCCCGCCGCGGCGCGAGGAGTCGGGGCAGCGGAGCAGAGTCACACCCAGAACCAGCTCCCCTCCGCCCCTTCTTCTCCAGGCCACTCAGTAGAGGCACAGAGCCCACACCTGGCATACCCCTTTCAGCCGCAAAGTGAGAAAACTTTTACTGGAAACTCAGCGCGTGCGAGGGGCTGGGGTCCCGAGGGGCGCGGTGCTCTTACCTTGCTATCCTCGCTCCGCTTTATTCCCCGCCGCGACTTGTACACTTGGTACATATGGGCAAAATCCATCCTGCAGGGAAAGGGACGAGGAATGGCTGTGACTTGCGCACCGGCTGCAGGAGCCCTGGTTGGCAAGAACCTCCGGATGCGCCCAGAACTACTCCGAGTTGCAAGCCGCGCACAACGCAGGACTGGAGTTGAGGCTTGAAAGGGCCGGGGTGCCAACTTACCCTGGTAGGTCTCCGGGCTCCAGTCCTGGCGCTTTGGGCAGGCAAGCGGGGGGCGGTTGCGCACTGGGGATCCGCTCCATTGCGCGGCGAGCCGGGGCCACTGTGCGCTCCTGTCTGCAGCGGCAGAGCGTCGGGTGAGGAGTGTTCTGGAGAGGGTTTCGGAGGTCTCTTCGCCGGGGTTCCTCGGACTCTGAGCTCCTTGAAATCCGTTGGGCTGCCGGGAGCTGCGGCTCTGAGGTGCGGCTTCAGTTGGGGGCGTGCATGGTGGACCCGCGGCCTCGGGCTCCGGCTCTGCGCACAGACTGGCAGTGTGTGCTCCCTGCGCCGTCTGCGCCGTGTGAGCCAAGTGAATGAGAAGTGGGGCGGGCGGGGAGGCGGGAGGGAGCGCGGTGGGGGGGCCGGTTAGGGCGGGGTGGGGGGGGGGACGAGCCGAGGAGTAATGGAGAGGCTGCGGGCTGGGTTAAATGGGAACGAGTGGGTGGGTTGGAGCTACGTGTTCTACCCTGTGACTCCAGGCACGTCTGGCCGCTGCCGGGGAGGGAAGGAGCGACCTGCCCGCCCTCCCCCGGCTTCATCACATGAGTCTCACGTGTTGGACGACGCTCCCGCGGCTGCGAGGGAGCCCCCGCCTCCACCCCCGGCCCCCAGGTTTCTGCGGCTGCCTTTCCCCGAAGAGGGGGTGGCAGCGCAGACCGGGTCCTGCCCAGCCGGGTGGGGGGCGCGAAAACTGGAAGGGGCCGGAGAGGTGGGGGGAGGTTGGTAACGTGGGCGAACCTGCCCCAGGGAAATGAAGTAAGTTCCCGTCTCCTGGGAGGGAACGGGGGAGGACGGACCCGCCCGCGTCTGACTCAAGCCGGGAGAGGAATATCCCCTCGCTAGTTGCAGCCCAACCCTCTTCCTCCTCCCCCCGCGCGGCCCGCTCGGAGGAACCGGCGCACAGCGGAGGGAGTCGCCCGGCTCCCCGCCCCCCCCCCCCCCCCCCCCCCGCACCACCACCCCGGCGCCTTCCCCAGAGGCTGGGGTTTCTTTCTGTGCCGGCTTCCCTGCCCCCACCCCTCGGCCCAGCGTCCAGGAATCGCCCGCCGTGGGGAGGGGCCGAGGGGCGGGGCGGATGTCACCCCATGGGAAGCGGGCTGGCAGCCAAGCTCAGGGGCAGCCGAGGCCGCCGACGAGCACGCTGCGCGCACCTGACCCGCGAGGCTATGCGCCGCGGGCCCCTGGCTCCATCGGAGCTGCGTTCCCGGGCATAGCCTGCATGCCGGCGAGCACCCACTTAAGCACCCCCCAGTGTGCCCCAGTGCCCCCCCCTCCCCGCCCCGCACTTGGGCTAGTCAGGCACAGACAGAAAGATACAGGGCGCGGTGCCCTGCGTCCCCTCCCTTCTCTGCCCCCACCGGAGCAGGACGCATCCCCTCGGGCCGCAACGTTACACAACCGCAGCGACGCGCCTGCCCTGCTGCAGCCCGGGGTGTGACACTTCACGTGGCCGGGGCTCGGGCCGCAGCGCTCCCGACTGCGAGCCCCTCTGCCCTGGCGCTGAGGCCCCCGGGCTGCGGTGTGCCCGCCAGGGTCGGCCATCTCCCTCCTGCCGGGGACTTCGGGGGTGCTGTGTGGGGTCTGCGCTCGGAGGAGGAAGGAAGAGAGAGACTAGGACAAACTGCCCATCACAGTGACATCTTAGCGTTCATTCATTGGACACATATTGTTGAGCCTCCTACCCTGTGCCAGGCGTTGTGCCCGTTGCTAGATAAACTGTGGGCGAATCGAATACAGATTCTGCCCTTGAACTCACAGGAACGTCTGAGAAGAGGTTCCGCTGGGCAGTGAGGGGAAGGCAGCCCTGGGAAAATTATATCGGTGCCACCGACGGACAGAGGGGGAAAAAAAGAAAAGATAGGAAGTGTGTGTGGTTTTGTTTTTATTTAAAAATATATTTTTTTAAATTTAATACGAACAAAGATGCCTGGGCACAGGAGGAGAGGGGAGAAGTTAACCCATTGCCCGGAGCCTGGGGCAGAAAGGCCTCCTCCAAGCGGCCCCAGATCTCCGCAATCTCACTTGGGCCGCCGGAGCACCCCCCCCCCCCCCCCCGCGCGCCTCCCCCGGAAAAGTCCGGCCTCTGTGACCTTCTAACTGCCTGGAGCAGGGAAAACAGCTGAAACTCTAAGCCCGCGGTGTGAGCAGCGCTGATGCAGTCAGAGGAGGGAGCCAGTGGAAATTCATGACTAAAATAAGGCCTGGCTGGGGATTTCACTGACCTCTGTGCTGCCCTGCCCTGCAAGATCGGGGAGTTGAGAGATGACTGTAAGCCTTTCCCACCACGCCTCGGGTCAGTCACCCCGCTGCGGAGTGACCTGGCTGTGGGAAAGATAGAAAAAAATGGGGTTAACGCTGGACCCGGGTGAAAATTAGCGTCGGCTGCAGTTTGGGGGCTGGGGTGGGGTCAGTCTTAATTGGCAGTGCCCTTGACAACCTAGAGAATTGGGATTCACACTTCGACCAAACTGGGAGTGGATTTCCTTCAGGTCGTTTTGGAGAGCTCCCACTTCCTGTTTATGTTTCACAAGCGTCAAACTCATTAGCAAGTGTGAGAAGTGCCTCCTTTTCTAACTGCTGACTGGCTTGACCTCACTTGGCGCTTCAGCATCCCTCCCTCCTGGAATGTACTTTTACTGGCTTTTGTTATCAACCATCTCTCCGCAGGCTTCCTGCGGAGAGGTGGGCAGCAGGGCCACAGGCAGGAGGGGACTAGAGTCGCTCCTGGGTTTGTGCTTTCAGTCTAAGGGGACCTGCTCCATTGTGAGACTTTAATAGGGGTGAAGAGTTGTCATGACTGTGTCCAAACCACAGTTCCACAAGGAAATAAGTAGTGGAGAAGGAAGGAACATATGTCCCCACGGCTGTCACCAGCACCACCCCCCCCCGGCCCCGCCCAAGCCAGGAGTGAACCCAAACAGTTCAGATTCCATGGCTCAGGGCTCAGTATCATTCCTAGAATGCTTTGAAGTTATCGATACTTTTTGCCCTTACCTGACCTACAATTGGAAATAACAAAATATATCATTTCCTACTTTTTGTTTGTTCCAAATGTACTCTCAAGCATCAAGAATTCTCCCCACTTAACCAAAGTTCTACCATATCCAGCTTATGTTACTTTTTAAAAATAATTAATTTGTTTTTGGCTGCATTGGGTCTTCGTTGCTGCGCGGGGCTTTCTCTAGTTGTGGCGAGCGGGAGCTGCTCTTCATTGTGGGGCTCGGGCTTCTCTCTGCTGTGGCTTCTCTTGTTGCGGAGCACAGGCTCTAGGCGTGCGGGCTTCAGTAGTTGTGGCACACGTGCTCAGTAGTTGTGGCTGGCGGGCTCTAGAGCGCAGGCTCAGTAGCTGTGGTGCATGGGCTTCGTTGCTCCACGGCATGTGGGATCTTCCCTGACCAGGGCTCGCACCCGTGTCCCCTGCATTGGCAGGCAGATTCTTAACCACTGTGCCACCAGGGAAGCCCCGCTCATGTTACTTTTAAATGTTTTTCTTTTCTCAATAGCTTATGATTATTTTTTATTGATTTAAATAAAATAACTCCTTCCCCTCATGCATCTTTCCATCCAGAAGAATCTTAATATTTCAGTCTGTCATCTTTTGTAGATAACTGTTTAGTGCTTACTGTGGACTAGTTTTTGGACTGTATGTAAAAACATTGCACATGTTAATTTACTTCTCACCACCACCTTATAGGGCAGGTATTAGCTCATTTTTGCATTCATTTAACACATATTTATTGAGAACCACTGTGTACCAGGCCCTGAACTAAGTCCTAGGAATATATAACATGTCCTCTTGAGGAAATTGAGGCTCAGGGAGGTTAAATTACCTGCCCCAGATTATATAGCCTGAGAGTAGATCTGGAATTAGACCCCAGGTTTGTTGGGCTCCAAAGCTTGTGCTCTTAATCACTGTAGTTATGGCTGCCTGGTAGGGTTGTCTGGGTTGCACACTGCTCAACTCCAGGGGGAGCCATTCACATTGCAGTCTGTGTGAAAACATCCTCTAGAGTTGTGCAAGGCAGCACTGAGCAGCTGCTCTGAGTAATCCTGACATTTTGTAGCCCTCTCCTCTGTTTTGTTTCTTCTAAGTGTACAGAGAACATAATTTTGCACAAGGAAGGACGAGATTTTTCTTTTCTGTGCTAGTGAGGCTCAACATTTCGGTGGTCTGATGCTGTGTGTTGGGAAGAGTTAGGCAGGCCCTTCCTAGCAGGAAGTTAGAGCCCACAGCCCCCTCCCTGTACGTACCCACACCTTTCTTGCCCAGATATCTACCACTTTTTGCCTATTGATGAAGTCTCACAATCTATTTTATCACAGTTCACAGTAAGAAATACATTTTACATCATGACTAAACACGTACACACACATGCACCCTCGTGTATGCACACACACACACACACACACACACACATCTGAAGCATATTTAAACATAGAGCCGCCAAGACTTGGCTGGGCTATAGTAATAAGCAACCACTACTCTGTCTCTCACACTCTGAGCAACGATTGCTCACTTAAAGAAAAACTTAAACCGTTTAGGAAGAAGCCAA
The DNA here is from genome assembly GCF_008692025.1 of Phocoena sinus. Taxonomy (NCBI): domain Eukaryota; kingdom Metazoa; phylum Chordata; class Mammalia; order Artiodactyla; family Phocoenidae; genus Phocoena; species Phocoena sinus. The sequence goes on from NC_045773.1 coordinate 11,168,332, forward strand.
CCCAATGTACTTCAGATGAAAAATTTACAAAATAGTATCTCTTTGATATATTCTTTCCGATATATTCTGGTCTCGTCTAGTAAATTTTAAAAAGTATTTTGATCTTACTGAATTGATTTTTTAAAATTAATTAATTTATTTATTTTTGGCTGTGCTGGGTCTTCGTTGCTGCGCGCGGGCTTTCTTTAGTTGCGGCGAGCGGGGGCTACACTTCATTGAAGTGCGCGGGCTTCTCACTGCGGTGGCTTCTCTTGTTGAGGAGCACAGGCTTTAGGCATGCAGGCTTCAGTAGTTGTGGCACATGAGCTCAGCAGTTGTGGCTCGCAGGCTCTAGAGCGCAGGCTCAGTAGTTGTGGCGCACGGGCTTCGTTGCTCCATGGCATGTGGGATCTTGCCAGACCAGGGCTCGAACCCGTGTTCCTCTGCACTGACAGGCGGATTCTTAACCACTGTGCCACCAGGGAAGCCCCTGACTTGATTTTTCAGTCCACCAATAAATCCCGATCTACAATTTGGAAATATGCTCTGCACTAGAGATAGTGCTGGAATTTGGGCTTGTCCCCACCAGAAAAACGTCAACAGCATCTATACACTTGCAGATCTTCCTAAGGCACTTATAGAAATGTTAAATAAGACTGCAAATTCAGCATGAATTCAACGGTATAGATGTCTCCTTTCAGGACATCTTTGCTTTATGCTCAATTGTAGGAGTAAAATATTCAGAGTTTTGTCAGTATGTATCATGTTATGTGTTGGTGAGATGTAGTTCCTTCATCCAGTTGAGGAAGTTTTCTGCTGTTGCTAGTCTGCTGACAGAGATTATCATAAAAGGATGTTGAATTTGTCAGATACTTTTACTGCATCCAACGAGATAATCGTGTGGCTTTTCTCTCTCATTCTGTTAATATCATGAAGTACAATTTTTTTTAGCGTTCAGTCAACCTTGAATTCCTGAGGTAAGCCTCTCTTGATCAATGTAGTATTTTTATTGTGAGATTTAATTAGCTAATAATATATGTTAAGGATTTTCACGTCTATGATTGTGAAGGGTATTCATCTGTAGTTTTTCTTTTCCTGTAATCTTTGTCAGCTTTTAGTATCAAAGTAATGCTGGCCTCATAAAACAGTTTGGGAAATATTCTATCTCTCTTCTGAAAGACCTTAAGTAGGACTGGTACCATTTCTTTCTTAAATATTAGGAGAAGCTACTTGGGCCTGGAGTTTTCTCTGGGGGAATGTTTTTGCCATGAATATATTTTAATAGATTTCAGCCTATTGAAAATTTTTATTTCTTCTGTTAAGAGTTTTGGTAATTTTTGTTTTTCAAGAAATTTGTCTCTTTCATTTAAAGTTGTGAATATATTGGTATAGTGTTATCCTTTTAATGTTTGTATAATCTATAGTGATAAACCCTTTTTACTTCTTTTAACATTTTTTTTTAGTTTTTTTCTTTTTTTTTTTTCTTAATCATTTTACCAAGAGGATTATCAGTTGCATTAATCTTTACAAATATCCAGTTTTGGATTTGTTGATTCTCTCTGCTGTCTGTTCATCTAATATTCCATCAATTTTCTCTCTTATTTTTCTTATTCCCTTTCTTCTGGTTATTTTATATTTAATTTGTTCTACTTTTTCAGTTTCTTTTGATGCAAAGTAATCTCATTGATTTTAAATCTTTCTTCTTATTATAAGTATTTAAAGCTAAAGAATTTCCTCTAAGCCCTGCTTTCACAGCATCCCACAATATTTGGTATTTGTATTTTCCTTATCATTCAGGTCAAAATATGTTGTATTAGCCTTTGTGATTTTTCTTTGATTCATGGGTTATTTAGAAGGGTAATGTTTAATTACCAAATATTTGTGAATTTTCCAGATAACTTTTTCCTTTTTCTTTTGAAATAATTTTAGAATCACCGGAAGTTACGAAAATAATATAGAGAAGTTTCATGTATCCTTTACGCAATTTCCCCCAATGGTAACATCTTACATGACATGACACGATATTGAAACAAGGAAATTAGCATAGATACAATCTACAGAGAGTTTTCACCAGTTTTACACGCACTCGCTTATGTGTGTGTTTGCGTCTGTATGTGTAGAGTTCTATGCAGTTTTATCACGTGTGTAGATTAGTGTGACAACCACCCCACCAAGATACAAAACTGTCCTATCGCTATGAAGTCCCCCGTTGTTACTTCTTTATTGTCATACCTATTCCCTTCTCTTCTCCCATCTCTGATGTCTGGCCACCACTAAAATGTTCTCCATCTGTAGTATCAGGTTAAGAATATTATAAAAATTGAATCATATATTATATAACCTTTTGAAGTTGAATTTTTTTTTCTGGTCAGCATAATTCTCTTGAGATCCATTCAAGTAGTTGTGTTTCTTTTTTATTGATGAGTAGTATTCCACGATGTAGATGTTTCTTTTTTATTGATGAGTAGTATTCCACGATGTAGATGTACCACAAGTTGTTTTAACTATTCATCCGTTCAAGGACATTTGAGTTCTATTTTTTTTTTTTTGGCTATTAGAAATAAACCTACCATGAACATTTTTCTACATGTTTTTATGTAGACAAAAAAAAGCTTTCTTCTCTGGGGTAAATGCCCAGGAGTATAATTCCTGGTTCATGTACTAATATATGTTTATGTGTTTTTTTACCATTTTTTTGTTTTTTTGTTTTTTTTGGTACGCGGGCCTCTCACTGTTGTGGCCTCTCCCGTCGTGGAGCACAGGCTCCGGACGTGCAGGCTCAGCGGCCATGGCTCACAGGCGCAGCCACTCCGCGGCATGTGAGATCTTCCCGGACCGGGGCACGAGCCCGTGTCCCCTGCATCGGCAGGCGAACTCTCAACCACTGCGCCACCAGGGAAGCCCTGTTTGGTTGCTCTTTAAGAAAATGACAAACTATTAGCCAGAGTAGCTGTACCATTTTATGTTCCCAGTAGCAATGTTTGAGAGATCTAGTTTCTCTGTATCCCAACCAGTATTTGGTATTGTCACAAAATTTTTTTTTTTTTTTTAGCTTGTCCAAATAGGTGTGTAACGCCAGGTATCTTCTTATATTGGTTTCTAACTTATTACCATTGGGTCAGAAGACATACTCTATTTTATTTTAGTTCTTTGACATTTGTTAAGATATCTTTCATTGCCCAGCATATAGTCTATGTTGATGAATATTTCCTGTGGGTTTGAAAAGAATATGTATTCTGTAGTTCTTGGGTGCAATAGTTTATGATGTCATTTGGGTCAAATTGGTTGACAGTACTGTTCAAATATATCTCTCTACTGATTTTTTTGTCCATTGTCCTATAATTCCTGAAATAGGAGTATTAAAATCTCTCCAACTATGATTGTAAGTTTGTCCGTTTCCGTCAACTTCTGTTTTATACATTTTGGAGCTCTGTTCTTAGGTGCATACACATTTAGGATTGATAGGTCTTCCTGATGATTTTATTCCCTTGTCATTAAAATTTTTCCTCTTTCTCTTCAGTAATATTACTGTTTTGAAGTATGCTTTGTCTGATATTAATATACCCACACTTGCTTTTTTATACTTAGTGTTTGCATGATATGTTTTTCTACTCTTATGCTTTCAACCTGTGTCTTTATAATTGAATTGTATGTTTGTAAACAGCATATTGTGGGATTTTGCTTTTATAGCAATCTGACAATCTCTGCCTTTTTATTGGAGTGTTAAAAATATTTATATTTGAGGTAATTATTAATATGGTTGGGTTTAAATCTCCCATCTTGGTATTTATTTTCTACTTATCCCATTTGTTCTTTGTTTCTGCTCCTACTTTCCTGCCTCCTTTTAGATGTGTTGAATTTTTTAATCATTCCATTTCATCTCCTGTGTTTAAGTACACTTCTAATTTATTTATTTATTTGTTTGTTTGTTTATTTATTTATATTTTTAGCTGCCCTGGATCTTCGTTGCTGCTCACGGGCTTTCTCTAGTTGCGTCAAGCGGGGACTGCTGTTCGTTGTGGTGTGTGGGCTTCTCACTGCCGTGGCTTCTCTTGCTGTGGAGCACCAGCTCTAGGCACACGGGCTTCAGTAGTTGCAGCACGCAGGCTCAGTAGTTGTGGCTCACGGGCTCTAGAGCGCAGGCTCAGTAGTTGTGGCACACAGGCTTAGTTGCTCTGCGGCATGTGGGATCTTCCCAGACCAGGGCTCGAACCCCTGTCCCCTGCACTGGCAGGCGGATTCTTAACCACTGTGCCACCAGGGAAGCCCTAAGTACACTTCTTTATGGTATATTCTAGTAGCTGTTGTAGGGCAGTAGTTCTTAAACCTTACCTGCATTAGAAACAGCTGGAGGTCTTATTAAAACACAGATTTCTGGGCCATACCCCTATAGTTTCTTATTCTGTGGTAGAGCTCAAAAATTTGCACTTGAGTTCTCAGATGCTGATGATATATATCTGGGAAGCATACTTTGGAAATCTCTGCTCTAGAGATTCTGCTCTGTATCTTTAAGTTATGTCAGTTTACCTTCAAATAGTATGCTAAAACTTGCTACTATACAATTTGACAGATGTATAAGAACCTCACAACAATATAATTCTATTTATTCCTCCTCTTGACCTTTGTGCCCTTGTTATCTTACACTTTACATATGCTATAACTGTCACAATATTTTGGTTTGGTTTTATTGTTTCTTGTTTGCTTTAAACAGTCAATAGTCTTTTAAAATATTATTCATTCACAGATAGATATAGACGTAGACATATTACTTTGAAAAGGTCTCTGACATTTACCCATGTATGTATCCTCTATGATGCTCTTCACTTCTTCCTGCAGATCTGAGTTTCCTTCTGGTTTCCTTTCTGTTCATTCTGAAAAGTGAATGTTAGCTTTTCTTGAAGTGTTGTTCTGCTGGAGATGAATTCTCCCAGATTTTCTGCCTGAAAATGACTTTATTTCATTTTCACTTTTGAAGTATTTTTGAAATATATTTTCACTGGATATGGAATTTGACAGTGTTTTTCTTTTAGCATTTTAAAGAGGTTCTATTTTTTTCCTGCCTCCATTGATTGTACTGAAAAATCACCTGTTCTTGGTATGTTAGCCTAAATTTATGTCTTCTTTTCCCCTCTGGCTGCTTTGCAGATTTCCCACTAACTGTTGCTTTTCAGCAGTCTGGCTCGATTTATTTAGGTGTGGTTTTCCCTGTGTTTAGTCTATGTGGCATGTGCTGAGTTTCTTGGTTTTGTGAGTTGATATTTTTCATCAGTTTGTGTAAGTCTTAGGCAATAAAACTTCAGTGATTTCTTCTGCCATGTTGCCCCTCTTCTCTTATTTCTGGGAAGCCATTTACATGTATGTTGGGTTGTTTGAAATTAGTTCAAACATTGTCAGATGCTCAGTTTCCTTTGCTGTTGAGTCAGCTACTAAGTTTATATAATGAATTTACTTGTGATTTTGTGTCTTTCATTTCCAGCATTCGCATGTGGTTCTTTTCTCTAGTTTCCACTACTCTGTTGAAATTCCCCATCTCTTCATGCATGTTGCCTTCCTTTCCATGAGATCTTTTAATAGTTTTCTATCATAGGAATTTTGTATTTTAATACCCCAGTTTGATAATTTCAACCTCTGAGCTATTTCTGGATCTGGTTCTATTGTTTCTTTCTTATATTAACCACGAGACACATTTGCTTCCTTTTCCATAGGTCTTGAATTTCTTATTGCATGGTGAATATTTTGTAGGAAAGAGAAGTAAAATACAAAGTAAATAATATATACCTCCAAACAGAGCAAGCCTCTTCTCCCATGAGAGGCTGAGCCAATCTAACCTGTACTGGATCTGGATCTGGGCTTAATTATAGCTTGAATTTGATTCGCTTGACGACTGCTTTCAAATGTTTTGAGGGTGAGGTAGGACTTTCCCTTGCCCTGAGTACGGGCAAGAGTTTTGAGATCTGCCTATTCTTCAAAACCAAGCCAACAGGTTTCAGACCTGTGGGAGGTCTCTCCCTGCTCTACTTACTGCCCCGCGTGCCCGTTTTTTTTTTTTTTTTTAGTAGCTAGATTCCTGTATTGTGTGAAAATTTACATATGTGAAAACTTACATAGTGAGTTTATATTCACGTGAGGTGAGTGTCCCAGTTCAATTTCATATTCCCTAAATAAACAAGGGGGCCTCTCTGAGAAACACTGACATGAGTCTTCACTGAGGAAAAATGAACAAATTAAAGCAATGAGTCTATTAAGGTAAATACCAAATACCGCCTCTGGGAAACAAGGGGCCGAGGAAGAGACGGTGGGGCGGGTAACACTTAGAAATACAGGTGGGGAGGGGAAGGAGGGGGTGGGTAGGAGGATGGGGGAGGGGAGTGAGAGGGGAGGGGAGAAGGTTAAGGGGGCGGGGAGGGAGGAGACAGGAAGGGTGAACAGAGGGATGAAGGTAAGGGGGAGGGGAAAGAGTTGATGTAAGAGACGAGGAGGGAATTTTAGGGGAGAAGGCGGCAAAGCAGGGTCCAACATGTTCAGCAAATTCCATGAAGATGTTTCTTAGGTCCTATCCGAACGGAACCATGTTAGACTGGATTTGCATTCTAATAAAAAACTTGGCCCAAACCCAGAAAAAGCCTGTTTTAAGAAACGTATAGGGGCTTCCCTGGTGGCGCAGTGGTTGAGAGTCCGCCTGCCAATGCAGGGGACACGGGTTCGAGCCCTGGTCTGGGAAGACCCCACATGCCGCGGAGCGACAGGGCCCGTGAGCCACAACTACTGAGCCTGCGCGCCTGGAGCCTGTGCTCCGCGACAAGAGTGGCCGTGATAGTGAGCGGCCCGTGCACCGCGATGAAGAGTGGCCCCCGCTTGCCACAACTAGAGAAAGCCCTCGCACAGAAATGAAGACCCAACACAGCCATAAATAAATTAATTAATTAAATTCTTAAAAAAAAAATTGTGTAAGTTCCTCTGTCATCAGATGATCCACGTAATTAAGAGCTTTCGCCACAGATACACGCGGTCTGCCTTACAGCTGATAGCTTTTTGATTTCTCTTTGACCTTTGTCCCCTGTTTTCTGCGCCCACTGGAAATCTCTTCCAGACTTTTTGTTTGTTTGTTTGTTTTTGTTTTTTTTGTCTTTGCGGTACGCGGGCCTCTCACCGCTGTGGCCTCCCCCGTTGTGGAGCACAGGCTCTGGAAGCGCAGGCTCAGCGGCCATGGCTCACGGGCCCAGCCGCTCCGCGGCAGGTGGGACCCTCCCGGACCGGGGCACGAAGCCGTGTCCCCTGCATCGGCAGGCGGACTCTCAACCACTGCGCCACCAGGGAAGCCCTCTTCCAGACTTTTTGCTCCTTGCCGGCGTTAGCAGCTCCCTAGACTCTGTGAAATGCCTCAAGGAGTCCTCCTCAGCACTTCTTCCCTGCCCACAACTTTGGTGAACTACTTCCAACCCCGTGTGCGGGCTCCTAGGACAGGTTAGGTGCGTAGGTGCAGACTCGCTTTGTGGCTACGGCTTCTCGGCCCACAGGCAGCCGTTACAAGTTTGGTGAAACTTCAGCTGAGTTCATCTTATCCCCACGGATCACAAACTCTTCTTCCTTCTGCCATTCCACCAGAGGCAAAAGTGGCTCTGGGTCTCTTTTCTCTTATGGAGAGCTTGTCACTTTGAGTTGAGTTCATTTAGATTTTTTGATGGGTTTTAAAAGCCATTGATTATTTTGGGCTTACCTGGCTTGTTTTGGTTGTTAGGGTGAGAATGACAGTCTCTTGCAACTCTATACCTCTGACCTGTAAGCAGAAATCGCCCAGATAACTGCCTCTTATTAAAGATGAGAAGGTGTGTAGCGATCAGAAGGAAGAAACGAACTGGTAGTAACTGAAAATTTGAAAGATGAAGCCAGCGCAGGGAGCTGACAAAATAGAGGATAGTAAAGGTTTGCACTCAGATCTATCAAATAGGTGCTAAAGTGCTCATCACACACACACACACACACACACACACACACACACACACACACACAGGCTAAGGCAAAGAAGGAAGAGATGCTTTGGGCACCCAACAAGTGACATTTATTTAGAAGAAGAGACTTGCACCGAAGTCTGTTGTTTCCTCTTCGGAGAACGTCCCCCTCCCTCCGATGTCTCTTAGGGCAGTGATTCTCACATTTCACTCTGCATACAGATCTCTTGAGCATCTTATTAAAATTCAGATTCTCTCCTTCTAGATCTGGGGCTGGGCTTGAGATTCTGCATTCCTCACAAAGCTCCCAGATCATACTGATGATATATGAATAGCAAGGTCCTAGAGAATGTACACCTTCATTTGTGGGTGGGAATAAAAATGGAACTTAGAGTCATGCAAGGTGCAGAGAAAAGTGACATTTTAGTATTGAGGAAACCTTGTGAGAGGCAGGCTTCTTTGGATGGGTTTTTTTTTTTTTAGGTGTTGGGGGTAGGAGTTTATTAATTTATTTATTTTTGCTGTGTTGGGTCTTCGTTTCTGTGCGAGGGCTTTCTCTAGTTGTGGCAAGCGGGGGCCACTCTTCATCGCGGTGCACGGGCCGCTCACTATCACGGCCACTCTTGTCGCGGAGCACAGGCTCCAGACGCGCAGGCTCAGTAGTTGTGGCTCACGGGCCTAGTTGCTCTGCGGCATGTGGGATCTTCCCAGACCAGGGCTCGAACCCGTGTCCCCTGCATTAGCAGGCAGATTCTCAACCACTTCACCACCAGGGAAGCCCTGGATGGGGTTTTAAGTTTTTCTTGAAGTGGGCAGCTGCCATGCTGGGAGCTAGGGTCAGAGGTGGTTCATTGCTATAAGAAACTAGGCTTTTTACACCTCTGGGCTCAAACCTGCCTAAGTCCGTGGAGCACCACCTCCATGGGGAGAGAACGACGAGGAGGGGATATGGGGAGAGGGTTTGGGTAGCATTAGGGAACCCAGCCAAGTTTGGGTTGGTGCCAGCACTGACAATTGCAGAGAACACTCATTGAATGGTTATAAATCAGCACCTGAATCCCATCTCCCCTTCCAGTGACCAGGTTTGTTTGTTTATTTCCACCAGAAGAGACTTACCAATTGAAATTTTATAGCTCTGATATTAGCTATTGGTCCTACATTATATACAGAACTAATTCATGCATCATAAAAAGAGAGAATTAATTTTCCCTCATTTTCTGAACTTACCAATGCAGCGCTATTGTCAAACAAAGATGATTAGGGTCCAGACCACCTTTTAGGAAGAAAGCGTGGAGAAATCTAGAAAATAATGACAAACTAGCTGAAGATAAGGATTCAATTTAATAAAACTTTACCACTCACAGACATGCAGAGGGAGGTAGTCTGAGGTTTGAGTAGCAGCTAGTTAAAGAAAATTTAAGGGGTTGTAGTATTTATTTAACCAAAACATTTACAGCCAGCCCTCTGTATCTGTGGGTTCCACATCTGCAGATTCAACCCCACCACCCAAAAAGAATTCCAAAAAGTTTCAAAAAGCAAAACTTGAATTTGCCCCTCACTTGCCACTCTTTACATAGCATTTACATTGTATTTGGTGTCACAAGTAATCTAGAGATGATTTAAAGTTTACAAGAAGATGTGCATAGGTTATATGCAAATACTACACCATTTTATATAAGGGACTTGAGCATCCTCAGATTTTAGTATCTGTGGGGGTGGGAGGTGTCCTAGAACCAATCCCCAGCGGATTCTGAGGGAGGATTGTACTGAGAGTTTTCCATGTACCAGACATATGCTATGTGAACAAAATTCTCATGATTGGACTCTCAAGAAGCTTACAGTTCTCATGGATGATTTTATTACTTTGAAGCATATAAGAAACTTGAACTAGGCTAAGTGAATATTGCATACATTTCTCTAGGGCAACTGTTTAATGAGTAGATAAGAATTATTCAAAATTGTCATGCTTTTTTTCCCTCCTACAAACGGGCATTTTAACTGGAAAATAATTTGTTCTCTTAAGTACTTAAGCCAAGTTTTTTCAGACATCACTCACACTATTTTCTTGAGTAGGGCCCTTTCTTTTCTCCCATGGCAGGGACAAATTTGAGGCTGACCAGTAGCCAATTATCGCAGTGTTCTAGAAGGGTAAGACTTTCATTAAATGGGGATTGATAAATGAGGCTACGAGATCCGAGAAAGCTGGGTAATATCGTTAGAGGTTAGAGCCAGTACTTTGGTGCGGTGAGACTGACATGGTTGAAAGTCTCTTGTGTGTTCCTTAAAGCCTTAGTTTGCTCATCTGTAAAATCGGGTAATGATAGTAGCTACCTCATAGGGTCGTTCTGAGGATCAAATGAGATCAGTGTTTAAAATCCTGATGACAATGCCTGGCACATAGTAATGACTCTGTTAATATCTGTTGACACCGTGTATTTTTCTTGGTAGCGTGCCAGTAATAAGTTAGCATATCTAAGCCTTTAGGCCCATAGATGTAATTTGGATATTAGTAGTACAATCATTTTCTCTGCAAAACGTACTGAAGGTGACCTCAGATTCTAAGACTGGGTGAGTGTTATATACAAACTGTTGATTGCTCTCTGGACCAGCAAGCAGGGAAACAATTTCAGAGTCCTGAGCTTCTTGCCCAGAAAAAGATAACATTGACCTATGTCACCCTTCCCCAGCACAGTGATGTTGCCCAGAATAACCCAATAGACTTTTCTTTTAAATAAATAGGTAAAATCTTAAGTTTTCGATTTTAAAGTATATTAAAAGATAAATAGATGATTCTGAGGAATGTGAATGAATGTTTATAAGGACTGTGACGACTAGAAAAAAATTAGACCCATTTTTAAACTGTCTTCCCTTAGAATCTAAGAAAAGTCTGGAAATTTTTACAATAAACCTGTATAAATTCATCCCACAAAGAATCATGCAGTTCCATGGAGGTGTTCAGAGCTCTGTGGTTTTGTCTACATGGTGCTGAAACTTTTGAACAATTCAAACAATGGCCCAGTATTTTTAAAAAAAAAAAAATAAAATAAAAGCTCTTTGATGGATAAGCCTGGTTAGTTACAACATCTGATCTGGTAACCAACTGTGCATATGGACTTTGCCTGGATGTATCTTTCAATAAAGTTTCGCAGTAACAGGAATTTGTGATAAGAGTAGCAAAGAAAGGTAGGCGTGTGTTTAATAAAGCTCCACATCACAATGGACTAAAAAAATAGAGTATGAAACCCTGGCCAACTGACACTTTAAAAAATCATCCCAGGACCATTCAGATTATAAAATGTAGTTAACCGTTGATTGCATACAGGAGATCATATATTCATTCATTCAGCAAAGATTTATTGAATGTTGTATTGGTCTGCTTGGACTGCCATAATAAAATACTATAGATTGGGTGACTTAAACAAGAGAAATTTATTTTCTCACAGTTCTGGAGGCTGGAAGGCCAAGATCAGGAAGCCAGCATTGTTGGTTCCTGGCATGAGCTCTCTTCCTGGCTTTCAGATAGCTGCCTTCTTACTGTGTCCTCACGTGGCAGAGAGAGAAAGAGAAAGAGAGAGAGAGTTAGTTCTCTGGTGTCTCTTCATATAAGGGCACTAATCCCATCATGAGGGCCCCACCCTCATGACCTCATCTAAACACTGATTACCTTCTAAAGTCCCACCTCCAGATACCATCATATTGGGGGTTACAGCTTCAACATATGAATTTGGGAAGGACACAATTTAGCCCATAGCAAGTGCCTTCCTATGTTTGGTACTGGAAATACAAATATGATCTCTATGTTCCTGGAGGGAGGAAACAGACTATAAATTAGTAAACAAAGAAAATCAATTAATTTCTGAATATGATGACTGCCATGAAGGAAATGAACAAGGCTCCTAGAAAAATAATGGGGCAAGAGATGAGGAGGCCACTGGCCCTTCTGATGATGGAATGTTTAGGCTGAGACCTAAGGAATGAGAGGGAGCCAGCCATTGGAGACTAGCCAGGAGAAGGGCATTCAACAGAAGGGACTGCAAGGTCAAAGGCCCTGAGATGGGAAGGGGCTTGCCATGTTCTAGGACCAGTTACAAGACCATTGTGATTCGAGGGTCATAACTGAAGGATGAGTGACATGAGAAAAGGTTGAATTGGTAGCCAAGGGCCAGATTATCTGCAGTTTATTTAATAGTAATACCTAGGTGTTTTTTGGTACCTTGGCACTTGTTATGAGTTAAACTCAATCATCTACAATACTGTAGAATTTTGTTTGATAATTCGGCTTCCTCAATTCACTTTGCCTAGAGAGATACCCTTTGAAACCAAACCGAACACCTATGGTAATTTAGGAAGACTCAAGATGTGCAGTGCCATCACCAGCATGGGACAAGTTAAGCCAAGTCAATTACCTGAGGCAGTTTTTGTTATTGTATTAATAGCAGTTTCTTAGAACATCTGATACCACACTGAAATCACCTGAGGATAAACAGCCATGCAAAATGGTGTGACCAATTAAAAACTGCCCCTCTTGGATGGGAAACCAACCCTTGTGAGTTAAGGTGCAATGTGACTCGTCAGAACTGAGTAAGCAAAGCAGCGCACGTGGGATGAAAACTCATGCTGTTTGCCTCCTTCCATAAACTAGTCAACTCAAAGGGCATATTTCCCTCCTCATTTGGCACAAGACATTTTTTTATCCTGGCACAAGAGCCCAAGGAGGTCCTTGTACACAGCCTTGATGTTATGCCAGCTACATTTTTGAGAGGTAGAAAAGATTTGCTTCGTGGGCTTTTGGTAAATTCATACTTTCACCCAATACCACCCATTGTTCAGGAGTAGAATCCAAGGTTCTTCTCACGCGGAAAGGTGCTTCCTTTCTCTCTGCTTCTATGTGTTGCTGTGAAAGGGTCCCTGAAAAATATGCAAAGATAAAATGCAAGAGCAGCATATAAAATGGACTTTTTGGGCTTCCCTGGTGGCGCAGTGTTTGAGAGTCCGCCTGCCGTTGCAGGGGACATGGGTTCGTGCCCGGTCTGGGAAGATCCCACATGCCGCGGAGTGGCTGGGCCCGTGAGTCATGGCCGCTGAGCCTGCGCGTCCGGAGCCTGTGCTCCGCAACGGGAGAGGCCGCAACAGTAAGAGGCCCGCGTACCGCAAAAAAAAAAAAAAAAAAAAAAAAAGGACAACTTTTGATCTCCACTGTTTGCAGTTTGGAGGGTAAGGTTTAGTGACTTTTAAGGGCTGGGTATGTTGCATGTTTCCTCAGTGATTCAACCACGTGATTACAGAAGGTATTGAATATGTTACTAGCATCGTAAGTGCTAGATGAAATGTTTAGTCACAGAGGGAAAATGTGTATTGTTACTTAAAAGAGTTTGATCTCATAAAATGCAAATACTGAAAAGAGAAGGAATATTAGAAAATTTATGAGGGGCAAGACAAAGTGATCATTTCATGTGACAACACAGGCATAGCCACCATTGTCACCAATGAGTCAAATTGGGTCCTGAGAAGCACAGTGGTTCTTTCAGTTTTCTCGACCTGGAGTGTGAAAATCCTAATGGCACCCTCTCAGGAAAACCGAATTCCTGACCAGGGAATATATGGATATTTAGTAAATGCAGTAGCTGTTTTAATTATACAGATATGCACTTTCTGCTTCTTAGTTCTTCCATGAACTGGACTATAATGTAGAACTATCTCCTATCCCTTGCTTGTATTAGAGTCTAATTAGATTGATAACCAAGCAAAACTTTGTTTGTTACCTGATATTTCAGCATGCCATTTGAAAAGCTATATATATTACTACATTTATTTGGATTGGGTTTCTCCTGAAGTTTTTTTTACTTAAACCAAAAAAAAAAAAAAAAAAGAGGGTATAAGAGTTATAGTGACATTGAATTCACGAGTATCCTAAGTGCATCTGAGTGTATGCCACTGTGAAACTTTCAAGATGATTGTTTTCATGGGTTAAAAGAAACAGGAAGAAAGAAAATGGGAGAGGGAAGGAAAGTGAGTTTGTAGAATGTACACACTTTCTTGAACAATTTGTTCTCAGGCTCTCTGCCCCAACCAGCTTTAGTCATTAGCTGTAAGATCAAACAGGGCTTTACCCTGGGAGGGACATTGAGGAGAGTGTACAAATGGAAAACATCAAAGATCTAAGCAGAACATCTGGCTCAGAAGAGAGACTCTAAAAAGAAGGCAGGGACCTCTATCTGATTCATATGTTCATACATTCATTTATTCACTCATTCATTCATTCTGTTTATTGAGCCCCAGACATTGTCCTAGTCATTAAGGAATCATTTATTGACTTTCTCTTCCTCTGCTGTTTTCAAGAATGAATGAAACAGAGCAACCAGTGATTTCCGGTGTGTGGAACAGACCAGTTCCATTTGGACTTCCTTTCCCTGGACCAGCTCAAAGGGGCAGCCTGGCTCTGCTCAGAACACCATCTGGGTTCTGGTGCCCTTGGCCAGCCCTCCACAGAAGGCTCTGCCTCTTGGGCAGGGCCAGGAAAAGACTCCACAGCCCCTAAGCTGAGCCAGAATCACTATAGAACATGTGGAAGAAGGTCCAGAAATGTTTTTATCATCTTTAAAATGATGACCCCTGACTAGATACTGCAAATGAGGAGTGGCCAGAGAACATTTCCCTAATCGTGTTTATGGCAGAGTTCTTTCAGTGGTCATATCGGGCATTCTTTCTGTTGTGGGGCTTGGGTGAGGCAGTGAGGCACCTAGGATGTGAAACTGAGGGATGTGCTCACTCTTGTGTTGTGGAAGTGCTTTTGCACAGGTGGGGGCTTTTTTTTTTTTATTGAAGTATAGTTGATTTACAATGTTGTGCTAATTTCTGCTGTACAGCAAAGTGACTCGGTTATACACATATATACGTTCTTTTTTTCAAATAATTCTTTTCCATTATGGTTTTTACCAGGATATTGGGTATAGTTCCCTGTGCTGTACAGTGGGACCTTGTTGTTTACCCATTCTAAATCTAATAGTTTGTATCTCCTAACCCCAAACTCCCAGTGCGTCCCTCCCCCTCGGCAACCACAGGTCTGTTCTCTATGTCTGTGAGTTTGTTTCTGTCTTATAGATAGGTTCATTTGTGCCATATTTTATTTTATTTTTAAAAATAAATTTATTTATTTATTTTTGGCTGAGTTGGGTCTTCGTTGCTGCACGCGAGCTTTCTCTCGTTGCGGTGAGCGGGGGCTGCTCTTCATTGCAGTGTGCGGGCTCTAGGCGCGCGAGCTTCAGTAGTTGTAGCACCGGGCTCAGTAGTTGTGGCTTACGGGCTTGGTTGCTCCGCAGTATGTGGGATCTTCCTGGACCAGGGCTCGAACCCATGTCCCCTGCATTGTTAGGTGGATTCTTAACCACCGCACCATCAAGGAAGTCCTTGTGCCATATTTTAGATTCCACATATAAGTGATATCATATGGTGTTTGTGTTCCTCTTTCTGACTTACCTCACTTAGTATGATAATCTCTAGTTGCATCTATATTGCTGCAAGTGGCATTCTTTCTTTTTTTATGGCAAAGTAGTATTCCACTGTATATATGTACCATATCTTCTCTATCCATTCATCTGTTGATGGACATTTAGGTTGTTTCCGTGTCTTGGCTATTGTGAATAGTGCTGCTACGAACATAGGGGTGCATGTATCTTTTTGAATTATAGTTTTGTCCGGGTATATGCCCAGGAGTGGGATTGCTGAATCATATGCTAAATCTATTTTTAGTTTTCTGAGGAACCTCCATATTGTTTTCCACAGTGGCTGTACCAGCTTACATTACAGGTAGGGGCTTTCTTAAATGTTGTGCCCTAGGTGTCTCACTCACTTCACACTACTTCCAGCCCTGCAATTAACTCTTTTTTTTACTCCCCTCACCCCTTCCTCCAAAGAATCTACTGTCAGAGAAATTTGGAAAACATTGCTTATCATATATGGTATATTCTTCATTTCCCCATCTGCATCTTTTGGTTTATACACAGTACATGGTACTCTATTATGGGCTCTGAGTATTCCTGCAGAAACGAAATCCTGTAATCCTACCGAGCCCTGCATTTCCCAGATGTATTTGACTGTGGAATTATTTTCTTTTTTAAGAAAAACTTATTAGCATCTCATGGGACATTCAGGGAAGTTGGTTAAAAAGTACCTCAGAATGGTTGCATATGGAACATACTCATTATCTTGAAAACTTTTTTTGCTGAATAATAGCTGTGTTCTATTTTGGGTTTGGGTTCATTTGCAAGTTGCACGAAACCCTCCAGCCTCTGAATAAGGAAAGGGTTAGAATGTTCATTCATACCTTCCAACTCCCAGATGAACAGTTCATTGATTCAGCCAACATTGATAAGACACCTGCTATGTGCGAGGAATACAAAGGTGAGTGAAATGGTTTTCCTTACCCCTAGGGGGCAAAGGAGGGGCACAGACTTACACAGCTACAAGTCCAAGTACTATTGCTGTAAAAGTGCAACACAAATAAGGAGAGTAGCTCACAAAAATATCCTTTTATGATTCTACCTCCAGACCAAATGAACTGCTTCTAAGGAGAGAGCTATTTATGATACTTTTCAGTCTTTCCTATAACATCTAGCAGGGAACTAGGCACATAAGGGGTGCTCGATAAATATTTGTCAAGTAAGTAATAGTTGAGGAAACATCTTGCAACTTAATTGATATACATTAGATTATAATATCTGTTAAGGATCACTTACAAACACACTTCAAGAACTCAAACAAAAGGTTGTACTAACGCTTCTAAGTTTCATTTCCCCATCTGTCAAATAAGGATAATAGTACTGATTTCAGGGGGTTCTTGAGAGGATTAAACGAGAATTACAAAAAGCAGCTATTATATTCCCTGGCATGTAACAATTTGGCCAATAAACTACAGTTATTATGATTACAACACACTGTGATTTTCATCCAGAAGGTTACCATAAGCGGCACACTCTGATTTGGCAAAAAGCTCACCTAGAGCTTTATGTGGTCCCATCAGCACTGTCCCCTTGCTGAGAACACACGGTTCTGAAAGGTTGTTGTGAACGCATGCAGGTCAAGAGCCCTAGGTGAGGCTGTACATGCACACACGCTACAACACACCCACCGCACACTCACACCCCTCCGTCACCCCACACCTAGCTCCACCACAAGGCAACTGCAGGAGCTCCCTAAATGGCCTCATTTCCCCCATTGCCGACGTGAACTTGCTGTGAAATCGTCAGGCTGAGTCCTCCCTCTGAAGGCACTGTTTTGAGACACAAGGCAGGCATGATAACCGGAAGAGAGACCCCACGAGCAAGACCCCGCCACACGTCGCTTCCGGCTAGCTTTAGATTCCTCCGCTGACGCTCTGCAGTGTTCGCTTTGGACGCCTCGCTGACTTCTGCTGCGTTCGTCCCCGCTAATCTAATGCCCTCTGAGACAAAGCTCTGAGCCGCGTTCACCTGGATTTCCCTGGCTCCCCCTGCAGTGTTTTCTAGACTGGAATAGGCATTGGGTGACTTGTTAAGTACACGCAGAGTGTCTCCAAAATCTCTAGGCGTGGGCCCCACAGAGCCGTGTTGATAAGCCTTTTGGGGGAGTTCTTGGCAATCAGGGTGGTGTTTGGGCCCCGCCGTCGCACAGCGCTGCGTTCCACGTCTGCTCACGGTTGGTCTTCTATGTTTGTTGAAAGAATGAATGACCTATGAGAGGGTAGGGATTCGGCAAATAAGAAGGCGTTTTGCAGAGGGGTGTGTATGTGTGCTCACGTGTGCCCGCATGCATATGTGCCGCGTGATCTATAAAATAGAGCTCAGTCTGTGGCATAAGATGCTCCCTGTATAGTAATCCCCCCTTATCCTTAGGGGAAACGTCCCATGACTCCCAGTGGATACCTGAAACCACAGATACACAGGTACCAAACCCTATATAAACTGTTTTTTTCCTATACATATATACATGTGATAAAAGTTTGATTTATTAATTAGGCACAGTAAGAGATGAACAACTAAAAATAAAACAGAACAATTAAAACAACACACTGTAATAAACATGGCGCGAAGGTGGTTTCTTTCTCTCTCTCAGAATACCTTATTGTACAAATTTAGAGCCTTTTCCGTCTTAACTAAGCGTTTATCGTGCACTGCGGCTGTAACTTTTGCAGTTTGAGGTTTGAGACCCAAACTAGCATGAATTTCTTTTTCCTTCTTCACAGTTTCACCAACAGAAGAGTCATTCTTACCGTAGATCTTAGCAACCTCAGCAGATAATTTCTCTTCCTTTCCTCATTAAGTGGGGGAACTTTCACCTTTTCACTTAAAGGAAGAATTTTGTGGCGTCTCTTTGGCATTATCCGAAGTGCCAGCATCATTACTTCTGCGCTCTGGGGCCATTATTAAGGAAGATAAGGGTCACTTGAACACAAGCACTGTGATACCTCGACAGTAGATCTGATAACTGAGAGGCCTACTAAGTGGCTGACAGGCAAGATACGCTGGACAAAGGGATGGCTCGTGTCCTGGGAGAGATATCACGAGATGGGGCGAGATGGCGTGAGATTTCATCACGCTACTCAGAAGGGCATGTGATTGAAAACTTATGAATTGTTGGGAAGTCCCTGGCGGTCCAGTGGTTAGGATTCGGTGCTTTCACTGCTGTGGCCTGGGTTCGATACCTGGTCAGAGAACTAAGATCCCACAAGCCACACGGTGCAGCAAAAACAAAAACAAAGCAAGAAACAACCCCCTCCCCAAACTTATGAATTGTTTACTTTGGGAATTTTCCACTTAACATTTTCAGACTGCGGTTGACCGAGGGTAACTGAAACAGTGGAAAACAAAACCGAGGGTAAGGTGAGACAACTCTAAATCAGGACCAGGTGACCCAGCAGTCACAAGGTCCACGAGGGAACAGTAATCATGGAGCTGCAGTGAATTGAACTATGATGCCAAAGCAAAGCCAGTACCTCACTCTGCAGCACAGCACAGCAACTGAGCGTGGTGGTCTCGACTCTTTTTGTTGCTGGAACAGACAGCTCCAGATTCTCATTATCCTGTCCAAAGGAACCCAGAGGAAGGTGGGCATCCACTAACAAAATATCAGGATAGGAGCCTGATGGGCCCAGCTTAGGTCACATACCCTTCCCTGGGTTAATCTCTGTGGCCACGAGGCTGGGGTCTGTTTTGGCCAGCCTTGGATTACTTATTGATCCTTTGGCTACGGAACAGGGTCCCGTGATTGGCATCTCCAACGGAAGCACGTGGAGTGGGAATCCCAGTTCCTCGAAGGAATAGTGGCTCCTGCCAGAAGAACTGGAAGAGATGGCTGTGGAGATGAAACACAGGTTCACTCCCAGCAGTGACCTTGACCTATTCTAATGAACGGAGGCATCCAGCCAGCCCCAAAGGGATGCATCCTATCCGCCCCCCCCCCAAGCTCCTTGAACCTCCCCATTGAAGGACTGTTCACCTTGAAGTGACCTTGAAGGTAGTGTTTATTTCCTGGGGAGTCTAGGGTCATAGCTCAAAGCAAGCATGGTCAGTCTAAACATCTTTTGGAAGTCTCCTGTTTGAAACGAAAAATATTTTGTGACTTGTATTGAATCCATTTAGTTTAAAAATAATGTTTTTTCCCAAATGTTTATTTTGAACCTACAGAACAGTTAAAAAGAAAATAGTACAATCAACACCCATTTTCATCAGATTTGTTGTTAACATTTCGCCACATCCACTTTATTTCTCTCTCTTCACACATACCTATGGAAAGATACACACAAAAGAACCTAAAGATATTTCCCTTTTTTTCCCCGCTAAACCAGTTAATAGTTAGTTGCAGGTGCAATGACACTTCATCCCTAAGTACTTAAGGTTATACCTCCAAAGAACAGAAACATTCTCTTATGTAACCGCAATTTAATTATTATACTCAAGGAATTTGACATTGATGCAATAATATTATCTAACATACAGCTCATATTCAAATTTCCCCAAGTATCTCAATAATGTCCTTTAAAGTGTTTGTTGTTTTTTTCTTCCCCTGCTCTGGGATCCAGTCAAGGATGACACATTGCATTTGGTTTCCTTATTTCTTTAGTCTCCTCTTTTTGTCTTTCATGCCATTGATATTTTTGGAGCCCAAGCTCCAGTTGCCAAACGTCCCTTAAATTGGAACTCTCTGATTCTTTCCTTATGATGAGATTCAACATTTTTGGATGGAATACTATGTACTTCTCAGTGCATCCCCTCAGGGACACATGACATCGGTGTGTGCAATTATTGGCAGTGTTCACTTTGATCACTTGGTTAATATGGTGCGTGCTGAGTCCACCATTATAACAGTACATTTCCCCTGCATAATTAATAAGGAATTCACATGAGATCACGTAAATGTCCTGTTTTCCAGCGGCCTTCTACACTATGGTGATTTTTGTCTGAATCAGTTATTCCTCTGGTGATTATAAAATGGTGATTTTTCTCTTTCTATCATTTCTTCTTACATTTTTGAGTTGGTATTATTCTGTCTTTTAAAAAACCTTTCCGTCTACGCAACATTTATTTTTTATTTTTAGTAACAATAGGGACTTGTGGATTTTTAAAAATTTAATGTGTTATAATCTCTTCTTGTTTTTATGCGTTTTGATGCTCACATTGTCTGAAGTTTGGCCAGAGAAAGTTCCTTCACACCACCTCCTCTGTCCTTTTGAGATAGCTACGTCAGTTTTTGAGAGTGTTCTTAATGTCTGGAAGAAGATATTCCAGACTGACCTTGTACTTTCTCTGCCTCAGCCCTGGAATCAGCCATTTCTCCAAAGGGCGCCGAGTCTTTTTCATGAAGGATGGTATTTAGAAACCAAGGCATAGGTGGTGGGTGTACTCATTACTATTGGTATGACACTGCTTCCATGCTGTCAGAGCCAGGGAATACATCTATGTATATACATGTATATACATACACACACATGCACATACATGCATATACATACATATGTATATGCACATACATATACCCACACATATCTGTAGTTATTTCTACATCTGTCTATACATATTCAAAGCTGTGAGTTCACACTGATAGCTCCAATTCCAATCAAACAGCCCAGGATTCATTCTATCCTTCTCCCTTTCCATATTTGCAACTCCATTCCTCAGCAATGAGAAACCATATGGAGGATAAAATTTAATTTTGCAAACATTGTGTTATATGCATAGAATGGAATTGTACTCAGTAATAAGCAGAAATGAACTAATGCTCAACATGGATTAATGGATGAATCAAAAAAGTTATGTTACAGCAGAAACTAACACAACAATGTAAAGCAATTATATTCCAATAAAGATGTTAAAAAAATTACATTGAGCAAAAGAATCAGACACATATACAAAATAGATAAACATAATGTATATTCCATTTACACAAAGTCCAAGAACAAGCAAAACTAATCTATGGTGATAGAAATCAGAAAGTGGTTGCCTCTGGAGTGGGTGGGAGGGCTGGCTGGAAAGGAACACAAGGGGATTCTCTGGGGTGATAGAAACATTCTAGATCTTGTTCTGAGTGGTGTGTACGCAGATGTATTCAATTGTCAAAATTCATTGAACTGAACACTTTATATCTGTACATTTTACTGTATGTAAATTCCTTCATTAAAAAAGGAAGATATAAAGATATGCAAAATGCTCTTGAACAAATGAAGAGATCAAATTTCATTCATAATAAGAGGATGCAAATTAAAACTGCACTGAGATACCACTTTCATTTATCTAAGTGGCAAACATTCAAAACCTTGACAAGACACACTGTTGGTGAGCCCATGAGAAAATAAGCAATAATATCTAAAAGTATCTAAATATCTAAAAATAACTATATTTCCTCTCTGCCCCATCAATCTCACTTCTGGGTATTTATCCTGAATATATAGTCTAGTGCTAAATTTCCGTATATACTTGGGTCTGTTTCTGGACTTCCTATTTTTTCTGCTAATCTGTCTATATTATGCTCCAATATCACACAGCTTTAATTATAGAGGTTTTATAGTATGTTTCAATGCTATTAGAGCTAGTCTTCCCTCCTTGCCTTTATTTTTCAATTTTTCTACCTATTCTTTTGCACTTTATTTTTACAAATATATATGAAGAGATATGGGAACATATGTATATGTATAACTGATTCACTTTGTTATAAAGCAGAAACTGACACACCATTGTAAAGCAATTATACCCCAATAAAAAAATATACATATATATGAAGTTTAGAATCAACTTGTTCAGTGTCAGAAACAAAAACTTATTAGTATTTTTTTTGGAATTGCATTACATTTATAATTTAGGGGTAGGTGACACATTTATGATGGGTGATACTTCCCAAAAGCAAGGAATGTCTTTCCATGAAGTATACTTTTGCATGTTTCAGGAATGCTCATATGGGATTTCCTCTTATAACTTTTACACATTTCTTGTTAATATCTAAATATTTTATCTTTGTTGTTGTTGCTATTGTAAATGGGGTTTTGTTTTTGTTACCCCTTTTAGCTGGTCATTGTTTGTGTATATGTACCTATTGTTTTCTGTAGGTTAATTTTATATCCTGCTATATTATTGAACTGCTTTTTTTGTTTAAGTTAGTTTTATCTTTGGACCACTTGGCTTTTGCAAGTATAATATCATGTCATCTGCAAATGTAGTTTTACTTCTCAGTTTCCAATTTTTATAATTCAAATTGCTTCCTCCTGTCTAATTGCATTGGCTGATACCTCACATATGGTGTTAAACATGTAGTAGTAGAGATAGTTGGCATCCTTGCCATATACCTGACTTTGGTGGGAATGTCTCTAGTGTTTCCCAATTAAATAGAAAGCTGGCTTTTGGACTTAGGTATTTTTTTTATTGTGTTAAGGAAATATCCATCTTCCTATTTTATTTAGTATTGGAATGAGTGTTGAATTGTATCAAAAGCCTTTTCAGCATTTATTGAAAACAATCATACAAATGTCCTTCTTATATTAATATGGTGAATTACATTAAAGGATTTCTTAATATCGAACCATTCTTGCACTCCTCATATAAATTCCACTCAATCGTGTTATTGGATCCTGTTTGCTAATGTTTTATTTAGGTGTGTTTTTTTTTTTTGGTATCAATATTCGTGAGACTCATCTTTAAGTTTGTGTATATGCTATACTTATTAGGCTTAAGTAGGAATGTTAATCTTGCTTTATACAAAAGTTAAACATTTCTGTTTTCTGTGCTATGAAATAATTCACATAGCATTGCGATTACTCCAATTTTCAAGATTAGGTAGAATTCCTCTCTGAAACTATCTGAGCGTGATGATTTTTTTATGGGGTAGTTCTTTAAAATGTCCTTAAAATTTTTAATGGAAATATGTCTGCTTAAGAATTTTCTTTCTACTGGGGTCAATTTTGTAAAATTGTATTCCTAGAAAGTTATTCATTTTATCTAAGTTTTCAAATTTGTTTGTGTAGGATTGTACAATGTAGTCTTCCATGATTTTTAAAATTTCCTTCATGTTAAGACATTTCTCACTTTCCTTTTTTCTATATTTATGCTTTTTTCCTTTACGTTAGCCAGTGTGCCCCTCACCTCCAAGGAACCATTTTCATCTATTAATTAGTTCTCTTATTTTTCTGGGATTTTAATTTCTGCTTTAATATGTATTACTGCTTTCCTTAAGTTATTTGGTTGACTTTGTTTTTCTAGCTTTTTGAGCTGGGGTGTCATTCACTTGTTTTATCTTTATGAATATAAGTATTTGAGGTTATGAATTTCTCTTTGATCACTGCTCTAATGTCTGCCAAAAATTCTCATATATAGTGCTTTATTTTTTTAAGAAATACTCCTGTTGTGGTTTTTATTTCCACTTTCACCTGACTGATTTTTAACCGAGATTGTTTTAATTTTCACCTGTAAAGGCCTTTAAAATATTGTGTCATTTCACTGTATTGTGATAAGAATTATAAAGTCCTCATCAGTTAAAATTTTTTTCTCCCAAAATATTAAACTAAAATTGACACGGAGAAGATGAGATATGTTCACCTGGTAGTGTCTTGTTGCCCTGGCATACAACCACACATCCCTGACAGCATGTTTAGTAATTTTTGGTCATAGTTTTAAAGGGTAGAATCAGTTCTTCTCGTAGGTATTCAAGTACTATTTTCTTATCAATATAACAATAGTATTTGATTAAAGTAGTCTGGATACATCAAACCATATTGGTTCACTAGAATATCAACCTAAAATTATGTATATGCACTCAGTTCTCCTGTGGTTCAATAATTTTATGATAATTAAATTCCTCCCTTTTTTTTCAGTCCCCTGGAAATTATCTGATTTCATGCAGTCTTTGTTTTACTGTGTGCTCAAGGTTACCTAATAGGTTAACAGCCTGCGTTAAGAACAAGGTGATGGCTGTAATCACCACAACGCAGTAAAGATCTAACAGTTAATAAGTGTTCAAGAAATAATTTTTAAATTGATGAGAGAGTAAATGAATATTTATTCATATAGATTATAACATAACTTATGATTACATATAGAACATATAGATTATATGTTCATATATGCATGTGTTACATGATATATTACATATGAATATAATATATAGAACATATAGATTATAATTCACTTACTTTTGCAAAATAACATCACTCTGATAGACCTTCAAGTAGTTAAGTATGGATGTTTTCATCTTACTACTAATACCCCTTTTGTGTTATACTCATCATCTAAGTTTAGTGGGTTGTGCTTTATAGCTTAAGTACAGTGTGTTGGAAATTGCATTTTCAAGGGTGGGTGTCAGGAGACCTAGAGTTTCCCAGGCTAATGGAAAGGAAATAATTCCTCAGGCTGTCTTAAAATAATAAATCATACAGTCTTTCAGTTGATGGTACAAAAAAAAAATAAAGAACTCTTGAAAGGATTGGTGATGGAAAGGATGGCTTTACAAGTCACCGAGTCTTTTCCTTAGGTGAGGGTCCCTGGATGGAATGTACAGTGGAGCACAGCTTTAATAAGCAAAACTCTAGGGGCTTCCCTGGTGGCACAGTGGTTGAGAGTCCGCCTGCCGATGCAGGGGACGCGGGTTCGTGCCCTGATCCGGGAGGATCCCTACATGCCGCGGAGCGGGTGGGCCCGTGAGCCATGGCCGCTGAGCCTGCGCGTCCGGAGCCTGTGCTCCACGACGGGAGAGGCCACTGCAGTGAGAGGCCCGCGTACCGAAGAAAAAAAAAAAACAAAAACAAAAACAAACAAAAAAAAAATAAGCAAAACTCTGAGAGTTGTGTGGTTGTCTGTTACATTTGGTAAGCCTCCAGTGAACCATGCCTCCTGGTGTGAAAGTTCCAGGGCTAAACCTTAGAAGCCTTGTCAACGTCCGCTTTTCATTCTTGGAACCAGCCACCGTGCTGTAACAGCCCAAACCACATGCAGAAGCCACACTGAGGAGTAACAAGGCACTGCAGCAGTGAGCCACCTTGGATGTGTCACCCTATCTCAGCCCCTAAATCAAGGGTGAGAAAACTATGGCTTTCAGCCAAAAGTGGCTTGCCTTCTGATTCTGTAAATAAAGTTTTACTGGAACACAGCCATGCCCATTTGTTTATATATTATCTATGACTGCTTTCTCACTACAATGGCAGAGTAGAAAAGCCGTGACAGAGACCTTATGACCCGCAAAGCCTAAAATATTTACTATTTGGCCCTTTATAGCAAAGTTTGCCGACTGCTGCCTTAGATGACTGCAACCTCATCTGCCATCATGTGAAGCAGAAGAACTGCCTGGCTGAATCCAACCAACTCACATCGTGAGTGATAATCTAATTGTTGCCGTCTTAAATCATTAAGTTTTGGGATGGTTTGTTATACATCAACAACTGAAACAAACTGTAAAATCTAATATCTGTATTTTATAAGCTTGATGATTTCATGGTTTAAATTTTTCTTTTCTCTTAACTTTCAGTAAGCTCTGTTGAAATTTTTCCTGTGTCTTAGCTACATGTCACTGAAATTTCTCCCTCGAAGGTGAACACATTCTTTGTTACTAAATCCACTAGATGTCTTTCAGTCTTCGTCTCATTTGACTCTTGGTCAACATTTGACACTCTTGACCACCTCTTTGTTCTTGAAACATCTTCTCCCTTTTATTCATTTAAATCATAATCTCCTAATTTTCTTTTGTCTTTCAGGACGTTTCTTGTCAATTTCTTTTGTGGGGAGTGGGAGGGGAGAGGTGCGTGCTGATCTTCTGCCTAACATTTAATGTTCAAGTCCTCAGGATTCTCTCTTAGATTTCATTTGACAGTCAACTAATATATATTGAGCCTACTGTATGCCAGGCATTATTCTAGGTACTTGGGACACATTAGCGAACAAAACAAGCAAAACTCCCTGCAGTTGGAGAAATTTGTAAGTGTACACATAATAAAATAAATCATTACAAAACTAGTCGTTAATAAGTGTTTCAGAAAAAATAAACAGAACAGGGGGGTAGGGAGTATAGGGTAGGGGGAGGTGGGAATTTAAAGAAAGAATAGATCAGAATAGGCATTTCTGAGATTATTATATTGGAGCAAAGCCTTAAAAAAGGGAAAGGAACTGACCTGTGGGTATCTAGAAAAGCATCCCTCTAATAATTAATGACGTTGAGCAGCTTTTCATGTGCCTCTTGGCCATCTGTATGTCTTCTTTGGAGAAATGTCTATTTAGCTCTTCTGCCCATTTTTGTATTGGGTTGTTCCATTTTTTGGATATTGAGCTGCATGGGCTGTTTGTATATTTTGGAGGTTAATCCTATGCCCGTTGATTCGTTTGCAAATATTTTCTCCCATTCTGAGGGTTGTCTTTTCGTCTTGTTTATGGTTTCCTTTGCTGTGCAAAAGCTTTTAAGTTTCATTAGGTCCCATTTGTTTATTTTTGTTTTTATTTCCATTACTCTAGAATGTGGGTCAAAAAAGATCTTGCTGTGATTTAGGTGAAAGAGTATTCTTCCTATGTTTTCCTATAAGAGTTTTATAGAGTCCGGTCTCACATTTAGGTCTTTAATCCATTTTGAGTTTTTTTTTTTTTTTTGGCTGCGTTGTGTCTTCGTTGCTGCGCACGGGCTTTCTCTAGTTGCAGCAAGTGGGAGCTACTGTTGGTTGCGGTGCATGGGCTTCTCATTGCGGTGGCTTCTCTTGTTGTACAGCACAGGCTCTAGTTGCGTGGGCTTCAGTAGTTGCGGCACGTGGGCTCAGTAGTTGTAGCTCATGGGCTCTAGAGTGCAGGCTCAGTAGTTGTGGCATACGGGCTTAGTTGCTCCATGGCATGTGGGATCTTCCTGGACCAGGGCTCGAACCCATGTCCCCTGCATTGACAGGCAGATTCTTAACCACTGCGCCACCAGGGAAGCCCCTTGAGTTTATTTTTGGGTATGGTGTTAGGGAGTGTTCTAATTTCATTCTTTTACATGTAGCTGTCCAGTTTTCCCATCACCACTTATTGAAGAGACTGTCTTTTCTCCATTGTATATTCTTGCCTCCTTTGTCATAGATTAGTTCACCATAGGTGCGTGGGGTTATCTCTGGACTTTCTATCCTATTCCATTGATGTATATTTCTTTTTTTGTGCCAGTACCATACTGTCTTGATTACTGTAGTTTTGTAGTATAGTTTGAAGTCAGGGAGCCTGATCAAAACTACATGAGGTATCACCTCACACTGGTCAGAATGGCCATCACCAAAAAATCTTCAAACATTAAATGCTGGAGAGGGTGTGGAGAAAAGGGAATCCTCTTGCATGGTTGGTGGGAACGTAAATTGATACAGCCACTATGGAGAACAGTATGGAGGTTCCTTAAAAAACTAAAAATAGAATTACCGTATGACCCAGCAGTCCCACTACTGGACATATACCCAGAGAAAGCCATAACTCAAAAAGACACATGCACCCCATTGTTCATTGTGGCACTATTTACAGTAGCCAGGTCATGGAAGCAACCTAAATGCCCATAGACAGAGGACTGGATAAAGAAGATGTGGTACATATATACAATGGAATATTACTCAGCCATAAAAAGGAACGAAATGGGATCATTTGTAGAGACCTGGATGGACCTAGAGACTGTCATACAGAGTGAAGTAAGCCAGAAAGAGAAAAACAAATATCATATATTAATGCATATATGTGGAATCTAGAAATATGGTACAGATGAACCTGTTTGCAAGGCAGAAATAGAGACACAGACATAGAGAACAAACGTTTGGACACCAAAGGGGGAAAAGGGGGTGGGATGAATTGGGAGATTGGGATTGACATATATACAGTAATATGTATAAAATAGATAACTAATGAGAACCTGCTGTATAGCACAGGGAACTGCACTTTGCTGTACAGTAGAAACTAACACAACATTGCAAAACAGCTATACCCCAATTAAAAAAAAAAAAAAATAGGACAAGTGAAAAGCATCCCGGGCAGAGAGCACAGAAGTGTAAAAACCCTAAGGCAAGGAGCGAGCCTGGGGTGTCTGAGGACAGGAAGAATGCCCCCGGTGGTGGGATGCAGTGAACGCTAGGATGTGAGGTCAGAGAAACATCGGGCTCCAGATCCTGTAGTCCTTGTAAGCCGTTGTGAAGACTTGGTCTTTTCTCAGGGAGTTGGGGGTGGACTTTGGGGAGTTTTGAGGAAAAGAATCAAGTCATCAAAAGGACCACTCTTGCTGCTGAATTGAGAAAGAATGGAGGTGGCCGGAATGGCAGCAGGCTCTGGGAGAGAGGCAGACGAAAGGGTGCCAGCAGAAGCCAAGAGGAGTGATTCTCTCCTCTAACTGGACACACTTTTCTCGGACAATCTGAGGTACTCATGCTGTCCTGGTTCCAATGATCATTCATGGGCTGATGCTCCCAAGTCTATTTTTTTCCAGCCCAAATCTCTCTCCTGAGTCTCAGACTCACAAATCCAAAAACCTACTGGTCATCTCCCCTTTCCGTGTTTTGTGGGTGCCGCAGGCTCTGCTTTTTCATCTGAAACCTTTGTCTCCTCCGGTGCTCCCTGGATTTCACTACTGAAGCCATGCAGCCATGCCTTCTTATTAAGGCTTTGTCTTTAAGAGGCCACTGCTAACATATGTTAGTGGACAATCCGTGGTGGTACATAAATGTTTTGGGTTCCATTAACACATTGTTATGGTTTAGTTTATCAGATTTTCTGCCTATAGCACTGGCTTGAAGGATTGGACATAGAATAAGTAGGTTTTAACTGGGACAAGATGATGGAATGCTGCCTTAGATGACACTTGAAGGCAGGGTGCAATAGTGGTAAGGCACTGAATACCCAGAGGATAGAGGATCGGACTTAGAGTGGATTCCTTACATTTTGCAGTTTTGACCAATAGACGCATTGCCATTGGGTAAGTAATTCTGAATTTGTCACTTTTGTTATAATAGTAAACTTACCATGTAGCCAGAATACAAGAGTGAAGGCTCTACAGATATTATAGAATTTTAATATGTGAATTCAGTTTTCTTCCATCTCTCTTGGGAACTTTTTTGTCCACTCCCCATTATAATTTTAGAATTTAGTATTCATCCTTTTGACTTTAAGCAAAGGAGTTATGGAAAATGTTTTATTAGAAGGGTGTGTGATTCCTTTTTCTATGATCTTTTTAAAAATATATAATTTGTGTGTAAAGGAGCTTCAGAAATATCTTAATCTTTTTTGTCTAACTCTTATAAGTGGTTTTTAAAAAGTAATAATTTATACAAGGCAAATAAATCTTCCCAGATTATTTTTTTTATCACACTCGTATGTGGGAAAGAGTCTTGTAAAAATCATTAGTGTGAAACTAGGCCAGTGAGAGCTATTATTTTTTATTAAAAAATCAACTTCAAAATGAATGTTTAAATGCAAGCTTAACATAGTTAAAAATGCAATTAAGTCTCATTCCTTGACACTTGAGAGCTCTTTTTATTTATTTATCATAGTCAACAAATATTTTTCAAAGGCTTGCTCTGTACCAGGCAGTATGATTGTGCTAGGGGTAGCTGGTAAGCAAAACAGAGAAGGAAGTCGCCACCATGGAGCTTACTTCCATTGGGGGAGGTAGACAAAAAAATAGTACAAGAGAATTACTGCCTGTAGTAAATGCTAGGAAGGAAATAAAGCACGGAAGGAGAGAGACAGACAGACCTACCTAAGAGGCTACCTAAGGAGGGTCTCTCTGAATTTGAGTTGAGGCTTGAAGGGTGAGGCCGAGTCCACCAGGAGAACTGGGAAGCGCCTTGGAGGGAGGGACCAGCAGAAGCAAAGGCCTAGAGGCAGGAAAGGCGCAAGGTTCCAGAAGGAGAAAGGAGGCCAACGTGACCAAGAATGGCAGAGGTGGAAAGACGGGCGGGAGCCAGATTCTGTAGGATGTTACAGGCCTTGGTGAGGAGTTTGAATTTTATTCTCAGTGTAGTGGGAAGACAGTGAAGGATTTATGCAAAGGAATGATGTGACCAGATGCTGTTCTTTGCTTTTTAAAAAATTGTGGCAAAATATACGTAACATAAAATTTACCATCGTAATCATTTTTTAAGTGTGCAATATTCAGTAGCATTAAGTATATTCGTGATGTTGTGCAGCCATCACCACTATCCATTTCCGGAACTCTTCGTCATCCCAAACAGAAACTCTGGATCCAGTAAACAGTTACTACAGGCTGCCTTATATGGGAATCATTTTCTGTTCCTTTAAATTTTGCATGCCCATGACGACTTTTCTTAGAAACTCTCCCTAGGGAGAAGTCTTTCCGCCCAGGGAAAGCTATCATGGTGACTCCAGCAGTTCTGTCCCTAACCCTTATTATCCTCACAGCTGTAATCCAGACTGGAGCTCACTGAAGGGCAGGCTAGTGCTTCTGTTTGAGTAGAAAGTAGCAGCTGGGTTTTAGACCAGTTCCGAGCAAATGATCTTCCTCGTCTCAAAAACCGGCCACACCACTTTGGAAGATAGTTTGGCAATCTTTCAAAAAGTTAAACATAAAACTACCATGTGCCCGGCAGTTCTACTCCTACGTGTCTACTCAGGAGAAATGGAAACATGTATCCACAGAAAGAATCCCACCTGAGTGTTCAGAGAAGCTTTGTTCATAATAGTCCCCAACTAGAAACAACCCGCTGTCCATTAACTGACGAATGTATAAACACAGTGTGGCCAGTGCATGCGACAGAATACTTTTCAGCCCCCAAAAGGAGCAAACTATGGACACGGGCTATGTCAGAACCTCAGAAACATGCTAAGTGAAAGAAGCCACACACAGGCGAGCACATATTGTATGAACATGAAATAACCAGAAAATGCAAATTTCTAGACAGAAACTAGATTAGTGGTTGTCTGAGGTTAGGACTGGGAACAGAGATCACCCGTAAGTGGGCATGAGGGGGCTTCTTAGGGGAGATGAAACTATACTTAAACTGACTGATGATGATGGTTGCACCATTTGGTAAAGTTACTAAAAATCATTGAATTATACACTGAATACGAGTGAATTTTATGCTGTGTAAAACATACGTGATCAGGGGCTTCCCTGATGGCGCAGTGGTTGAGAGTCCGCCTGCCGATGCAGGGGACACGGGTTCGTGCCCCGGTCTGGGAGGATCCCACATGCCGCGGAGCGGCTGGGCCCGTGAGCCATGGCCGCTGGGCATGCGCGTCCGGAGCCTGTGTTCCACAGCGCGAGAGGCCACAACAGTGAGAGGCCCGCGTACCGCAAAAAACAACAAACAAACAAAACAGGCAAATAACCCGTGGTCGGGGTCAGCTCCCCCTATCAGAAAGTCAGCCCGCTGTTCTGGCAGCGACCCTTCCCTTAAAAACAAAACACAAAACAAAACAAAAACATATGTGATCAGTAGCTTGGATAGAGCCTGATACTCAATGCTCACTGGAAGACAAAAGGTTCACCTGGACCAATATAGAAACCTTTTAACTGAGCAGAATGGGAAGGAAAATCTGTCCTAATATTGCTGATATGCTTTGCTTTATCTGTGACAATTCTATTTTGAATGGCTCTCAGTCTCTCTATTTTAAAGGGAATTAAAGTCTCTAAAGCCTTTATAAAAAGCCATAATTACCTAAGGTTTTCCCTATAACTGTGCAATTCTTATTTCCTTCAGCTTTTCCTACTAGGACTTCAGATCTGAAATAATTTCTGTTCCCTGAACTGTTATGTCTGTTTCCAAGTAAACTGGTTGTATCAAAGATTACTACTGAATATTTCATTTTTGGTGGCTTTGAGGAATTTGTTTTTTAAATTCTCAGAGAAGCTTTTGGTCCTCAAATGGCTGAAAGTTTCTGATCGAGATAACTTCACAAGATAACTTGGCCAGTGTTTGTTCAAATCCTGTGCTTGGCTGTTTTTGGAAAAATATCTTCAAATTAATTTTTGTTTACAGGGTATGGTTAGGAAAAGAATAACTATGTTATAAACATCCTTTTGAAAAGTAGCAATTTAGGAAGAACCTAAGAATCAGGACCTGTGGCGTGACCCTGGGTAAGTCTAATTACCTCTGTTTTCCCTCTTTTCTCATCTTGTACCCTGGGGACAGTATGTACCTTAAAGACAAGTGACATAGAGAAGCACCTAGAGCAGTGACCGCCAGCTAGGAAGCACTCCATAGGTGTTTTCTGTATTCCCATGGAAAATGACCATCGGTAGTAGTTTGTATGGTATTCCTTTGGATGTTTTTATTTTTGCACGATCATTTCTTTTCAAGAAGCAGAATGAAAACCATTGTATATCTTGGTTTTTGAAAGAACAAAGCCATCGTCACCATCTACATTATCATCATCGGCAACAAACACTTATAAATGCAGGGTGGTGTTGTGGTTAAAAGAGTGGGAACTGGGTCAGCCTACCTGGGTGTGAATGCCGGCTCTGCTGTTACCAGCTCAAGTGACCTTTGACAACTCTCTTAGCTTCCCTCGGCCTTGTTTTCATTAATAAATTGGGACTCATAAGGTACCTTTGTCATAGGACAGAGATTAAATGATAGAATATGTGAAAAGCACAACACTGTAAAAATGGGGCCAAATGATGACCCTTAGTAATTGTAGATGCTTCGACTCTGTATGAGAGACCATCCCCGTTCTTGACCAGCCAGCAGTCTCTGTTTGCACTTGAATGCTAAATTTTATGTGACTTTAATCAGTTTAGAGTTGCTAAGAGCTCAAATTTCCTTACTGGGAAATAGAAATTGCTATTGTAGATTTAATGAAAGGCAGAGACGTGTATTGTCTGGCTCTTCCGTCCTTTGGATTTAAGGAGGTGTGTACAATAGGTGAGTCCAAGGAAAAGATCTGCATTGGGCAGTGTTCGTGTCTTTGAACCTCCTCTTAGCAATATTCTCTCACTTCCCCTCATCAAATTTGAAGCCTCTTCTCTGAATGTCTAGGGTCTTCACATTGCCTTCTGTGGTAGATTGAAAAACGTGGCAAAGATATTTGACAGCTGCTCTCGTGAAAAGGGAGAGGCTGTTTGTCCACACTTTGAATCTGGGCTGGTCTAGGCCCTTGCACTGACCAACAGAATGTACCAGAAGTGACTGTATGCAAGTTTA
The DNA here is from genome assembly GCF_008692025.1 of Phocoena sinus. NCBI lineage: Eukaryota > Metazoa > Chordata > Mammalia > Artiodactyla > Phocoenidae > Phocoena > Phocoena sinus. The sequence goes on from NC_045773.1 coordinate 11,201,851, forward strand.
GGAGCCTGAAGAGGCCTTTCCTCTTCTGCCTTTGCTTCTTGGAACCCTGCCCCGCAACCAGCATGCTATGAGAGATCGTGAGAGGAGAGAGGCCCAGGACATTGCCCTGCTGAGCCCACTGGAGTCCAGCGCCAGCTGACCCCCCTGCTGAGTGCAGCCATGGGAGTGAGCTTAGGTGAGACCTGTATGAGCCACAGAGTTGTGAGAAATACTAAACCGTTGTTTTAAGCCACCAATTTTAGGGTGGTTTGTTACACAAAGAGTGTATAACTAATACTCCTGCAAACTTCCCAAGACGTCACCTCTACCCCACCCACACGCCCCACGCACAGTGACGAGCGTCTCTCTGACTTGCTGGGCTAAGTCAGTGATGCTTTGCTGTGACCCCATCCCTGTCTTAACCCCACAGTAAAACTTTCCTCTAATGTGTCCTGGCCTTTAGGAGCCTTGCAGTCAGTTAATGGGTTTGAAAGCAAACTCATACTGTACTTCATACTGAGACCCTAGGAACTGATATTTGCTTAATGTTTTACCTTGCTTTTTTTTTTTAAATTAGGTTATTTATTTATTTACTTTTAAAAATTTATTTATTTACTTGTTTATTTTTGGCTGCATTGGGTCTTCACTGCTGCGCAAGGGTTTTCTCTAGTTGTCGTGAGCGGGGGCTGCTCTTCGTTGTGATACACTGGCTGCTCATCGCAGTGGCTTCTCTTGTTGCGGAGCATGGGCTCTAGGCGCGTGGGCTTCAGTAGTTGTGGCTCACGGGCTCAGTAGTTGTGGCGCGTGGGCTTAGTTGCTCTGCGGTATGTGGGATCCTCCCAGACCAGGGCTCAAACCCGTGTCCCCTGCATTGGCAGGCAGATTCTTAACCATTGCGCCACCAGGGAAGCCCCTGTTTTACCTTGCTTTAACCCACAGGAGTAGCTCCTTGCAATGAAGAAATTTAAGACCTGAGGCAGGCGAGGTCCTGGGAAAGATCCCTCTCATAAATGGCTGACTCCTTGTCCTAGAGGTAGAACCTTTAGGTATATGAAAGCTAAGTAAGGCGCCTCCCACCTCTGGACTCTTTTCACCTGCTTCTAACATTGCACTTCTTTTGAGTAGGACAGTGGTTTAAAATACCCATTCTTGGGTCCTGCCCACCGAGGTACTGAGATTCTGATTCAGTGAGTCTAGGTGTGGTGTAGGTGTCTGTATTTTCATTGATCTTTAGTGACTCTGAAAATCACACACACACACACACACGGAGAGAATTCAGCCCAGTTCATCTGAGGAATGAATGGGTACCAGTGGAAGCAGCCTGATATTCACATCACATAGTAACATGGCAGAGGTAAATGGGGTTAACTTTATAATGTGTAACTATCCTTTGTTATTGATTGAGGAAGGGAATTATACCACCCAGTCTCATCACTCAGAAATCTTGATCTTCTAGAATGTAGGATGGAAAGGGGCTTTGAAAGATGATCTGATCCATAGGCAGAAACAATCATGTCTGCCTAGACATAGGAGAAGCTATCCTATTTCTAAAGGCTCTGAAAGTTGGCAATTTTAAAATCTGGTTTAATCATCCATTAATCCCCAGATCTGGAGTTTACTACCTTTTGTCAGTAAAAGTTGAAGCCCAGAAATTTATTTTTTAAATCTTTACATTTTTTGTGTGTTTTACAAATTCACGTCGTACAAAATTCAAAAGGGACAGGAGAGTGTACAAAGTGAATATTTCCCTCCTATGCTTTCTCCCCCTTCATTCAGTTCCCTTCTCTGGGGCCCAATACTTTAAAAAATTTTTTTTAAATAAATTTATTTATTTTATCCTTTTTTTTCTTTTTTGATGTGGACCATTTTTAAAGCCTTATTGAATTTGTTACAATATTGCTTCTGTTTTATGTTTTGGTTTCTTGGCCGAGAGGTATGTGGGATCTTAGCTCTCTGACCAGGAATCAAACCCACACCCGCTGTATTGGGAGGCAAAGTCTTAACCACTGGACCGCCAGGGAAGTCCCTTATCTCATTTATTGTATTGTTGGCTGTGTTGGGTCTTGTTGCTGCGTGTGGGCTTTTCTCTGGTTGCGGCGAGCGGGGGCTGCTCTTCACTGTGATGTGCAGGCTTCTCATTGTGGTGGCTTCTCTTGTTGGGAGCACGGGCTCTAGGCACATGGGCTTCAGCAGTTGTGGCACATGGGCTCAGTAGTTGTGGCTTGCGGGCTCTGGAGCGCAGGCACAGTAGTTGTGGCACAGGGGCTTAGTTGCTCCGCGGCATGTGGGATCTTCCTGGACCAGGGCTCAAACCTGTGTCCCCTGCATTGGCAGGGGGATTCTTAATCACTGCTCCACCACGGAAGCCACCTAATACTTAAAAAAAATGTTTTTTAATTGAAGTAAAACATATTTACATAAAACATAAAATTCATCGTTTTAACCGTCTTAAAGTATATAATTCAATGGTTTTTAGTATATTCACAGAGTTTTGCAAATATCAACCCAATCTAATTTCAGGATACCCCATCACATCAAAATGAAACTTTATACACCTCCCAATTCCCCCTCCCCCAACTCCCTGGCAACCACTGCATTGGACATTTAATATAAATAGGATGATACAATGTGTGGCAACTTGTGTTTTTGGCTTCTCTCACTTAGCGTAATGTTTCCAAGGTTCATCCATGTTTTAGCGCGTATCAGACCTTCATTCCTTTTTATTACTCAGTAATATTCCATTGTATGGATACACCACATTTTTAATCCATTCATCCACTGACGAACATTTGGGTTGTTTTCTGCTTTCAGCTATTATAAATAATGCTGCTGTGAATGCTGACGTGCAAGTTTGTGTGTAGGCGAATATGTTCCTAGGAGTGGAATTGCTGGACCGATGGTACCTCATTAACTCTTTTTTTTTGGCCGCTTTGGTTCTTCGTTGCTGTGCAAGCTGTGCGCAGCTTTCTCTAGTTGTGGTGAGTGGGAGCTACTCTTCGTCGTGGTGCGTGGGCTTCTCATTGTGGTGGCTTCTCTTGTTGCGGAGCGTGGGCTCTAGGCGCGCAGGCTTCAGTAGTTGTGGCACGTGGGCTTAGTTGCTCCGCGGCATGTGAGATCTTCCCAGGCCAGGGGTTGAGCCCGTGTCCCCTGCATTGGCAGGTGGATTCCTAACAACTGCGCCACCAGGGAAGCCCTATGTTTAACTTTTTGAGGAACTGCTAAGATGTTTTCCACAGTAACTGCACCATTTCCTGTTCCCACCACCAGTGTATGAAGGTTCCAATTTCTCTGTATCCTCACCAACACTCATTATTTTCTGTTTCTATTTTTTTATTGCCTTCCTAGTGGGTGTTTGTTGCTAGTGTATGGAAATACAATTGATTTTTGTATATTGATCTTGTATTCTGCAACTTTGCTGAACTTTTTTATTAGCTCCAATAGTTTTTCTGGTGAATTTTATTTTTTTTAGTGGTTTCAATATAAAACATCATGTTTTCTGTGAATAGATATAGTTTTACTTCTTGTTTTACAATCTGAATGTCTTTTATTGCTTCTCTGTGCCTAACTGCACTAGTTAGAACTTCTGGTACAATGTTGAATAGAAATGGTGAAAAGTGCATATCATTTTCTTTTTCCTGATCTTAGGAGGAAAGCTTTCATTGAGTATGGTGGTAGCTGTGGGTTTTTCACAGATGCAGTAGGAAGGTTTGTGTGTGTTCTTTCAGGGATAGTATATTCATATATTAGAAAATATATTAACATAACTTTTGGCCTATACACACTGTCTGCACCTTGCATTTTTCAGCTAAAAATATATCTTGGAGATCTTTCTAAATTAGTGCTTAAAGAATTTCTTCATTTAAACGAAAATGGTTGCCTGGTTTTTTCATTGTAGGGACACACCATCATTTATTTAATCAGCCCTCTATTGAAGGATAATTTAACTCTCAGCAGTGTTGGTCATATGAATTCAAAATCAGCAATCATTTACTTAATCCCTAATATTTATTTAACACCTACTATTGTGTAGGTAGGGCACAATAAAAGTTATTGAAGAAAATAGAGTCTTTCATTCACCTCATTTTCCTATTTTTGTTATAGAAATACTTGAGCAAAAAAAAATTAAAAAGTTAGCCTGACCCTATTTCTTCCAACTTTCTAAATTTCAAACACATAGAAGAGTTGAAAGAGTTGTACAAGGTAACTCAAATAATAATTACCTAGAATAATCAATTGTTAACATTTTGCCATCTTTATCTATGATAATATGTTTATTTGCTCTGGTTGCTGAATCATGTGAAAGTAAGCTGTGGATTTCTAGACAATTCATCCCTAAAAATAAGGATATTCTCCTTCTTTTTTTTTTTTTTTTTTTTGCGGTACGTGGGCCTCTCACTGTTGTGGCCTCTCCCGTTGTGGAGCACAGGCTCCGGACGCGCAGGCTCAGCGGCCATGGCTCACGGGCCCAGCCACTCCGCGGCATGTGGGATCTTCCCGGACCGGGGCACGAATCCGTGTCCCCTGCATCGGCAGGCGGACTCTCAACCACTGCGCCACCAGGGAAGCCCAGGATATTCTCCTTCTTAACTACCATATTATATCACACAGAAACTTAACTGTTCATTCCTAAATATCTTCAAATATCTGATCCATGTTCAGTTTTTAAAATTTGTCCCTGCTATGTCTTTTCAGTGTCTTTTTTTTTTCTTAATTAAGATCTAATCAAAGTCTACACAGTGCATTTTGGTTGTTATCTCTGGTAAGTCTCTTTTATCTAGAACAGTTCCCGTATCTTTTTTTTTTAAATAATATTGACTTTTTGAAGAGACTAAGCTAGTTGACTTTTAGAATGTCCCACATTCTAGCTTTGTCTGATTGTTTCCTCATGGTATTGTTTACCTTGTTCTTTTATTCCCAGTATTTTCTGTAAATTTAGAGGTTAATCCTAAAGTTTTGATAAGATACAGGTTATCTTTGGGACAGCATTTAGTAAGTGAATCTGTATACTGTTGCATCCTATCAGGAGGCATATGACGTCATTATTCTCCTATTAGTGATGTTAAGTTTGATCACTTGTTTTCGGTAATGTCCTCTAGAACTCTCCATTGAAAAGGTACAATTTCCCCTTTAAGCTCTGATAGTTACTCCTTTAATCATTAGAGAATGTCAAAGACTTGTGTTTGGAGGAGCGGTGGTGGAAATCTATTTGCTTCTTTTCTTCCTTATATACCTCAATTCCAGCTATTGGTTTAGACAACTTTTAGTTACAAGTAGAAATCTAATGGCAGGCATGCAATAGATCAGGTGACAATCTATAACCTGGAGTAGTAGGGCATGATCAGCCCCTTACTCTGGGATCAGTGGAAACGTCACTGCATTAGAAATCAAAACCAGGGATCACAGTTTCAGTCTCTAATCTGCCACGAACTAGCCATGTGACCTTAAATCATTTAACTTCTCTGGGCTCCAGTTTCTTCACCCCTGACTCCAGATGGTCTTTAGAGTTCCCTATGGCTCTGGTGATGCTATGCTTTTACTCCATTTCACTTAGTGAAAAATATTAGATCACATTTACTAGATGTACAATGTGGGAGCTTTTGTTTCTCTCGAAAATTAAAACACTTGGGAATTTCAATTAATTCCATGATTAGGGGGTGCCTACTCCATGTAGGTGTTCACTACATATTCTTGTGAATCAGGATACTAGTTTTGATGAGTGGACTTTTGGTTTTATTATTATGTTTTATTTTTATTTTTTCCTTTTCTTTTCCATGACCCAAGAAAATTGTTGGGCAGCTAGGTTACTTTTTCTTTGTCCTATCGATTGAATTGTGTCCCTCCACCAAATTTATATGTTCAAGTCCTAACCCCCAGTACCTCAGAATGTGAACTTATTTGGAAATAGCGTTGTTGCAGATGTAATTAGTCAAATTAAAATGAGGTTATCAGGGTGGGCTCTAATCCAATATGACTGGTATCCTCATAAAAAGGGGAAATGTGGACAACAGAGACATACACACAGGGAGACTGCCATGTGAAGATGAAGGGAGAGATTGAGGTGATAAATCTATAAGCCAAGGAACACCTAAGATTGCCAGCAAACCACCAGAAGCTAGGAGAGAGACCTGGAACGAATTCTCCTTCATATCTTTCAGAAGGAACCATCCCTGCTGACACTTTGATGTTGGGCATGTAGCCTCCAGGACTGCAAGACAATACATTTCTGTGGTTTAAGCAAACTGATACACTTGGTATCCCTGATCTGGTAATCAATTCCTTGAGGAATTATAATAACCTACAGGGAAAGTAAAGAAATCACAAGCTTTTCTCTCTTTCCTTTAAACCATTTTTGAAAATTGAAGTATAGTTAATTTACAATGTTGTGTTAGTTTCAGGTGTACAGCAAAGTGATTCAGTTATACATACATATATATGTTCTTTTTCAGATTCTTTTGCATTATAGGTTATTACAAGATATTGAGTATAGTGCCCTGTGCTATACAGTAGATCCTTCTTGGTTATCTATTTTACAGATAGTGGTGTGTATATATTAATCCCAAACTCCTAATTTATCACTCTCCCCACCTCCCACAGGCTTTTCTCTTGTACAGATATCAGAACCCTTACCAGGCTGAAAAATATGTATGAATGTATATATGTACGTGTGTATGTATTCATGCAAATTCTGTATCAGACCAGACACATTTTCTGAACCGTTCATGGGGTAATTTGCTGCTATTGTGTCTCTGGTAGGTTTTGTGCATCTGTACATGTGCACATGTGTATATTCTCAGGCGTGTATATATAAATGTCAGCCTTATCCTTTCAATATGTTCTGACTCTTGATACCAAGGAGACAGACTAGAACTCATTATTCTCTAACTGAATTTAAATATCTTAGTTGTTTCAGCATACATACGGTCACGTCCCCAACACACAAAAAATTATAATCAGACTTTTGAGTAAAAATCTTAATAATTGCTCGCAATTCCTATATGTAGCAAGATACCAGCCATGGAAAGATATAAAGGAAGCCAGGTAAGTAGAAAATTCCTCTGAAGAATACAAATGATCTGCTAGAATTTTCCATTCATTTCCACGTTTTGCCAGAATCTTGGAATGTGGACCTCTCGATACATGTTATACTTCAATAGGTAATTTAAAAAGCACACAGATGCAAAAAATGCTTTTGTGTGGTTCAGATGAGTGGCTTCAGAAAGCTCTATGGATGTAGTGGTTTTATGAGCATTTCTTCATCTATTCTAACGGTATAATTTGTTCTGCTTTGGAGGAGTTTCCTCACCTGTGTCCTGATGACCACTATGGTTCCTTCCGCCTGTAAAATGCTATCGGTCTAACATAAATGATAGCAGAAGTAGTTAGTGCTAGCATGAATTTTTCAAATGTGACATTTCAAGGTTGACATTCTGACATAAGCCTTCATCAGTGATTGTTACTTAACCACAAAATCATCTTGCAAACGTAACAAACAAATCTGGCTGTTGTTATAAAAAATTTAACTGTCTGTGTCTTTGATTATGTACTGTGATAAGAACAGAGTGCTTAACCAGAGAGTTGGCGGATATGAATAAAAAAAGGGACAATAATGGAATTTTTATACTTACTGATGAGAAGTTCAAGTATATCTGCATGTCTGCAATTAATGCCTTGTGTAAATGTAAGCAAAATGCATTTATCTACCTGAAAAGAAGCTCATCTTGCAAAAATAAAGATTTAGAATAGTTCTGTTTTGCAATAGAAAGACTGGTGATAAATGAGAAACGTGTTCATCATAAAGACGACTGTGGTTCAGACTAGTCCAGATGCCACAGGGTCACTACCAAACTCTTACACTCGTGGTTGAATTTAGAGTGGTTTGCTTAGGCACATGGTTTGGAGTGAACAATCATTACCCAGACGTTATACACATGGCTCAACTTCTGTAGTGGTATAGAAAGAACGGAGACCTCAGAATCTCTTCTTCCGATTCGCAGTGTTACAAAGACAAACTAATGGAAACCAAAATGAACTCCTACGAGCCCAAAGAACATAACTTTGTCGCTATCAGCCTAAAATACTTTACCTGGTCTCGTGGAAGTTCTAATAAACAGTGCAGGAGGCATTCATCCAGGGGTAAAATGTATTCCATAAAAATTGTCCTTTCTTTGGACTTGAGGATATGGGGAGGGAGAAGGGTAAGCTGTGACAAAGTGAGAGAGTGGCATGGACATATATACACTACCAAACATAAAATAGATAGCTAGTGGGAAGCAGCCGCATAGCACAGGGAGATCAGCTCTATGCTTTGTGGCCACCTAGAGGGGTGGGATAGGGAGGGTGGGAGGGAGGGAGACGCAAGAGGGAAGAGATATGGGAACATATGTATACGTATAACTGATTCACTTTGTTATAAAGCAGAAACTAACACACCATTGTAAAGCAGTTATACTCCGATAAAGATGTTAAAAAAATTGTCCTTTCTTTAGAGATACTTCTGGTATGATAAGCACTTGTCTCACAAATCGTTCCAAAAATGACTCCATAGTCCATGATTTATCTTTTCAAGCGTGCATCCTAAGAGCCCAACCCTGGCAATTCCATTTTCAAACCCCAAAGAGACATAAGCAGGACTGTGAATTATGTCACCAACCTGATAATAACCAGTGATCCAATTTAATCTGTTTCCAGATTTTGTAATAATGATTCGATGTTACAATGTTTGGCTTCAAAAATGACATAAATAACATTTTTTACTGCCAATGTTTTTGTGATCTCTTTTCATATCTGTCAGTTCCGATTATTCAAGATATCTATCAGTGTATATCAGGCATTGAGCCACTTATTTGATTTTACTTAGATCCAACTGCTTCTTTGAAAACCTATGCTGAATTGGGTTCTTGAATTATGATAGTGAGTTTCTCAAGTTCACATATCTGGCAAACAGAATTGTTTTCGTATTTATTAATCCATTAAAAAAATAATTTTATGGCTAGTGTGGGCTGCCAAACACAAGCTCAGTGAAACTTTACAAAGATGGGGAAGGATTAACTATTTAATGTAATTAATTATTCCTGTTTTGTTTACAGTGACAATCTGTCTTAAGACACCCTAAGACATACCCTGGGTGTAGGCTCTTTTCTGCCTAGACTCTCCAGTGTTAGCAGATGTGCAGGGACTCAGGAAGACAATTATTGATAAAGTACCAGCTAGTTCCCCAAAGACCCAAGGCTTGTATACATCCCAGCAGCCCATAAGCACATCCTTCTTCTGACCCAGCAATAGGAGAGCGCAGAGATGGGAGTGCTTCTTTGCCATCTACTCACTGGAGGATGTGCGTCCACACTTCTCCTTAAGGCTTGGGTGATGTTTGCAGTATGTGTGTGCATGCACCCTCCTGAACCTGGTGTGGATCTTCCAAATGATCTCCCCTTCCTTCCTTCAAACCTCAGCTTGAATATCCCTTCTGCTAGGAAGCCTTTCTCCATCAGCCTAACATGGGGCATGGGTTAGGGTTGCCGCATTGCACAACTGTAGAATATATATATATTCTTTTCCAGGTTCTTTTCCCTTATAGGTTATTACAAAATATTAGGTATAGTTCCCTGTGCTATACAGCAGGTCCTTGTTGTTCATCTATTTTATATATAGTAGTGTGTATATGTTATTCCCCAATTCCTAATTTATCCCTTCCCCTGGACCTTTCCCCTTTGGTAACCATAAGTTTGTTTTCTATGTCTGTGAGTCTCTTTCTGTTTTGTAAATAAGTCCACTTGTATCATTGTTTTAGATTCCACGTGTAAGTGATATCATATGATATTTGTCTTTCTCTGTCTGACTTACCTCACGTAGTATGATAATCTCTAGGTCCATCCGTGTTGCTGCATATGGCATTATTTCATTTTTTTAATGGCTGAGTAATATCCCATTGTATATATGTACCACATCTTCTTTATGCATTCCTCTGTTGATGGACATTTAGGTTGTTTCCATGTCTTGGCTACTATAAATAGTGCTGCAGTGAACACTGAGGTGCATGTATCTTTTCGAATTATGGTCTTCTCTGGATATATGCCCAGGAGTGGGATTGCAGGACCCACGTGCCCTTCTTATGTGCTACAGCTTCCCCTGACTTTACCCTGCTGAACCGTAACTGTTCCCTTGTCCACCTTTCCTCCTGAAGAACAGGGACTGTATCTTAGGTGGTTGAACCTGACAGAGTATGGGCTCAGTAAAGGGTAAACTGAGTTGTTAAGTTCTGTGGCTCTGGATCCCGTATCCCCCGATGTGTGGACCTGAGCAAGCAGTCGCCATAGTCTTGTTTTGGAAGAGAGGTGCTACCCGCGTTAGAGGTCTCCCTATTGCTCGTCATTTATGAGCGTTACCTCCTGCCAGGCCCCAGTACCCTCTGTACCTTCTGAGAGAACAGGGCTGCCGGAGGGGTTGGAATGGGAGAGAGCGGCTGAATAAACCCAGGTGCTCCAGCCTTGGTTGGTACCATGGTTTTTTAAAAAAGCATGTCCACCCCCTTCCACACCCCTTATCTTTTCTAAGGTAGACCTGTCAGTTGTAAATTCGAGTTTTAGTGGCAGAAGATGATATAATCCGTAAGGTCTGATTTGTTATTTATTCATTTAATATTTTCTTTATATATATATATAAAGAATCAAAATCATTGAAATCAAAAAAGATGGTTCTGCTTTGTGGAAAACAAATCCTTATGCTATAGTACATTTTTCTATTAAAAAAAAAAGAAAAACTGATTTTCAGAGTTCTGCCAACAACACTCTAAGTGCTAGATTTGCAAATAGGCTTATATTCGTATTTAGAGAATATGCATATTCAGAGACATTATTCAGGAAATATTTGGTTATCTTCAGACTTAGTAAAACTTATGGCTAAAAATAAAAGGGGTAAAATATAAATAGTGGGGAAAGTTAGGGAAGATAAACAGCAGCCATTACAAGAATAGAAAAGAGAGGAAGAGGTGAGGGGAACTGTGTGTTATTTTCTGTTTTGGTTTATGTCTTCACCACTATCTGAAATTCAATTCAACTGAACAAATATTAACTAGGTACCCAGCATGCAGAGGGTCAGAAGATGCAATGTCAGCCTCCATGTTCTTGGAGTTGAAGAGACAGGATATAATGACTGACTCCCCAGAATTCTTTCCTTCAGGTTATGAAACCATGATGTAGTTTAGGGTTTGGACTCAGTTCCATGGTAGCCCCTCCCCCTCACCAAAGAATTGTTCAGACACCCAGGCCTAAGCCTGAAATAAAATTCCTCCAGCCACAATGGTTGGTTCAGGAATGATTGTGTGACCCAATTTAGTCCAATTAGATGCCAAAGGCAGTTTTCTGAAGGTGCCAGGGAGAGTTTCCTGATTCCTAAAACAGAGAATAGACAGTAGGGTATTCTTCCCAGAGCCCCAACTGGGTATGAATAGGAGACCCACAAGCACTGCAGAATAAAAGTTGTGAACAGAGATCAGCAGAGTCAATAAAATCTCAGAGAAATGGGTGGAGAACACTGATCAGGCCTTACCTGAATTTGCACTAATGCTTCATTTCATTTTAATTGTATGAATCAACAGATCTTTTTCGATTGCTTAGGGCAGTTTGAGTTGGCTTTTTGCATTCTAACCGATGCCCTTGGTAAGCACACTGATATTTATAACACTTGTCAGAATATGATCAGTGATATAAAGTTTATGCTGAAGAACAAAGCAGAGTCCCTCGGGGAGGGGATCCCGTTACTAGTAATTGTGGAGTAAAATAATATGAATATTATCAATTAGAAATTAAACTAGGTTTACAAGAAGGAATTAACACACGACAGAACGAATAATAAACGTTAAGTAAGAGAAACCTAAGTTAGAAATGAATCATAGAATTTGAGAGTTAGAAGAGATCTCAAAGCTTAGATAGGAAAACCCCTAGATTTCCTGTGTACAAATAGGCCCCGAGAGGCTAAGTGACTTGCCCCAAGTCGCAGAACTGAGTTGCAAGGTTGAGAACCCAGTTTTCTTGAATTCCGAATGGGGTTCTTTCTGCTGCATTCACATAGTTCCCTCTCTAAAGATAGGAAAAGAAATAGGAAAATGGTATTTTAAAATGTCAGCATAGGAAGAAAAGTGAGGAAAATGCTGCATTTTCATTTAACGGGGATTTAGGAAGCTCATAATAGAAATTTTGGATATTTTATTTTTAAATAAGACCCTGGCCTTTACTAAAAGGTTGAGCATATGATACAGCATGGAACCACCTGGGGTAGCAATGCTATGTGCTCCATGTAAAGCCAGGCGGGGCTGGTTCAACCCACTCTCACCCCAAACCCGTGACACCCCGCCCCGCCCCCCGAGCTGTCAATCATCTGGCTCTCGATAGAGTTAGACTCTACATTCTTTTACAAGATCAAAAACCATTCCTTAAGAGGTCAGGACGATAGTGTATTCAGCTTGGTGTCTTCGCGCTGAGGGACGTTTTTTTGTTTATTCTTCCCACATATTAAGTGAGGTAGGAGATTCCAATAGAACTGTAAATGCTAAAACTGCAATAAAATGGATCTCTTGAGTTAGACCTGTGTTCTGGTCTCAGGTGTTCTATTTTAATTGCTCTAAGATCTTAAACACGTTGTATAACCTCTGAGTTTCCATTTCCTCGTCTGTTAAACTAACAACTGCCTTGCCTATCTTTCAGGGTTGTTATGAAGATCAAAAAAGCTCATGACTGTGAAAAGCAGAGGGTGATTTCTACAGCCCTTCATGCCCCTCAATTCAAAGATTAGGGAGCCGGGAGCAGCTGAGTGACTCCCAGGTCTGTTAGTGACAGACAGGTAGACCAACCCCTTCCTGAGAATGGTGAGATTCGACCTCCAGGATAGAGACTCATAATTACATTCAAAACAGCTACCAGATTTGCTAGATTTATTCAACAACCGCCTAACAAAGCTATATATGAACACTGGATTCTACCATTTCTCTTAAAATGATGCCCCAAACATAATAAAACATTACGTAAAATGCCAGGAGAGATCGGTATGAACAATCTAGCAGAATGAAGCCCATTTTAAAATCAGTTTCTAGCACTGTTTTGCTTTTTTAGCTAAAGAAAAGAAAAAACACTCAGAGAGTGACTGGGAAGTTCAGTGAAGGAAAGGAGAATGATTTCTTGTGGACCTGCGTTAACAGTACAGACACTCAACACGGCATCGTCTTCTCCAGACCTTTCCCAAATTCTCCTTTTCCCTGAGTCTGTGAACCCTGCAACTTGAACACTCGAGGTCTTCACTCACATGTAGCCAGTCTCCTGCGTTAACAATTTAAACGATGTCTTTCCTCAGCCAGAATGACTGTGAGATCTTGTGATCTACCATATTGACATTCTTTCTATACTCTGTGTGTTTGTCTGTTTGCCACTTTCACAGAAGGATTTGAAGCAATTTATACAAATATATGCTCTGTCCAAGAATAAAACAAAGTGGAGTGAGTTTGGGGAAAGAAAAAAAAAATATGGATAAGGAAATGTGATGAACTGCCAGATATATACACAGTAGCCCAGCTCAGTTGCCAGCAGTGTGGGGAAAAAAGAAAAAAAAAAAAAAAAAAGACTCTAAGCTTTTCGAGAAGCCAGAGCAAAGACAAATCTTTGCTACCTGGTGATCGCCATTTGGTTTATAGTCAGCAGCCTGTGCCGGGCTGGAGAGAAGCAGCAGAAGGCAAGCTTGGCTTACAGCCAATGCAGCATACTCTTAGGGAGCCATACTAGCGAAAGCATCAAATTGCACCCTGAACTCTAAATATTCACTTTTAAAACATCCATCTGTCCACCACCCACGAGCCCAGTGGAGTGGCTGCTTAACTTCTCCAGCGAGTACCCGATCTACAGATTCTCCTACCCTGAGCAAATTGGGTTATATCCAAATTCAAAGGCTGCCTTTGCTCCTGCGGAAGCCACTTAGGCGTCTGCTGCCCTTGGTAATTCACTGCCCTAGGCAACTGCTTGTTCCGTCTCTGTTCTTTTCCCAGCCAGAGTCATTGTTCCAACTTATTTGTATGAGTCAGTGCTTCTCAGATACCCAGAAGCCTATTCCCAGAGCTCACTCATTAGTCAAGTCTGTTTTTTCACTAATCAATTACATTCTTTTGTAAAACTAGCTAATCTGAAGAAAAGTGAGGTAGTTAATTTGAGAAAACAAGTGTTGAAATTGTTGTAGTATCATGTTTTCATAGAAAGTGCTTCTCTAAATTAGAGTTGAGGTATATATGTGAATGATGCAAGTGGTCATGGGATTTTAGGAACGGGTCTTTATCCTTGTGGCCATCTCCCTAGATTTTCTTCTCTCTTCCAGTGTACCTTTTAAAAAATTTTTTGTTTTATGTTCGAGTATAGTTGATTAATATCGTTCTGTCAGTTTCAAGTGTACAGGAAAGTGTTTCAGTTATACATATACATGTATCTATTCTTTTTCAAATTCTTTTCCCATTTAGGTTATTATAGAATATTGAGCAGAGTTCCCCATGCTATACAGTAGGTCCTTGCTGGTTATCTGTATTTTAAATATAGCAATGTGTACATGTCAATCCCAGACTCCCAGTCTATCCCTCCTCCCGGCCTTTCCCCCCGGCAACCATAAGTTTCCAGTGTACCTTTTTGACAACAGTGCTATATAAACAACCTTGTTCCTAGTTGAAAGAAAGACCTGTGAAATGACAGGCCCGTGGCTGTGCACGGGAGGGTAAGATCGAGACACGGGAAGTAGACAAAGAATGGGTGACACTATTTGGGCAGCTTGATTTAGCTGTGTCTATAATCATTACTTTGTGATCATTTTTATCACCATCTGCCTAACAGTGTTTTTAAAACCAGAGCCTTAATTCAGCCCCTACAGAGTGTTTGTTTTAAACTATTTGGTCTATCTAACAACTGGTGAGAAACTATCAGAAACTCGCAGAGAAGATTCTTTCATTCATTTACACAGACTTGAATGTTTCAATTGCATGAACACATCACTTTTATTTTAGTCACAGCTTTCTTCTCTTGTTTTGATCTGCTGTTTGACTTTTTGCCTTGCCAACCCAGATTCAACTGTCTTCAAAGATGTCTTTAGCGATCATTAAAAAAATCAGCTCTCTTTTCTTTGGATAACTCTGCAACCTGGAGAATTAAAACAACATTGTCTAGTTGTGCTGTTGACTCATGTGTAATCTTCAGAAAAGTAAATCACTTTCCTGTGGCTGATTAGCTTTTGTAGCAAGGTTTCCATGAACATATGCTCTTTGGAGACTAGCAGTAATTCCATCTGTTTTTCTCTCCTATCCTTTGTAATACAGAATGTGGAGGATCTATAGGAGCTGTAAATTACTGAAATTCTCTATACCTTTAAGAATGCATTTCCGATTCAAAAGATTTTCATTAGTTTTGATAAACGGTACGGTTTAGGAAAAGAGGCTATTTTTTAATCTGTAAAACTGATAGGTTTTATAGATTTGGATTTCTATGGAGTCTGTTTTTTTTCTTGTCCATCTGTTGTCACAAACTCACAAATGAGAAATAGCAGTTATTGTGAAAGCAGAATAACCAGTATAATCATCTCCGGTTTTGGAACCGGTTGTACTACTTTGTATTTGCCTTCACCTGCACATGTCAACTTTAATGCTTCTCTGAGGTAGATAATTTTACGTTATTTTATAGATAAGGATAATGAGGTACTGAGAAGTTGATGAAGTCCTGGTGTCATATCACCATGCCACAGAGTAAGCTTTTAAAGCTCAGATTCAAGGATCAGAAGTATGATTTGCTGCCAAACCACATCAGAAAAGATTCCCAGACTTTGACACCAAGGTTGTGTCTATTTGACACGAGGATATGCAGGTTGACTGGGTCAACTTTTTCTCCGCCTCTCGGGTCCTCCTTCCACTCCATCAAATACAACGTGGGCTCGAAAACAAGAGCCGTGACGCTCTCCCAAAAGTTTTATCTTTAAAACAGGGATTATAAGCCTAATACTTACAGAGTTGTTTTGAGGAGGAAATGAGAAGAGGTACAGGCTTTGTTACAGACGCTGGTACTTAGTACGTATTCAATAAATGTTAACTACTATTATCGTTATGATCAGCTCATAGAGGAAAGAAATGGAGGACTTCAAAATCCCTGACTTGGAGCAGATTAAAAGAATGTTTGTAATAGCGTGTTTACTTTGAAAAAGAGAAAGTTTCAATTGTTTCTTCCAAAAGTTTGGAAGAGCTAAAATACTCTTCTGTAGACGCACAATGCTTGGAGCCAGGAATTGTCATGTATTACTTTCTACCTATTATCGATTCTCGTCGTCTACTCTCATCTATATATCTACTGTCTATCATTATCTGTTGATTTTCTGTCAGTTATCTATCATCTGTTATCATCTATTATCCTATCACGCAAGAATAAATTTTTATCCCATAGCTCTCCCATTTACCCACAGCCAATTGACAAGGGTCAAAGACCTATCACAGGGAGAATAAAGGAGAAATAGCAAAGTGGTAGCTAGCAACCACTTATGAAATTACCAATATTTGGTGATTTTTGACCTACATGAGTAACAATTTCACATGATTCAACCTAATAGACTATGAATCCAGACGCACCCAGGCTACGAATAAAACCTAAGAGACAATGTATTTTCTATTGTTTCTTTCTGACCTACTTCCAAAGCATATGAAACAAACATATAGCAAAAGATTTAAAAAATTGAATAGGAAATAGTGATTCACCAGGGTTGTTCAACGCTTAGAGAGCACAAATGAATTCAGCACAAGTTCAGTTTATTGCACTTGCCATCTTCAGAAGCCATTTTAGATACAGGAAATGGCATTTTCTAAATATAAAACAGAAGTAAACATTAACAAAAATTATGGCTATTTCTAGCATGAAAGCCACTGTCTTTTAAATATTTCTTTTTAAATTTAAGTTTATTTATTTTTTGATTAATTTATTTTATTTATTTTACTTCTGTCTGCATTGGGTCTTTGTTGCTGCGCGTGGGCTTTCTCTAGTTGCAGCGAGCCGGGGCCACTGTTCATTGTGGTTTGTGGGCTTCTCATTGAGGTGGCTTCTTTTTGTTGCAGAGCTTGGGCTTCAGTAGTTGTGGCATGCGGGCTCGGTAGTCGTGGCTCACGGGCTCTAGAGTGCAGGCTCAGTAGTTGTGGCGCACGGGCTTAGCTGCTCCGCGGCATGTGGGATCTTCTGGGACCAGGGCTTGAACCCGTGTCCCCTGCATTGGCAGGTGGATTCTTAACCACTGAGCCACCAGGGAAGTCCCAGGACAGGGTTATTTTTAAAACCAAATTTTCTACTGCGTTAGACGATATATTCTTATTATGTGTTAAATAGCTCTAATATTGAAAAGTATTTTTACAAGATAATTTTATACCTTCCTCCTTACTGTTTCCTGCTTCCTTAATTGGTCACCTCGCTAATGGAACTCTCTCTTTGAAACATGGTGGCTTCCCTGTCAAAAGGGAGAGGCCAACAGGCTATAAGTAATGCTGTCTTCAAGGCTGGGATTATTATGCTTCCGTCCGTCTTCCTTTCCTATAAGCAGAGCTACCGTCCGTTATAGGCTATACATGCTCTCCCAGGACAGGCTGACCTTCAGTATGCTAATGAAATCAAGACATGTCTTTCAGCACGCAATTAAATTTCAGTGAAGTTCAGAGGTTTTCCGATGTGACATCTTAAAGACAATTTCATCTGCAAAATTTCACAAATCACAGGCTGGCAAATTATCAGCTGTACGGGGGGTCAACACTGTCTTCAGCTGTATCTTCTCAGGAAAACAGGCTGAAGTATTATTAACAGGAGGTTTTCTGAAAGGCTCCCTATGGCACCTTTGTTGAAAAAAAGCAAACAGCTGCTGATATGGAAACTGGCTGTTTGAACTCTAACTCAGTATATGTTGACAGGGGAGCCTGAGGGGTCTGGCAAACGTGATGCAGGAGATGACTAAACATTTAATGCTTATTACTCTGCAGTATTCCTGGGGCCAGGGAGGTAGCAGGGATGGCGTTGTGTGGTGCTCAACCGAGACCCAGGTCAGTGAGACTTGAAAGGAACCGTTCCTTTGTCCTCCTTTCTAGAGATTCAGGCATTATAAATATTAACTTGTCCAAGATCCGGCTTCAGAGCAGTCCTTGACAGGACGAATGAAACATTTTGCAGCACCTTAAAAAGAAACGATCTTATCACTGCTGCAGAGCTAGTTTTATTATCCCACTTCCTAAAAAAGCCAAGAGACCTCAATAGCTCTGGCAGAATCTTTGCAAAGGTGATGGAATTTGGCCTTTTAATGACGCAAAAAGATGCACGCGTGGATTTTGCAAGGTCATACTTCCTCGTACATAAATGCTGGGTTTCACCCATGTTTGAACTGCTTGGACTTTTAAAATACAATAAATACAGATACTATCGTATGGAATTTCTTTTAAAAGCACAAAAAGTTAAGAGTATAGAAGTGTATTTGGGTTATGTGGCACAGTTGGTCTTTCACAATTTTAGAAAAATGAAAGAAAGCATTCTCATTGCAAATACTGTTATTTTTAACCAGTACAAAAGTCATCAGTTGTGCTAAAATTTCCATAAATGCAAAACAAGTGTGTTCCAACATAATTCAAGACCATGGATACAGTCCAAGAAATACTCACTAAGCCAGCGGTCAGGCAGACCATGGCCAGAGGGTCAAATCCAGCTCCCAGCTGATCTGGGAGCTTAGGATGGTTCTTATATTTTTAAAGACTTGTAACAAAGAAAGCAAAGAATAATCAATCGCTACTGTTCATGGCTGGCAAAGCCTAAAATATTTACTAACCAGTCCTTAGCAGAAAAACTTTGCCCACTCCTGTAGTAAGCAGTTTGCTATGCTGTGAGCAGAACCGTGACTTCCATCAGACCCTGCAAGATTGAGTAAAATCTTCCCTGCCCCTTAATAGTTTATAATCTACACATAAGGGGCATAAGGCCAGTAAGCCCGACTGTAAAGTAAATGGCGTCAGATAAGGGCTTCAAAGGAAGAGACACCAGGCTTGGTGGAGAAATAGGGAGTGGTTTCTTGGGAGGTGATTCAGAGGAACCCTGCAGATAAGAGATTTTGAAGGAGAGAGGTGGGTGGAGTGAAGAGGGGGTCAGAGAAACTGAAACGCAGGGAGTGCTCTGGAACCTTAGGGCCAGTCACCTGCAGAAGCAAGTGGCTGGAGGGGTGGCCTCCCAGGCAGGAAACCCAGGCAAGGGTATAGCACAGGCCACGGGTAAGGAGTTGGTAGGGAATCTAGACATTCATCCTCTTAGAGGCCCAAAGGACAGCAATTCACGCTTTTACTTTGGTGTCTGATGTAACTGTATTCTCCTATCCTGACAGGGAAGTGTTGGATTATACTCAGTGACAAACGAGAGAAATAGTCCCTCTTAGCCTGAGCATCTAGTAAATGAATGGCTTTGGCTGTAAGTCAATGAATAACATTAATATATGCAGTTACCAAGTCACCATTAATAAAGCACTGCACAGTTTCAATCTACTCATCAGAATTCTTAAAAGTCCTATTTTTAAGGCGGTTCAAACCGAGGCGAGGCAGCCGAGGCTGCCAGGAACACGGAGTCCTGCCTCTGAGGGCTTCCCTGACTCAGTGCGTGACCTTCGGCAAAGTGCTCAGCTCTATCTCAGCTGCCTTGGCGATAAAATGGGGCTAGCAGTTCTCGACCACCTCACAGGAGTGTGATGGAGAGCAATAAATGTCCACCAAAAGCTTTCAAGATAAATGCTCCTGGAAACTGAGTTGTGAAAAGTTCTCTTTCAAGAGTTCAGGGGAGAAAAAAAAAAAAAGATTTTAAAAATCAAAATAGGACGCTGTTTATAGCTTCTAAGAGTCAGGAGCTTTGCAACACAGAAATGATCGCTGATAGAAGATACAGAGCCTACAGATTGCTAAGGGTGCCCATAAACCACCAGGAGAGTCCTGTTCTGTAAGTTAATATGAGGGAAGAAATTGTTTTCGTTTAAGGTGGGAGAGGATACTGAAAATCAGACAGCACTGCCTTGCACAAGACAGCCACACGTGGCTGCATGATCTGTACTTCCAGAGCTTGGAATATTCTGCCCACTTCTCCTGTGTGTCATTCAGTTATGAAGGTACACTTTCTTTTCTCTTGAGACTTTCATAATGTGTCCTAGAGAGAGACTGTGGCCAGTCTAGGGACAGAAGGGCTGCCTCATAGCTGGCAGTCTGTCACTGGCCCTTGGAGTTTGAGGGAGATGCTATCAGGTTGAAAATACTAACATTTCAAAAGAACGTTGAAGAACCGACCCCTAGGTATGCCCACACCACAGCTAGAGCAGACTCCTGGGGGTAGAAGACCTGAGCTGCTCTGCTCTGTAGAGTTCACAGTGAAGTATTTCTAGGATTCTGCCAAGAGCACGCTCCTTTTTTTTGTTTTTTTTTTTTTGTTGCTGTTGTTTTGCAGTACGCGGGCCTCTCACTGTTGTGGCCTCTCCCGTTGCGGAGCACAGTCTCCGGACGCGCAGGCTCAGCGGCCATGGCTCACGGGCCCAGCCGCTCCGCGGCATGTGGGATCTTCCCGGACCGGGGCACGAACCCGCATCCCCTGCATCGGCAGGCGGACTCTCAACCACTGTGCCACCAGGCAAGCCCGAACGCGCACCTTTTTATCCTCTCCTCCTCCTCTTCCTCCTTCCCTCCCCCATCTCTCCTTCCCCTCACACACTCTCTCTCTCTCTTCCTTCCCTGCTTAAAGAAATCTTGATCTTAGAGTTGACCAAAAAGGAGAGATAGGCCAAAAGAATTCAACTTGCAATTTGCAATCTTGCTGAGAGGACAGCAGCTCAAAACCACAAAGCCCTGAGTTTGACCCTAGCACTCTGTGGCTACAGATGACTCATCTTGATAATTATCAGACTGCGTCTTCTCTATTGGTTTGATAACACCTGATGAGTGGAAAAAGAACTTCAGTCAAATATGCACCCCTAATAATCGCTCTCCTTATTGCCTTTATAGACTCGTTCTCTTAATTTTCCTGGTACGTATCAAACAATAAGATATCCATGCAATCCTTGGGTGCTGCTTGAAAAAAAAAGATAAACTGTGCTCAAATCTTTGGAGAATGTTGCCTGAGTGACGAAGGGAACAGCAAGGCAGAAGTACCAGTCGGGGGTGGCTGGAATAGGAGGAAGTGCCCTTTCATGAAATCTTGATTTTCTATAGCTTTTTTAATAACAGGATTGCTAAGTAGGAACGTCACTGGAACTCGAGTGCAGCAATTTTGCCCTTTTTTTTTTTTTTTTTGTAGCTCTCAGTTTACTGAGGCTCCCTGCCACCTCATCTGTCTATAACTTTTCATCACTTTTTCCTCAAAGTAAGGAATGTGTCCCAGAAAATGCACCTCTGTGACTTAGCAACGTGCCAAAGTGATCTGAGCCTTCCCAGTGTTCCAAAGGAAGCAATGATTTGAATTCAGCTGCTCAAACAATTAGTCTCTAAGCAGGCAGCTTGAAACTTCGTTAAAGTAATGGTGTAAGTTCTGGAGGGGAAATCAGCTTGTTGGTAATTGTTTTAATCTTTCAGTTAATTAATCGTTGGGTTGCGTACAGTCTTTTGAGGCTGATGCTCTGCTAAGTTAATCTTGATGTTAAAGTAAGATGGGAACAATATCAATTTCTGTTCAGTGAAACTATGTACTTTCTGACATTGAATTGTACTTGCAGATCCATGGTAAAAATCATGTTTGAATGAACCACAATTGCACTCCAACAGTGTATAAGCTATACACATACACATATATAACATATACATAGATATCAATAACTTACATACGTAACTTATATACATGTCTATAATATATATTTAGGTGTATATATATGCACCAAATAATTACATTATTTACAGCAGCACTATTCATTACAGTCAACAATTGGAAACAACTCAAATGTCCATCAACTGTAGAATGGATAAATAAACTGTGACATATTTATACAATGACCTATTACATAGCAATGAGAATGAATGAACTACTGCTACAAAAACATAGAGGAATTTTACAAACAAAACACTGAGCAAAGGAAGTCAGGTGCAAAAGGACACAACTATAAATCCATTTGCATGAAGCTCACAAACAGTTAAAATTAGTCTATGGAGATCTGTTCTAATAGAAATCTGAACAGTGGGTGTCTTTGGGGAGAGGGATACAGTGACTAAAGGGAGAACAAGGGAGCTTCTGAGTTTTGGTGATGATTACACAAGTATATTTGCTTTGCGAAAACTCATTGCGCTGTACAATAATGATTTGTCAACTTTTATGTATGTGTGCTTTACTTCAGTAGAAATTTACTCAAAAACCTGCAGAGTCATTATTATCTGTTTTGCTTTAGTGTAATTTCACTTTTCATCAGAATGAAAGAGATCAAAATTTTGTGAATGCTTTCAGGCTGCAAATAAGAGGAGACCCAACTCAAAATGGTTTAAACAGGGGTTGGCAAACTTTCTCTATAAAGGGAAAATAGTAAAGATTGCAGGTTTTTCAGGCCGTGTGGCTTCTTGTCAAGACTACGCAGCTCTCCTGCAGCGGAAGAGCCGTCACAGACAACACGTGAACAAGTGAGCGTGGCTTTGGTCTAACAAAATTTATGTGATCGTGGGGCCGTCTCAGAATTCTGCCTGCCGCGAGCTCTAACGTGAAAAATTAAATCAGGTAATAGAAATAGAATCAGACAGTAGAAAATTACACATTCAGAAGAAATGGGCTTTCTTTGGCATTCTCCTTGCTTGGAGGATTTATATTTAAAACCCAACTCCATAAAAACAAAGATAACATGAAAGTCCTGAAAGATCTTTAGCTATCTGCTGTAGCAGGATTGTCAAAATACCAAGTAAAATACTGAACTGTTTTCAGAAAAATGATCAAAATGGCAGAGGCTTTTATTTAAAATTTTATCTATTTATTTCTGGACTAAGTGATACATTCACAGGGTTCACATTTCTGAAGATAAAGGGATGTGCAGTGACAATCTCTTTCCCAGTTGTCTCTTTTCTGTCTCATAACTGATGACTGCAGGTCCTCATTTACCTTTTTCTGTGCAATAGATCATGGAAATCATTTCACATCAGTACATAAAGGGCTTCCTCATCCCTTTTAACAGCTACATAATATTCCATTATATTCATGGAACCGATTTATTTATTTCCTATTAATACGCACTTAGATTATTCCTCATCTTTTGCTATTACAGAAAATTATGTATTAAATAACTTAGTATCCAGATTATTTCACACATGCTTGAGCACATAGGCAGGATAAATCCCTGCAAGTGAAATTGCTGTGGCATAGTATACGTCCATTTATAATTTTGATATATATTGCCAAATTGCCTGTGATAGTGTTGTAACGATTTAAACTTTCAGCAGTAAGACTGGAGTACCTATTTGACCATGTTCTCTCCAACAATGAATTTTACTTAATCTTTCCCAATCTGACAGGTGAAAATGATATCTTATTATGAGTGAACTAGAGCTTTTTTCCACTTATTTCTTTTTCTGCAAACTGTCTTTTTTAATGGAAACATTGATCTTTTTCTTATTAATTTGTAGGAATCCTTTATCTGTTATAAAAATGGCCTTTTTTTAAAGTTTGTTGTTTGTCTTTCAACTTTGCCTGTGTTTGTTGTTGTTGTTTTGCCATACAGAAATATTTGACTTTATGTATAAATCAACTTTTTTTATGGATTCTGGCTTTTTTCTATATTTCAAAGGGCCTACTGTTCTCTAAGATTATGTAAAAAATTATCTAACAATTTATTCTGGCATGCTCAGGATTTTCTTTATTTCTAAAAATGTTACACCACCTGGAATTTATCATGGCAAAAGGTATAAGGTTTGGATCCAACTTAAAATTCCCCCCCCAGAGGACTGCTCAGTTGTTTGCACACCACTTATTGGATAAGCCATCTCTCTCCACTGATAAAAGATGCCATTTTATATCATACTAAATGTCTTTTTGTATCTGAGTCCATTTCTGTTCCACTGAGCTGCCTGTCTGTTCAGGTACCATGCCTTTTTAATTATTGTAGCTTTACATTTTACTATCTAACACAGCTAGGCAACCCTTGCTTCCCTTTTTCAGGATTTTCCTGCATACACCTGCCTGTTTATTTTTCCATATTAATGTTATAATCAACTTGTATCGTTTTTAAAAAACCTTTTTAAAATTGAGGTGGTTTTTTTTACATGTATAGGTAATTTAGGAAGAACGACATTTAAATTTTTGTTTTATTTATTTATTTTTTTTAATTTATTTTATTTATTTTTGTCTGCGTTGGGTCTTCTTTGCTGCGTGTGGGTTTTCTCTAGTTGTGGCGAACGGGGGCTACTCTTGGTTACGGTGCACAGGCTTCTCATTGTGGTGGCTTCTCTCGTTGTGGAGCACGGGCTCTAGGCGTGTGGGCTTCAGTAGTTGTGGCACGCGGGCTCAGTAGCTGTGGCTCGCGGGCTCTAGAGCGCAGACTCAGTAGTTGTGGCGTACGGGCTTAGTTGCTCCGCGGCATATGGGATCTTCCCGGACCAGGGCTCGAACCCGTGTCCCCTGAATTGGCAGGCAGATTCTTAACCACTGTGCCAACAGGGAAGCCCAAGAATGACATTTTTATAAAGGCTTTTTACCTAAAATCATGGATATCCTTCCCTTTGTTCAAGTCTTCCTTTTGAACCTCAGTAGCTTTAAAAGTTTATTCTTAGGGATTCAATCTTTTTGTTGCTAATACAAATGGGGTCCTTTTTTCCATTATATTTTCTAACTGTTGTTTCAAGGACTTTTAAAAGCCAAAGAAAAAATTTATTCTTATCTCAATAAATGGAATTTTCTAAACCATAGTAAGTAACCATAGCACTTGTAAATTAATTCTGTTCAAAATAGTTCAAAAGGAAAAAAAAATCACAAATTCATACAAGTGAAAGGATATTAGGAACAGACTAAAATATCTTTTAAAAACTGCTTATTGATTCACATATAAAATGAATGAATAGAATCCATATAATTTTCTTGTTCTCACAAATCACTCACTGTTCATCTTTTGCCTAGTAGGGCACGCAGATTGTTTTTGCTCAGTGCTGCTTACGGAGCTCTGCTAATTACTTACCTCTCCCCAGGTGTAGGCTGGCAGCTCAGCTATTCTGATTCTTTCTCACCTAGATCTTAAGAGACAAACACTGCTGGGGACTAGAGCTTGAAACCCAAGCAGGAGAGACAGATGATGCCTCCCTGCTTTCCCCACCTGCCAGTTCCCCTCAGCACAGCCTGGGGAAGGAACATGTAGCCAGGAAACCACAGTTCTAC
Organism: Phocoena sinus; assembly: GCF_008692025.1. Classification (NCBI taxonomy): domain Eukaryota; kingdom Metazoa; phylum Chordata; class Mammalia; order Artiodactyla; family Phocoenidae; genus Phocoena; species Phocoena sinus. The sequence goes on from NC_045773.1 coordinate 11,227,197, forward strand.
CCAAATCTGAGAACATTTCCAAGGTTAGCTGGAAAGAAGAAAGAGGGAAGTCTTTTCAGGGGACCTCCATTTCGGTAACCTGGGAGGATGCAGTATGGACGAGCAAGTTGTTCTAAGAGGGGAGCCTGGAGCTCGGAGGTCGCTAGGCTGTGTAGCCTTAGGGTGGAGTTTTCCTTTAGTGAGTGGTCACATTCTAGTCTTGGGTCTCATTCTTAGAACAGAGTTGGTTGGCTCTCTGACTTTGGAAGAATCACAGATTGGGCTGCGAGAGGAAAGAGTAGGGTGACTTCTCACCTCTCCTTTCAGGCAGGGGAGGAACTGGAGGCCATAATTTCCCCTTTCTGACACCTGAACAGCGTTCTTATAGGCAGAAACCCTACCGATCCCATTGCTTGGGTTAACTGGTGGCCTCTGTATTTATTGAAAGTCAATCAAGAGGTCTTCTGCAGAATAACAAGGAGGAGAAAGGTTACGGAGTGTCCATCCCTGTCTCTGCCATGTACATGGATTTCCTTATTTTAATCCTTACCACAGCCCTGTAAGTTAAATATTTCTGTTATTTTCAACTCACAGATGAGGAAGGTCAGTTTCAGGGAAATTAACTAAGATGGCAAAAGACAGAGTCAGGATTTGAAATCAAGCCTCTGCCTTTGATGATCAAGCTTTGTACCGCTATACTTGGCTCTTACGAAAATTAATGGTACACCTCAATATTTGGAAGTAAGCATGAGCAAAGGAGTTAAAGTTGTTTCTATATACTGAATACTTCTTCCTGGACTTTTACATATTAACATTTATTTTAACGTGTGCGTTTTACATATACTGGCAGAGCTCCTGTCAATGAGAGTAGTTGTAAACTCCACTCAAAGGCATATAATATTTTGTTCAAGTGATAGATATACTCACAAAGACATTGAAACATAAATAACAGATCAGCTAGCATGTTTATTCTACAGTGCTCTGAAGACTGTTCTACTTCTGACTATAATTCTGTACTCATAGTTTATTACATTCTTCCAGAGATGTCAGATGTGTGTGTATGTGAGTGAGTGTTTATGAATAATATGATTTCCTTGTGGGTGAGAATTTCACCCTCTCTGTGATTCCTGTACCCTAACCATATTGCTAGGCAACACTAAGAAACACACAGCCCACATTCTCCTAACTCCTTTTGATGTTCCACAAATGGACTTTTGCTTTTCTGTGCAAGTAGAGTCACACCAGTGGGTTTAGAATTTCAGATTTTTAAGTCATCAGGTGTCCACGCAGGTCTAGACCAAGTGACCATAGCTCTCAGAAACTGGCAGAAAAGAGGAAGAGCTGGCATAAGGGACATGCACATATTTGTTTTAAGTCTTTAGCTGATAATTCATTAGTGAAATCAAATGTGATTCTTGTAGGTGACATGAAGGAGAGAGAGGGTGCTGGCTTCCTTCTAAAGTACTCCTAGGACTTGGAGCGTAATTGTGTAAGGAATACTCTTCATGATACTGGTGATGTCAACATACCCAATTCGCCAGATGCAAATCGGGTGCACATCTCCTCGGTCAACGTAGAGACTAGTATTTTCAGGTCCGGCTCTAGAGCTTAGCAGAGCACAGTGAATGGATCCTGTGTCGCAAGCTAAAGTCACTTAGAACCCTTCTGCTCTCCATTTCTAGAGAAAGGTCAGAGAGAGGCTTCAGTAGGCTGAAAAATGCCAGAATTGGGCCTGCCGTGGACAGATGCTTAGCACTTCATTAGCACATAAAAGATCTTTTGGGTTTTCCCCGTCCTCTCAAGCCACATCGCAGGGAACCACAGGAGGCAGAATTTTCAGGTCTTTACACGTCTGACTGACATGACTGAAGAAGTAGCGCTGCCCAAGTCAGAAAGTCTGTGACGGCACACTGAGCTGACACAGCCTGTGAAAGCAAGTATCACATTACAGTACCTTAGTTGTAGGCTTAAGAAACTGCAACATTTTTGCCAGTTGGGAGATAAAAATGAAATGGAAATGGGGCCACTGGTAAGAACTAAACGTATGGGAAAATATGGTTGTATTAGTTATCTAAGTCTGCGTAACGACTTCCCCCAAAGCTTAGCAGTTTAAAACAATAATAAACATTCCTACAAATGGTTTCAATAGGTCTGGAATGGAAGAGTGCCTTAGCTTGGTTCTGTGTCATGATCTCGTATGAGCTCGCAGTTAAGATGACAGCCAAGGCTGCAGTCGTCTGAAGGCTTGACTGAGGCTGGAAAATCCACTTTCAAGATGGTTTAATTGCATGACCTGCAAGTCATTGCTGGATTTTAGCAAGAGGATTTAACAGCTAAACATGTGGCTTCCTACGTGTCCTCACAACATGGTAGCTGCCTTCTCCAGAGTGGATGATCCAAGAGAGAGCAAGACAGAAGCCACGATGTCTTTTATAACGTAGCATGAGAAGTCAGACTCCACCATCTCCACAATATCCTACAGGTTATACAGGTCACTCCTATTCACTGTGGGCAGGGACAACATATGCGTGTGAACACCAGGAGGTGGGAATCGCTGGGGTTGGCCGTCAAGTGATAGAGATATTTCTGTGCATACAAGATTGAGAAGAAATTCATGTATTGATTGAGTGATTGACTGCGCTAGGTCAGTGGTCTCAATGCAAGCGGCAAGCAGTGCTATAACAGACTCACCTGAGGAGCTTTAGACATGGTTTCCCTGCCCCACCCTAACCCCCAATATTCTGATTAAATCAGAGATGATACCCAGATTTGGGAACTACTGGATTACATGACCACCAAGGTCAAGTCCCACCTTAATCCTGTTCGCCAAACTTTCCTGATCGTTTACCTAGTATTACCTGGGGAGTTTGTTAAAAATACAGATTTCCGTGCTCCACCTCTAGCTACATGAATCAGAATCTCCAGGGAGGGGCCTAAAAATCTGTATTTCTGCATAATTTTTAAAATTCTTGACCAGGTCGTATATTGAACATGATTAGAAATCCCAAAATATATAAAAGAATGTCATCGAAAAGTCTCCTTCCAAGCTTGTCCTCCCCACATCCCAATTCACCTTCTGGAGGAGGTGATCAGTGTTACTGGATTTTTTTGGTATGTGTATACTCCTCCAGCAATATGTGAATACATAACACACGTAAGGTAAATATATGTACTTTCCATTTATATGTATATATATGTGTGTGTGTGTGTGCGTGTATTTTTTAAAGAAAAATCCAAAGAGTAAACAGTGAAAAGCCAGTTCATTCCTGGTGCTGATCTCCATTTCTCTTCTTCAGAATCAGTCAGATTCAAACACTTTTCCCAGTGTTTTGTGTGTCTCTTTCAGAGATAGAACTCTGTCATCTTAACAAGTGACTCAAGTCATTCTTATAATCTGGTGGGTTTGCGACACCCTGATCTTTCCAAGTAACTTGAAACAGCTAGAAAACTTCACTTGGTTACGCTTGAGTTGTATGAAATGCATTTAGTTGGATTCTATCCTGGATGTTATACTTAGTTTTGTGGATTTAACCATTATTTTAAAAGGCCTACTATGTGCCGGGCCCAGGCGGCGGTGAACAGTGAACCCAGCTCACAGGCGCTGACAATCTGATAGAGGAAACAGCCACTTTCAGCCCGAGTGTTATGAGGAAGGTGTGTGTGTGGACCACAGCAGCTGCTGGCACTGGAGGTGAGGGTGGCGTCCTGAAGGAAGGGCTTTCCACCCTGAGTCAAAAGGGATGATGAGGGGGTGCAGACCAGGCAAATGGAGAAGGAAAGTATTCCTGGCAGAGAAAAAAAGAAAGACGCAAAGGCTTTAAGTTTCGGTCCAGTCTGCTGCTCTCGGCAACCAAAAAGTAAAGCATTGTGGTGTTTGTGTGCAGGAGAAGTTCAAGATAAAATGAGGGAGGTAGGGACTTCCCTGGTGGCGCAGTGGTTAAGAATCCGCCTGCCAAGGCAGGGGACACGGGTCCGACCCCTGGTCTGGGAAGATCGCTCATGCTGCGGAGCAACTAAGCCTGTGCGCCACAACTACTGAGCCTGAGCTCTAGAGCCCGTGAGCCACAACTACTGAAGCCCGTGTGCCTAGGGCCTGTGCTCCGCAGCAAGAGAAGGCACCGCAATGAGAAGCCCGCGCACCACAATGAAGATTAGCCCCCGCTCGCCGCAACTAGAGAAAGCCCGCGCACAGCAATGAAGAAGACCCAACGCAGCCAAAAATAAATATATAAATAATTAATTTTAAATATATATATTAAAAAAATGAGGGAGGTAAACTGGGATCAAAATAAGATGGGAAAAAATATGACAGCTCTGAAAGTCAGGCATTAAGCTTGGGAATGATATAACCAATGTTTAAAGGAAATGAATTGGAAGGGAGTGCGAGTGGAGTCAGGGAGATAACTGAGGAGACCGTTGTCAAAAGAGACGGGACTGGCTTAAATTAGACGGCCATGGTAGGGAGGGAGAAGACCGCAGACATTTTAAAGTTACTTAAAAGGCAGATTCAGCAAGAGTTGGTGATGGATTGAAAGCGCTGTAACTGGGACAGCCCCAGATTTCTACGATGGGCAGTCAGGTGTTTTCACTTCAACCGGGAACACAGGTGGGAAAGCGCTTTGGGAAAGGGGATTTGGGAGAATGAAGGATTGAGTTTGACATTTTGAGTACGAGGAAGAAAGGAGAGCTAAATCAAAGTCTGCAGTCCGACTGAGAAATGAGTCGTTTGGTGGTGGCTGGTGGCAGGACAGGCATCTCCTAATTCCTCTTTAAACCTTACTGAGTTTGCATCTCGGCCTCCACCCCTGCTTTTTCCCTGCCCCCCACACTCCCGATGCCCCTCCTAAAGCAGGCTGAGCCTAATGGCCTTTTCCTCCTCTCTGCATCCTCCAGAGTGGAGGGGTCCGAAGGGTGGTCCTGCGTTATAAGCTGCCGTGTTTACAAAATTCAGGAGCCCGCGTGTTAGGTTCTGTAAAAAGAAAATACTCTTAAGGTGCTTATAAACCATCACCTCATGGTTCCATGTTTACCAGAGTAGTGTACAGCACGGATTCTGACTCTCTTTAGTTTCTCATTTACGCTGGGTACTAACGATATACCTCTTTAGCACTGCACTGGCCACCGATTGCAGTGTGGATGTGTTTGTAATAACGTAAGCCTGCAGTCATAGTTGCCTTTGCCATTTGCACTTATTAACTCCTTTCGCTGGAATTAATAGAGTTTAAGCAAGTTAGATATTGGAAAATACGCACCTTTGCTTTGTGCTGTGAACAACCAGCCAGAGGCATTTCAAATTGTGAGGGTGACTAAGAAAATAAGATCTTTGCTATTTTGCAGAGAAATCTGAAGAATTTTATCCATCCTTCGGTTCTCTCTAAATGGCTCATTGTATGCTATCTGTAACGGCTCTAGGACAGATTTCTCTCTGAACTTCACAGCATGGGTGGAAGAGAGTAATTTGGCCTTTATTTTTTCCTGGCAGTCGGTGCCGGTCCATTTATATGGTATGTTCACAGGAGAGCTGACAAGTGTTGAAAAGTTTTATTCGATATGCATTTTTTTTTTTAAAGTAGAAACAAATCCGTAAAAATAGGTACGTTTAAGCTAGTTTTCCTAGTTATTCTTAAGAGCATAACCAGTTCGGTTTCATTAAGGAGTTCCACCTCAAGTAGACTAACTAGCTATGTTAAACAGTCTGGGCTATGTTTAATATTCATGATAAAACCGTGTACTGTATGAACAGTTTTTAATGATATAAATGCAAAATCACATTATTTTTCTGTGTAACTTGTAAAAGCCATTCCTTCTAAAATGGGGCTGCTTATGCTAATTTGTTATAGTTAGTGAGTTGCAGGCAGCTCTGTGAATTTACTTTTCTTGGCAGTTCTAGAATATCCTGCCATAACACATACTGAAAAACTGTTTGATGGGTTATGAAAATCTGGATGTACTAAAGGTACATCTTGTGCAAACCATAAACTAAATACATGATTACATTTAAAAATCTGTTATCTTATCAGGTTAAGGAAATTGTCATTATAACAACCCAAGGAAAATTAAACCATTTTCAACGGAAGATATACTTTCCCTTTGTACATCCTGTAAATATTTTTAATATCCAATGCTGGCTCAATTTCGCTGGTCTTTCTGGAATAAAAACCCAAAAAACCTGCCAGCTGGAGGTAAAATGGATTCCATCTAGAACCTACTTTGGAGATAGGTAACACCTCATGGCTTTAGTTGATATTCTGAGTAAAGTGTAAGAAATGCTAGTTGTCAGGATTATTGGTATAAAATATATTTGGAAATTTTCAGCATTATTTCTAAGCAAGCCAGCCAAGTTCCATCATTTCAAGGATGTTGAATTCTGGGTCTGTCGCCTCTGATACATGATTGCTTCATTAGTAATAAATGAATAGGCTATATAATTTGGTTTGGTGCTGTGCTAGCTATACCTTCCCAACTCCTTTGAGACAGCCTCGGCCTCCAGGAGCTTAGATTTCTAACACTTGAAAAGATGTCGGGGAGAAACAAAGGCAATTCATTTGTTCACTTATTCAACAAATGTATATTGAGAATGTACTATGTACAAGGCCCCTTGTTACACTTTCTTCTGGCCTGGGGAATACATTGTGGCAAATAGGAGAGATTTGGTTCATATCCTTGTAGTCTATCGGGGAGACAAAACATGAAATGACACATCATACAATTAATTATTTAATAATTACGGAAAGTGTTTCAAAAGATATCTGGAGGCGGCTGGAGGAACAGGCTTCTTTTTAAGGGAGTTTTTGA